>NC_069499.1:694699697-695299697 GCF_027579735.1 Bombina bombina | reverse complement strand
GTCATTTGCCTCCTTGATGATATGCGCATGTGCTGTTCTTTTTTCTTCACATCGGAATGCACGCGCGCTCCAGTTTCACGCATGCGTAATTGTATTCATTTGGAATTACCATAACTCACCGAGTTGCGCATGCGGAGTGGAGGGTGGAATCGGTGATTTGCGCATGCGCAGTTCAAATGAGCATTGTGTACGCACTTTTGAGAGACGTATAGGGCGGGTAGGACCGCTCTATATGTCACAGACCAGAAAAGCAGGAAATAGAGATAGGGAGGAGTCACCATCATAACGGTAGGGATTAATAAATGTATATAATATTTAAAATATAAAATAAATATGTATTTATGACTTTTATGTCTTTAAAATACATAAATACAAATATAAATACATCTGTACACAAATTTAAACATAAATATAAATATATATATATATATATATATATATATATATATATATATATATATATATATATATATATATATATATATATAAAAGTCCCAAAGTGCAATCCCGATATTAAAGTCCACAGAAGCCTTGGGTGCTGTTCAAAAAAGAATATACAGAGAAGAACAGAAAAGCACTCCAAAGGTCTTGCATAAAGGTGGTCACCTTTATGCAAGACCTTTGGAGTGCTTTTCTGTTCTTCTCTGTATATATATATATATATATATATATATATATATATATATATATATATATATATATATATATGTTTTTTTTCACCTGATCACTTACTAAAGAGAATTGCTACATACACACAAACCGGACACCATGACTACTGCACCCTGAGGGGAAGGAGATTCTCACCACCTAGAGGCACCACCTCCTTCTAAAGGACAAGAATTAAGCATTCCTACCACCATTGCAAGAAAGATATAACAGACTGATTACAGTCTACAACCTACCTAAAAAGAGTCCAGGATCTTCATTCCTTTAAAGAATCGGAACAAGAGGGACCCATTCTAACAACAGGTTCCCAGGAACATCACCAGGACACAGAAGAACCATCTCAGTGAATCACCTTTAAACCTGGGCACATCTCTTACCTCATATGATTGAGGTAACAGCTGGTAAGCAGAAATTTCTCTATTGAATCCACATTTGTGATTAAATTCACCAACAAAGACTTTCTTTAAACATTTGGACTTATTATGTATACAGTATAGCTGAGCGCCTCTACCTCATATTGAAATTTCTCTCTTTCCACATATATATATATATATATATACACACATATATACATACATACATACATACTTAGATATACACATTTAGACATGTGAAATGTATGTTTCTGTACATGTGAAATGTATGTCTCTCTCTCTCTATGTTAAAGCCCTTTGAAGACCTTTTTTTTTTTTTTTTTTTTGTAAAACATGAGACCTCATATTTTTGAGCCCTTATAACTTTTAAAATAATTTTTATTAGATAGTGTACTTTAAAATATAATTTTGATGATTTTTTTGAAACTTTTTAGTCAAGCGTAACAGTTAACCAGATTTCTGAAGTCGCGCTATCCTGACATGCATTAAATTAAATTGCGCTTGAGCGAACGTGTTTACTTTCAACCTGTAATATGCGTACCACAACTACCCCCGCAACCATAGCAACGGCCGTGGTAGGATAGTGCAGAGCCACTGCCAAGATGGAGCGGCATCACACAGCCCCCTTCTCAAAGGGTACCTCAAGTATCTTAACATGGCATGGAGGGATGAGCAGTATGAAACCTGGAGACCAAAGATGGAGCATGCGCATCACGGGCTGGAATCCAGGAACGATTCGCCACAGAGTAACTCTTCCAATGCACAAGGTATTGAAGTTGCCTGCACCTGTGTCTGGAGTCTAGAATCTTAGTGACCTCATATTCTGGTTCACCATGAATCAAGAGTGGAGGAGGAGGAGGTCTCGATTATATCTGTTCGTGATGTAAGGCTTGAGCAGTGATATATGGACTAGGTGTATGCACAGGGTTATGGGCAAAGCCACTTTGTAGGCAACAGGAGAAAGTCTTTCAAGGACCTTGTATGGGCCGATATACCTAGGCCCTAATTTATGACAGGGTTGATGTAAACTAACATGTTGGGTAGAGACCTAGATGCATTCACCTACTGAAAAGGCACAAACAGTAGCTCGATGATGATCGGCAAACCTCTTGTATCTGGAGACAGCTGAACGTAACTGAGAGTGAATATGATGCCAATGATTAGTGAGGTCAGTAAAGCGATGTTCTGCAGCAGTAACCCCTGTAGGCTGAGCAGAAAGAGAAAAGACATTAGGTAATAGCCTGCAGAAGCTTGAAATGGAAAGCATTGTAGAGAAGAGTGTCAGTGAGTGTTCTTTGCTAGTTCGGCTAGGGGTAACAATTCAGACCAATTGGTATGTAGATAATCGACATAGACAATCGACTAAAGAAACTGACAGGAAAATGCATCAGCCTTTTTATTCTTGGTCCCAGGAAGGTAAGAGGCTATAAAGTTAAAACAAGAAAAGAATGAGGCCCATCTGGCCTGTTGGGGATTGAGTAGATGAGCAGTTTCTAAATACGTAAGGTTTTTGTGATCTGTGAGGATCTGAATGGGGTTGGCTGTGACCTCCAGTCAATGTCGCCACTCAGTAAGGGCCATCTTAATGGCCAGGAAATAACGATTCCCCACATCGTAGTTACTCTCTGCAGGGGTAAAACGTTTGGAGAAAAGGCTACAGGATGCGATTTGGAGGTTG
Source organism: Bombina bombina (assembly GCF_027579735.1). Taxonomy (NCBI): domain Eukaryota; kingdom Metazoa; phylum Chordata; class Amphibia; order Anura; family Bombinatoridae; genus Bombina; species Bombina bombina. The sequence continues at coordinate 695,296,979 of NC_069499.1, read as the reverse complement.
AAGGATCCCTTTGAGTCAAGACAGAAACAGCTCCTATCTCTGAGGCATCAACCTCTAGGGTGAAATGCAGATCTAGATCAGGATGGCGTAATACAGGAGCAGTACAAAAGGCCTTTTTTAAGGAGAGAAAAAGCATTCATAGCTGCTGGAGGACAATTCTTGCAGTCCCTGTTTCATTTAGTTAGATCAGTGAGGGGAGCAACAATCTTGGAGAAGTTCTTTATGAACTTGCAGTAATAATTAGAGAACCTCAAGAATCTCTGTAGTTCCTTCAAAGTTGTGGGTTGAGGCCATTGCAAAACTGCTGTTAGCTTTGTAGGATCCATGGCAAAACCCACCTTTGAAATGACATATCCGAGGAACTGGATCTGGACTTGGTCAAATTCGCATTTCTCCAGCTTGGCTACCAGAGAATTGTTTCTTAGCCGAAGAAGCACCTGTTTTACCTGCTCATGATGCTCTTCTAAGGTTGTGGAAAATGTGAGGATGTCATCCAAATCAACAATGACAGTATGGTTAAGGAGGTCTCGGAAGACATCATTGATGAAGGCTTGAAAGACAGCAGGCGCATTGCACAACCCAAAGGGCATCACTAAGTATTCATAGTGACCTGATCTTGTGTTGAAGGAAGTCTTCCACTCGTGTCCTGGGAAGATACGAATGAGGTTGTATGCCCCATGAAGATCAAGTTTTGTAAAGTAACAAGCATTTTGAAATGTGAGTCATAAAGTTTAGTGATCAAGGGGATAGAGTAACTGTTTGTAACCCCTTAATAACCAGTGCCGTACCCTGTATGACGCTGGTCGTTATGCCCTTAAGGACCAGCTGCAGTCCTGGTCTCCTCTCTGCTGTGATCTGGCTCAAAATAGCAAGATCACGCTATTTCTGCATGCCCCACGAGTGGGCCATTGCTGAAATAGATTTGCAGAGTTACTGATGCAGAGAGGGCCACTCTGTGGCCCTCTCTGCATTGGACAGTGGTGGTGCCGCTCGTTGGTAGGTGGGATGGTAAGAATGAAAGGTGGGTGGGTGGCCCATCACTAAAGGAGGTCGGGAGGAGGGCAGGAGTGGGTAGGACTGCTCGGCCACGCTACAGGGAATAAGAAAAGTAATTCCGTCATTGAGGGGGGAGGGAGGAGGGAGTAGGGGCAATGAAGGGGATCCCATGAGGGATCCATTAACAGAAAGGGATCTGGGAGGGGGAGAGGGGTAGGGTATTGAGGGGGGCAGCTACACTACAGAAAAAATTGGTCTTTTTTTTAAATTAGCCACATTTGTAGCAAACTGAGTACTGGCAGACAGGCAAATAGGCAGAGGGGGGAGGATTAGAGAGCTTTTTTTGGGGGGGGGATCAGGGAGGTTGGGGGGTTAGGGGGGGAACCTAAACTGCAGAAAATATATTTAAAAAAATATTTTAATAAAAGGCTTTTATTTTTATACTGGCACACTTTCTGCAAGTACGTGGGAGGCTGATCTCTACACTAAAGCTAAAATTAACCCTAGAAGCTACCTAATAAACCCCTTTACTGCTGGGCATAATGCAAGTGTGCTGTGCAGATGCATTTAGCAGCCTTCTAATTACCATAAAGCAATGCCAAAGCCATATATGTCTGCTATTTCTGAACAAAGGGGAAGCATTTACAATTATTTGTGCCATGATTGTACAAGCTGTTTGTAAATAATTTCACTGAGAAACCTAACATTGTGAAAAAGTTGTTTTTATTTGATCGCATTTGGTGGTGAAATGATGGCATGAAATATACCAAAATGGGCCTAGATCAATACTTTGGGTTGTCTACTAAAACATATATATACAGTTTTTATAGGTAAATATAAAAAGACTCTATTTCTGTTCAAATGTAGTGATGGCAAAAATGCTTAAAATGCTCTGATCTTTTGGGGAAGTTTTTGTCTGAAATGCCCGGTTCTTAAGGGGTTAATCGTGATGTTGTTCAGAGCTCTGTAGTCAATGCATGGTCTCAAACCACCGTCCTTTTTGTTAACAAAAATGAATCCTGCTCCTGCAGGAGAGGAGGAAGGGTGAATAAAATCTTTAGCTATATTCTCTTGGATGTAGTCCTCCATTGCTTTAGTTTCAGCCTTGGACAGCAGATAGGTCCTTCCCTGAGGAAGCGGGGCTCCGGGAAACAATTCTATTTTGCAGTCCTATGGGCGGTGAGGTGGCAGCACATCAGCTGCCTTCTTTTCAAACATATTCATGAAATCTGCATATAATAAGGGAAGGGTGAAAGAGGTCTGTAGAGTAGCCAAAAGGGTTGCAAAGCAATGGAATAACCGTGGCCAGACAGGAATGGAAACATGGCATACCCCAGGAAGCCAACTGTTGCTCAGTCCAATCAAATTGAGGATTGTGCTTGCGTAACCTGGGAAGACCAAGATAACCGGTTGATCCAGAAAATGAATAACATCGAAATGTATCTGTTCAGAATGTAAGACTCCCACGGTCATAGTTAGAGGTGCTGATTCAAAATGGATTAAGCCTGATCCCAGGGGTGAGCCATCCAAAGTGGTTATTTTGAGACATTGTTTATTCAGACGAAGGAGCAAACCTGCTTGAATCATGAAACGGTGGTCTAGAAATTTCCAGCCACCCCAAATCAACAAAGGCCTGTACTTGAACAGAGTTCTGGAGAAAGGTGAGGGTAATAGGTACCAGGATCCGAGAAGAGGGGAATTAGTAATGGCCATGCTTAGAGGTACCCCACTCTTATCCTCTAAGCGTTGACTTTTCCCGGCAGTATATTACAGTTCTTAAGTTGTTGTGAATTAGAAACGCAATCTCTTCATCTCTGTCTTTCAGATTCAGAGGACTTTAGGGAAGAGAGATCCATGGGTTCCTCCTCAGAGGCAACTGCAGGTGCAGGAGAAGTAGACGGTAGTCTAGTGGCTAGACGGGTAGCAGGACAGGAAAAACGAGAATCCTGACTAATACACAGCTCAATGAATTCATCCAGGGTAGATGGGATATCACAATAAGTGAGCTTGTCCTTGATGCGTTTATGTAGTCCTCTCCAAAAGGCCGCCTTGAGAGCACTGCAATCCCAGCTGGTCTCATGTGCCAAGGTGAGAATTTCGATGGTGTATTGTGCCACAGATCTATTACACTGATCCAAGAGAGAGCATTTAGCAGCAGAAGTGCAACCAAAGGTCCCAAACACGGAAGAGAATGCAGAAATGAAGGTATCAGCATCATTCAGGAGTTGAGCACCTTGTTCCAATAGGGGAGAAACCAAGGCTAGGGCCTTATCCTTCAATAAGGAAACAATAAAGGGGACTGCTCTTGCTACCTCATTTGGGTCTATGGCCCAAGTATAATGTAATGCTCGTGGGATATTTCCCTATCAGACCAAACTTAATGTCCAGTAGTCTTCTTAGCCTGGCATCAAATGGAAGGATAAGGAAATATCCCAGAACAAGAGAACAGGTAAGTAAATTAGGTAAGCAGTACTCACAGTAGAGAGGGCAATCCTTCATGGCACTACAGAGGAAAACTGGAGAGTAGCCAGGTAAGCAGAATTCGGCAACAACAAGGCAATCCAGAATATCAACAATACAGTGGTTAAACAGTAGATGTCTGGGAATGACAGAGTTCAGCAACATTAAGGCAGTCAGCAATTCAGGGGTTAATAAGCAGAGTAGTCTTGAGACAGGCAGAGTTCAGCAACAATAAGACAATCAACAGTTAAGGGTTTAATCAGTAGAGTAGTCTTGAGATAGACAGAGTTCAGTAACAATAAGGAAATTAGCAGTTCAGGGGTTAATCAATTGAGTAATCTTGAGACAGGCAGAGTTCAGTAATGATAAGGCAATCAGCAGTTCAGTTTAGAAATATAAACACCCAGGAGCACACACAGTAACACCTATACTTAGGCAAAGTAAATAAAATGAGGGGTACTTACATAGACGCAGGTTTGCACCAAGAACAGCAAACAGGAGAGCAGCATGAGATGCCAGAAACAGTGTGCGGCTATGATGTCATCGCCACAACAACCGGTGCAACCATGGAAACCGCCGCGGTAGGAGAGTGCAGAGCCACTGCCAAGATGGGGCGGGGTGACAATGCTACTATAAAGAGATATTGAAATAAAACTAAATTTTAAAGTGCAATATTTTCTTGTTTGTTTGTTTTTTAAGAAAACTAGTATTATATTTCTCTTAAAATATATAGGTCAAACTATATATATGTCAAAATATAAGTTGTCTTTTCAGTGACTGAAAACTAGATAAGTTTTTGATGAGAACAACCTCTTTCAAACAGGTACAAACTTGTATATTAATTATACTGCAAATCTATGGCACTCTGGACTTTTTAGCCTTGATAAAAATTTCCTAGAGTGGTACTTCACTGAAAATAATGTAGTATTTAGGATTATGTGAAGCATTGTTACAGTAAAAATCATATGTATAATTTGCTGTGAAGTAGGAGGTATTATCTATTGAATGATTATTCTTCATAGACACTTTACAGATCAGAAGTCAGATCCTACATAAATAATGCTTATCGTTACAGTGGCTATATCTGCAGAAGGCTGTTGACAATTTTTTTTTTTTTTCTATAATGGTTTCCAACAAAAAGTTTTCAACAATTTCAAAACGTTAATGTGTTTTACCTTGTGGTAGGAACTGCTGATCCCAAGCAGGAAAACAATTGCATATCTAACAAATTAGAGCATGCAATTTTCATATGACAATGTGCTTTAAAGTTTTTAGGTTCTTATCTCTTTCTTTCTTTCTCTCTCTCTTTTTATATGTCTCTCTACTAGTGTTATGTATCTATTTGAGGGTAAATAGGCGGCTTAAAGACGTGCATGGAACATGTTTCTGGGTATTGCTCTTTTGTTGTATTTATGGTATAGTGATGGACAAGGGTCACCAAGTTTTCGTTTTTTTTGGTTCTGTGGGCATTAAATGGGCATTTGAACTATTGCTCATGCTCAGAAGTAGCAGGTGTCTCAGAAAGTGTACATATGAAAAGACTGTGCCAAATTTTATAATGGAAGTCAATTGGAAAGTTGCTTAATTTTGACTTTATGCTACATATATTTTCGGCAAGATTAGGAAAATAATATCTAGCAGTAACAGGTTAAATCACCTTTCTTAAATACTGTAGCTTTCCTTAGTAAGGAGCTGTATAACTGAGTTTCAAAAGTATCTAATTTTGCCTGTGTTCACCACAGTGTTGAATGTTACCTATTTTACCTTTCTCTGTACAAAAAGCTTTATACAACTTCCAACAATACTAGTTTAACCAACAGAAGCAAACATTTAGATGTCCTACACTTGGGACCAAACATAGGGCTCGCTTCCATTGAGCTGTTAAAAATGGAGCCGTAAGCTACCAAAGCGGCCAACAGCTAAAAGTAATTTATGGCTACATTTTAGTACCAGGTTTCCATTGAAAAGGTTTCCACTTTGCGTGGGGTAGCTCTTTTCGTGTAGGTGTAAGTTAGCGTTGTGTTAACGGTTCCACCCGATGCCTTATTTCTAAAACATTAAACGGTTACTATCGTAACCCGACCTTACACTACACTCGATCACATATATGGTGCCGCATACAAGTGCGGCGCATATATTTTCCCTCTCACTCGTTGTTAAAATGAAATATAACACCTAATGCATGCGCAATATCTACCTCTCAACCTTAACCCCCCCACCACAATAACTAATGTATTAGCCCCTAATTTGCCAACCCCCATATCGCAAAGTATCCATTTAAACTATTAACCCCTAATCCGCCATGCCCCATATCTCAATTAGCATAATAATTCTATTAACCCCTAAACTGCCAACCCCCCACAACCCCCCACAACGCAATTAACCTAATTAAGCTGATTTTAACCCAATGTTAAATCTCAGCGCTCCCTGCAATAGTCTATCTCCCCTGCCTGGCTGTGCACAGAAGATTTTCAGAAATATAAGAAATTTTTCTAGTTTTTAGATTAAAATATCCGTTTTATACTACCTATTTTGTGTGTATGGAACAATCTGTCTTTAAAATCTATAATAGCATTGAAATAGTTAGAATGGTTAAAATATTCATACGTATTGTTCTGAATAAAAATTACAATATTATATATATATTCAATTTAACCAACAATGTCCATAAAAAATGTCCAGATAGTATGTGCTATTATATTGAACCTTGAAAGAATATTGAAGCTCCTTTCAGATTTCCTGTACTTGATCGGTTGCTGCTTAGTGTGTAAACCGGATGTCTTTCGTCCGACGAAGGTGTAGTAACTGAAATGAGATAGAAGACACACAGCGCCCACCGAATCAAGGTAGCTTTTTAAACAATTTATTATGCGCAAGAAATAAAATATATACACTTACAAGATTGTAGTGTTATAGATGCCTTTAAAAGATTATGTTGTCAGCAAGAGTCCGTCCATCCACAACCAGCTGATAAGCTTAGAGTTCCGTATTCAAGGGCTGCTCACACAGTCTTGCCGCCTCAGCTGTTCTCCCACAACAGCGTGTGATGTTCTGCCCAGAGAGCGGCTTGTATACTTCCACTTAGCTTAACGCTGGGATAACGTGCTTCAGGACACTTTAATGCTTTGTCCTATTTAACCCAACGCGTTTCTTTTGCAAGCGTGCAAACTTCCTCAGGGGTATTTCTCTCTCCTTTGCTTGACTGTAAATGTGAATACAATGTCCGACCTTTAACATCCTAAACTGGATGTTACCTGTCCCCGGATCCAACACCGGTACAGGTATGTAATTCTACTGGGTCCTAATGCCCCTTTTCTCTTTATAAAATTTTGACAGACTATTGAAAACTTGTCATGTACATATATATTCACACAATTAAAAACTAACTTGATTTATGTATTCCACTAAAACGGATGCCTATATTCAATTAAAAAATTATATTTATAACTGTAAAAACCTGCAAATACTGTGTCCTGTTTAAATAATGGTTTTTTTTTTTTTTTTTTTTTTAAATTATTATTGCGGACACACTGGTTCCTCCTTCTTTTGTTACCAACCCATATACTATAAAATATGCGCTTATTATTTTCTCAGAGATGTATTGTATATGGAAAGGCAACTTGCAACCCTAACTTTTAATGTTCATATAAAGGCTGCTAAGTCTAAATCAATATTAAGGCCCATTGGATGGAGACTTTTTAACTCCGTAATCCAAAAGGTCTCCCTCCTTCTTAGCTTTGTGAGGCGATTAGTTCCTTCAACTTTGTGGGGAACCCAGTCAATGACTGTGATCTTTAATTCTTCAGGGTTACTGGAATGAAACTCTCTGAAATGATCCACTACGCTGTGTTTCACCACTCCTTTTTTAATATTATTTTTGTGTTCCCAAAATCTAGTTTTTATTTTCCTTTTTGTTCTACCTAAGTAGATTTTATTGCATGGACAAACTAGCTGGTACACTACATAAGTTGATTCACAAGTGCACCTATATTTCATCTCATAGCTAGTATCACCTTTTGCATTAAAGAATATTTTGGACTGCAATACATGTGGGCACATGTTGCAGTCCTTTTTCCTGCATTTAAACATGCCCTGTTCGGGAGTTAGCCAATTTGGATTCGGGACAGTTCTCTGTATTTCTTTTAATTTTGATGGTGCTAGAAAATATTTTAGATCCCTATTTTTTCTAAAAACTAATTTAGGCTTTTCCCCTAATATAGGGCATAGAATTGGATCTTGTTTTAAAATGTTCCAATTTTTGTTAAGAATTCTGCGAATTTGGTTTGACCCCTCAGAATAAGTTGTTATAAATAAGGGTTCATCTCCACGACTATTTGTTTTATTGTTATTCTTATTTTTTGGGATTAGTAACTGATCCCGGGGTATTTGGTCAGTTATCTTCATGGCCTTTGTTAGCCATTCTTCTTTATACCCTTTATCCCTAAACTTATTTGTTAAAATATCCGCTTCTCTAACAAAATCGGATTGTTCAGTACAATTTCTTTTGAGGCGTTGATATTGACCTAACGGTACATTTTGAATCCACCTCATTAGGTGACCACTGTTGGCACTAAGAAAGTTGTTTCTATCTGTTTCTTTTCTATAATTCTTGACACCAATTCTATTTGAATTCCCAATGTATAAAGTTAGATCTAGGAAATTTATACTGTTTTCTGATATCACCTTAGTAAATTTTAAATTAAATGTGTTGCAATTTAGGTGTTCAACGAATTTTTCCGCCTCCTCAACATCCCCTTCCCAAACAAATAATAGGTCATCTATAAACCTATAATATTTCTTTATATTTCTCAGATAGGGATTATTGGACCATATATATTTTTCTTCATAATCCCGCATATATATATTAGCATATGAGGGAGCCATGGTGGTCCCCATGGCTGTTCCCTCCAGTTGTTTATAAAATTGTTTTTCAAACAAAAAATAATTATGCTCCAGGATAAACTGTATTCCTTTTATAATGAAATCAACCTGTTTTTCCATCATATTTGTCCTAGCACAATGGGAGGCCACAGCCTTAATACCTTTCTGGTGGGGAATAGATGTGTACAATGCTGACACATCACAAGAAATCCACAAGGACCCAGCAGTCCACAGAGAGCCCTCAAATTTATTTATGACATCCATAGTGTCTCTAACGTAACTTTTGATGTTTTTGACAATAGGTTGTAAATACCCATCGATATATTTAGACAAATGGTCCGTAATGGAGTCAATTCCTGAAATGATGGGTCTCCCCGGGGGGTTCACTGGGTCCTTGTGGATTTTTGGCAGGTGATAAAATATGGGAGTTCTTGGGTTAGGTTCAAAAATGAACCTGAATTCAACCTCATTTAAAATCTGATCATTCCTTGCCCTATTCAGTAGAATCAATAGTTCCTTATTATATTTATCAGTGGGATTTTCAGATAATATTTTATATGTGTTCTTACTATTTAATAATGTAAATGCCTCCTTCAAATACTCTGTCCTGTTCTGTATAACCAGGCCACCACCCTTATCTGCCTGCCTAAAAACAAGGTTGGTATTTTTAGATAATTTCTCTAGGGCCCTTCTTTCTTGTTTATTTAAATTGTCTTTATATTTGGCTGATTTGATAGCCTTTTTGTTATTTAACATTTTATTGAATTCATCGGTTACTAATTTATTGAATATAGCAATATGTGGGCCTTGGGAGGAGATTGGATTGAAATTAGAAGGGCGCTTCAAATTTGAATGTACAACTTTAAATTCCTCCTCATGGAGGCTTAAGTTTAATAATTCTGTCATTGGATCTTGTGTAGTATTTATATTTCCCTCTACAAAATTTGGATCCTCGCTGGAAGTTCCAGACATATCCAACTTATTTAGCATACTTACGTATGCCCAATCATTCCCTTCCAATGATTTAATACAAGCATTGTTATTATTAAACTTTGCAAAATGCCTTTTTAAAGTCATTTTGCGTATATAATTTTGTAAGTCTATATAGGTTTTAAATAGTAATAGTACCAGTAATAAAGTTAATAATAATAAAAAACAAACAACAAAAATTAAGAATACACCTAAAGATTCAAGTTCAAAGGAAGATACAGCCCCTTTTCAAATTTTCAAACCCAGAATCAGAAAAAGAAGTTTGGAACAAAGCGGGGCAGAAGAGCAGGTAGAATCCAAAAGAGGAAAGAAAGCAAAAAAGAGAAATTAGAAACTTCAAAAAACCAAATATTCAATTTATCAGATCACGTACTAACCTCCAATGAGACAAAACTATTACAAAATGGGTTAAGTTTTGCGCCAAATTCTAAACCTGATAAATTTAAAACCTATATAGACTTCCAGCGAGGATCCAAATTTTGTAGAGGGAAATATAAATACTACACAAGATCCAATGACAGAATTATTAAACTTAAGCCTCCATGAGGAGGAATTTAAAGTTGTACATTCAAATTTGAAGCGCCCTTCTAATTTCAATCCAATCTCCTCCCAAGGCCCACATATTGCTATATTCAATAAATTAGTAACCGATGAATTCAATAAAATGTTAAATAACAAAAAGGCTATCAAATCAGCCAAATATAAAGACAATTTAAATAAACAAGAAAGAAGGGCCCTAGAGAAATTATCTAAAAATACCAACCTTGTTTTTAGGCAGGCAGATAAGGGTGGTGGCCTGGTTATACAGAACAGGACAGAGTATTTGAAGGAGGCATTTACATTATTAAATAGTAAGAACACATATAAAATATTATCTGAAAATCCCACTGATAAATATAATAAGGAACTATTGATTCTACTGAATAGGGCAAGGAATGATCAGATTTTAAATGAGGTTGAATTCAGGTTCATTTTTGAACCTAACCCAAGAACTCCCATATTTTATCACCTGCCAAAAATCCACAAGGACCCAGTGAACCCCCCGGGGAGACCCATCATTTCAGGAATTGACTCCATTACGGACCATTTGTCTAAATATATCGATGGGTATTTACAACCTATTGTCAAAAACATCAAAAGTTACGTTAGAGACACTATGGATGTCATAAATAAATTTGAGGGCTCTCTGTGGACTGCTGGGTCCTTGTGGATTTCTTGTGATGTGTCAGCATTGTACACATCTATTCCCCACCAGAAAGGTATTAAGGCTGTGGCCTCCCATTGTGCTAGGACAAATATGATGGAAAAACAGGTTGATTTCATTATAAAAGGAATACAGTTTATCCTGGAGCATAATTATTTTTTGTTTGAAAAACAATTTTATAAACAACTGGAGGGAACAGCCATGGGGACCACCATGGCTCCCTCATATGCTAATATATATATGCGGGATTATGAAGAAAAATATATATGGTCCAATAATCCCTATCTGAGAAATATAAAGAAATATTATAGGTTTATAGATGACCTATTATTTGTTTGGGAAGGGGATGTTGAGGAGGCGGAAAAATTTGTTGAACACCTAAATTGCAACACATTTAATTTAAAATTTACTAAGGTGATATCAGAAAACAGTATAAATTTCCTAGATCTAACTTTATACATTGGGAATTCAAATAGAATTGGTGTCAAGAATTATAGAAAAGAAACAGATAGAAACAACTTTCTTAGTGCCAACAGTGGTCACCTAATGAGGTGGATTCAAAATGTACCGTTAGGTCAATATCAACGCCTCAAAAGAAATTGTACTGAACAATCCGATTTTGTTAGAGAAGCGGATATTTTAACAAATAAGTTTAGGGATAAAGGGTATAAAGAAGAATGGCTAACAAAGGCCATGAAGATAACTGACCAAATACCCCGGGATCAGTTACTAATGCCAAAAAATAAGAATAACAATAAAACAAATAGTCGTGGAGATGAACCCTTATTTATAACAACTTATTCTGAGGGGTCAAACCAAATTCGCAGAATTCTTAACAAAAATTGGAACATTTTAAAACAAGATCCAATTCTATGCCCTATATTAGGGGAAAAGCCTAAATTAGTTTTTAGAAAAAATAGGGATCTAAAATATTTTCTAGCACCATCAAAATTAAAAGAAATACAGAGAACTGTCCTGAATCCAAATTGGCTAACTCCCGAACAGGGCATGTTTAAATGCAGGAAAAAGGACTGCAACATGTGCCCACATGTATTGCAGTCCAAAATATTCTTTAATGCAAAAGGTGATACTAGCTATGAGATGAAATATAGGTGCACTTGTGAATCAACTTATGTAGTGTACCAGCTAGTTTGTCCATGCAATAAAATCTACTTAGGTAGAACAAAAAGGAAAATAAAAACTAGATTTTGGGAACACAAAAATAATATTAAAAAAGGAGTGGTGAAACACAGCGTAGTGGATCATTTCAGAGAGTTTCATTCCAGTAACCCTGAAGAATTAAAGATCACAGTCATTGACTGGGTTCCCCACAAAGTTGAAGGAACTAATCGCCTCACAAAGCTAAGAAGGAGGGAGACCTTTTGGATTACGGAGTTAAAAAGTCTCCATCCAATGGGCCTTAATATTGATTTAGACTTAGCAGCCTTTATATGAACATTAAAAGTTAGGGTTGCAAGTTGCCTTTCCATATACAATACATCTCTGAGAAAATAATAAGCGCATATTTTATAGTATATGGGTTGGTAACAAAAGAAGGAGGAACCAGTGTGTCCGCAATAATAATTTAAAAAAAAAAAAAAAAAAAAAAAAAAAACATTATTTAAACAGGACACAGTATTTGCAGGTTTTTACAGTTATAAATATAATTTTTTAATTGAATATAGGCATCCGTTTTAGTGGAATACATAAATCAAGTTAGTTTTTAATTGTGTGAATATATATGTACATGACAAGTTTTCAATAGTCTGTCAAAATTTTATAAAGAGAAAAGGGGCATTAGGACCCAGTAGAATTACATACCTGTACCGGTGTTGGATCCGGGGACAGGTAACATCCGGTTTAGGATGTTAAAGGTCGGACATTGTATTCACATTTACAGTCAAGCAAAGGAGAGAGAAATACCCCTGAGGAAGTTTGCACGCTTGCAAAAGAAACGCGTTGGGTTAAATAGGACAAAGCATTAAAGTGTCCTGAAGCACGTTATCCCAGCGTTAAGCTAAGTGGAAGTATACAGGCCGCTCTCTGGGCAGAACATCACACGCTGTTGTGGGAGAACAGCTGAGGCGGCAAGACTGTGTGAGCAGCCCTTGAATACGGAACTCTAAGCTTATCAGCTGGTTGTGGATGGACGGACTCTTGCTGACAACATAATCTTTTAAAGGCATCTATAACACTACAATCTTGTAAGTGTATATATTTTATTTCTTGCGCATAATAAATTGTTTAAAAAGCTACCTTGATTCGGTGGGCGCTGTGTGTCTTCTATCTCATTTCAGAACCTAATTAAGCTATTAACCCCTAAACCACCAACCCCCACAACACAATTAACTTAATTAAGCTATTAACCCCTAAACCGCCAACCCACCACAACACAAATAACAAATTAAATGACTTAGCCCCCTAACCTAACACCCCCTAAATTAACCCCAATTACCTAAATTAAAAAATACTAAATTACAATTAAAATAAAAAAAAACTAACATTACTTTAAAAATAAATAAAAATAAGTTTAAATTTATCTAAAATTACAAAAAAATAAAAAGGTCTAACATTACATATATAATAAACCAAATTAGAAAATAACAGTAAAAACACCCACCCACCAAAAAAAAATCCTAACACTAAAAAAATCCTAAACTACCCATTGCCACTAAAGGGGCATTTGTATGGGCATTGCCCTTAAAAAGGGCATTCAGCTCTTTTACTGCCCTTAAAAGGGCATTTGGCTCTTTTACACTGCCCAAAATCCCTATTATAAAAAAAACTAACTAACTCTAACCCCCAAATAGGTACTCACCATTGTGAAAGGAAAGAGAGAAAGCCAATAGCTTGTTATCCTTATTTGATCCCCTAACTGTCAGTTAGTGCACCTGATATAGGTGCTATGTAGTATAGTATGAATTGCAAAAGGGATTAAAGATAGGTCAAGTAACCTATTCTTTAATAAAGACTACATATACAGCACTCAATGGGTTAATTGTTCTTATTTATTACTATTTCACCACATGCTTACTGGTAAATTTATTGGTATCTGAAAGGAATTGACAGCATTGTTGAGGGATTGTGTTAATTAAAACATAACTTTTATTACACACAATATACAAAAGTTAAAATAGGAAAGGATAAATAAAATCACACTTAGGTTTGTTCCGTAGATGCATGTAATATAATAAACATGGAGAGTAGTATTATTACTTGTAGTGTGCTCTTGTGATATAGCAATTATGTATAATAGTAACTTAGTAACAGTATTACATTGTGTAGTCACCAAAGAACTACCAACTATATATTGAGCCTGGTATTATTTGTAGTATGCTCATACAATGCAAAATTGTGTGGTACACCTGCTTTGTGAGAAGCTGGAATCTTGTAGACATAAAGCTGTTAGTAACTACCAACAATACCTCTTTTATAGACTTATACGAATATTACAGAGGGTAATGAACACAGAGGTTGATTCTATATAGAGGCTGCTCAATAAATAAGCTAACGCCCTAGTGGTGCCCTTCGAAATCTGTTGGTACACCAAAGAGTATTTGATTATCAAGTTGCTCTGAGTAAGTCGCTATGTTTGAAAGGTTATTAACTCTTGTATGATAATTGAGTATATGAGATCGTATAGGTTAAAGTAAATAAAGAAACTCAGATTAATTAACGAGTTAAATTATCACTAGTGGCTAGAACAAAATGTTACCCTTTGTTTGTATAGGTAAAGTTAGCATATATATCGAGTGGTAAATACCAACTCTATGAATGCAGGTAACGTTAGCGTGTATGTAATAGTATACTTATACCAATATTGCAGAGGCTAATGAACACTGAGGTTACTTCAGTATAGTGACTGCTCAATTCTTAAGCTTACGCCGTGGTGGTGACCAAATATATGTGTTGATACACCTGGGAGTTTTAACCAGTTACTCAGAACAAGTCACTTTGCTTTAATAAATTTTAGCCCTTATGTGTTAACTTGATATCTGAGATCATATAGGTTTGAATACCAAAAGGGACACTAATAAACTGTTGAGTTCAAATACCACAAGTGGCTTAACCAAAATGTTACCGTCTGCTTGTACAGATAAAATCAGCATATATCCAGTGGTTAATAATACCTCTATGTATGCAGGTACAGTTAGTATATAACGAGTGATGACTACCATCAAGAAATTAATTATACGAAAGGTCCGCTGTTTATGCAAATCCAATAAGCACACTACAAGTTAAACAGCTGAATAGTATATCAGTTACTGAATCAGCCCTCTACCAGTATAGCAAATGAATAGACTGCATCAGCGAAATTAGCCTAAGGCAAACTAAAACACAGGAGCTCCAGGACTCCTCGCCAGTACCCTAACGTCCCTGACATGTTTCGCCTGAACGGCTTTCTCAAAGGGAATTATGTCTGCCGCATCCGTGATGGCTTTTTGTAGCAAGTTTGGATACGCCCTCTTGGTTGCATCATATCCAGGCAGCCAATCCAGATGGTATCTCAACCATCCGGGTACGTATACCGTTCTGACTTGGATTCATGATTCATAGTATTGTGGACATAATTAAAATAGCTATATTGCTGTGATCCTTGGTCAAACTTTGTGACCACAAATATATTGTATCAAAGGAAAACTCTGAGACTGGAGGTTCCAAGTAAATCTACATTAGATGATGTGTGTTGATGTTCAACAAACATGTAATGAAAAAATGAGCCCCATTTTAATTGCGAGTTTGTGTTCTACATAAATGTATTTGGAAAGTACGTAATTTTAATATTTATAGAGCGGTCCTAAGTGTGTTACAGTCCCAGTGTGAATATAATCTTAAGATAAATAATAAATGAAGAAATAAAAGTGAAAGATGTACAAAGATCGTGAGGATTGTGAGTGATAAGGAGTGAGCTAAAAATGTTAATAATTTATATGAGAGTGCATGAAAAATTGTGTACTTGTAACGTGTTTGATATCTTCAGATCTTAGCATGATTATTGTAGATCCATGTGGAATAACAAAACATTTTAATATGACAGGAAACTTATAAGGAAATTGAATGTGCACAGGACAAAGTGTGTGATTGTGTTGTAAAATAAAAAAATAAAAATAAGTCAGGCGGAGAAGATCCTCTTCCAGGAGCTGGCAACATCTTCCATCTTCATCCAGGACCAAGCCAGCGCAGAGTGGAGATGACCGCGGAACTGAAGACCGGCGACCAAGGAACTGAAGACGGTGACTGCGGAGCCAAGGAGCGTGGAGGATCCTCTTTGTGTGATCACTGCCCTACACTGAATATTGAATACAAGTTACCCGTTTAACCCCTTAATGACAACTGACGTACCAGGTACGTCCTGCAAAAACTGTCAGTTAGTGACAATGGACTTACCTGGTACGTCAGTTGTTTAAGAGAGTGCTGGAAGCGATCGCAATCGCTTCCAGCAGCTCTCAGGGTATTGCAGTGATGCCTCGATATTGAGGCATCCTGCAATACCCTTTAACAAGCATCCGATGCAGAGAGAGCCACTCTGTGGCCCTCTCTGCATCGGTAGCGATGGTGCCGTTCGTTGGTGGGTTGGAGCTTTCAAGGGCGGTGGGCCCATCGCTACCCGGCATCCGGTTCCTGCAAGTGCTATGTGCACGCCGGATGCTGGGAGCGTGCGGAGGGGGGCCTGCGGGGGCGCGCACGCGCGTGCATGTGTGTGCGCGCGCACGCGCAGCAACCACTGCCAGCAATGATTAAAGAAGAGAGAGGGGGCAGAAAACATTTAAAAAAAAAAAAAAAAAATACTAATAGGATCTGCTAGGGTAGGGGGATGGGGTTATTGGTGTGTGGGGGGGGGGAGCTACACTACAGAAAACTATGTATTTAAGAAAAAAAACAAAAAAAAAACAACCTCTCTTTTTTTGGGAAAACTGGGTACTGGCAGACAGCTGCCAGTACCCAAGATGGTGGCAAATAGGTAGGTTGGGAGGGTTAGAGAGCTGTTTGGGGGGATCAGGGAGGTTGGGGGCTAAGGCAGGGGTCCATCACAGATGAATAATAAAAAAAAAAAAAAAAAAACACCTTTTATTTTAGTACTGGCAGACTTTCTGCCAGTACTTAAGATGGCGGGGACAATTGTGGGGTGGGGGAGGGAAGAGAGCTGTTTGGGAGGGATCAGGGGGTGGGATGTGTCAGGTGGGAGGCTGATCTCTACACTAAAGCTAAAATTAACCCTGCAAGCTCTCTACAAGCTACCTAATTAACCCCTTAACTGCTGGGCATAATACAAGTGTGGTGCGCAGCAGCATTTAGTGGCCTCCTAATTGCCAAAAAGCAACGCCAAAGCCATATATGTCTGCTATTTCTGAACAAAGGAGATCCCAGAGAAGCATTTACAACCATTTGTGACATAATTGCACAAGCTGTTTGTAAATAATTTCAGTGAGAAATCTAAAATTGTGAAAATTTTAACTTTTTTTTTTATTTGCTTGCATTTGGCGGTGAAATGGTGGCATCAAATGTACCAAAATGGGCCTAGATCAATACTTTGGGTTGTCTACTACAATACACTAAAGCTAAAATTAACCCTTCAAGGTCTCTACAAGCTCCCTAATTAACCCCTTCACTGCTGGGCATAATACACGTGTGGTGCACAGCGGCATTTAGTGGCCTTCTAATTACCAAAAAGCAATGCCAAAGCCATATATGTCTGCTATTTCTGAACAAAGAGGATCCCAGAGAAGCATTTACAACCATTTGTGCCATAATTGCACAAACTGTTTGTAAATAATTTCAGTGAGAAACCTAAAGTTTGTGACAAAATTTGGGAAAAAGTGAACGATTTTTTTTTATTTGCTCGCATTTGGCAGTGAAATGGTGGCATGAAATATACCAAAATGGGTATAAATCAATACTTTGGGTTGTCTTCTAAAAATACATATGTACATGTCAAGGGATATTCAGAGATTCCGGACAGATATCAGTGTTCCAAAGTAACTAGCGCTAATTTTGAAAAAAAGTGGTTTGGAAATAGCAAAGTGCTACTTGTATTTATGGCCCTATAACTTGCAAAAAAAGCAAAGATCATGTAAACATTGGGTATTTCTAAACTCAGGACAAAATTTAGAAACTATTTAGCATGGGTGTTTTTTGGTGGTCGTAGATGTGTAACAGATTTTTGGGGTCAAAGTTAGAAAAAGTGTGTTTTTTTCAATTTTTTCCTCATATTTTATAATGTTTTTTATAGTAAATTATAAGATATGATGAAAATAATGGTATCTTTAGAAAGTCCATTTAATGGCAAGAAAAACGGTATATAATATGTGTGGGTACAGTAAATGAGTAAGAGGAAAATTACAGCTAAACACAAACACTGCAGAAATGTAAAAATAGCCATTGTCATTAAGGATAAGAAAATTGAAAAATGGTCCGGTCATTAAGGGGTTAAATATGGCGTACCTTGCATTCCTATTGGCTGATTTGATTCTTCAAATTCAAATCAGCAAATAGGATGAGAGCTACTGAAATCCTATTGGCTGATTTGAACAGCCGGTCTTCAGTTCCACAGTCCTGGATGAAGATAGAATAGGTCGCTGCTTGGAAGAAGACTTCACCATCGGACTTCAGGAACCGTGAGACCAGATGCCGAAATTGAGTTATAACGGGCCGTTGAAAGCAGTCAGTGAAAGATATTGCTTCCTACGGTTTGCGAGTGCATGCAAACTGAATTACGGCTCAATGGAACAAGCTCATAGAAGGGTATTGAATTACATTCAGTCAGGTTATATCCATAAACACATAACATTCAAATATGTAAATACATTCACATTATGCAAATAGGTTCAAGATCAATGTTCAATCAATTTAGCAAAAAGCAAAAGTACTGCCAGAGGAATAACTATAAAACACATTAGTGCTGAAATGTAAGATTTATACTTTACTTCCGCCAGTGATTCTATAATGCCCACACATTAAAAAACTAAACAGCAGATGTGAAGTTGTATTTAATTTCAATGTATTCAAAACTTTCCTACAAAAAAAGAGTTGTTGAAATTGTTTTTATATTTTTACACACACTATTTGCTTTACATGGGACCCTGATACTACAATGTGGGTGTTGTGTTACTAGGGAAATCCTGTGTTAGAAACAGTGCAATGCACAGCAATCCCCAGAAAAAAAAAAACAAAAAAAAAACTTGTAATAGTATTAGAATTACCAAAACCCTGTTACAGGGCCGGACTGGGCAGGGGGACAGAGGGCCGACATAGGTAGGGAAGAATAAGGGTCTGGGGAGAGTACTGGCCCATTATCATTATTCTCTGAGTTATGTTAACAATTTGCCATGTTTTGATCTAACTCAGATAAAGTGTAGAATAGACAGTTCTACCAGAAGAGTCATGCAGCACTGTATTTGTGGTGAGACTTTCACAGTGCACAGGATGTCTGTGTTTCTGAGCATTGCTCTGTTGGTGAATGTATGGTATAGTGATGGACCAGAGTTTGTGTTTTTTGGTTCTGTGGACAAACAGCTGTCATTCAAAGGTCATGAAACTCAAGATTTTTCTTTAATTCAAGTAATGCATACAATTTTAAATAACTTTACTTCTATTATTAAATTAGCTTCATTCTCTTTGTATTCTTTTGTTGAAGGAGCAGCAATGCGCTACTGGGCCCTAGCTGAACACCTCAGGTAAACCAATAACAAAAGGCATATATGTGTAATCCCCAATTAACATATAGTGCCCAGTACCACATTACTGCTCCTGAGAGTACCTACATCTCTACATATGCTATTCAACAAAGGATACCCTGAGAATGAGGCAAATTAGATCATAGAAGTCAATTGTAAAGTGTTTATTTTTGGAAATTTAAAATTATATCTGAAACATGAAAGTTTAATTTTGACGTTGTCCTTTAAAGCAGCTGCAGAGTGCAATGGGTCTGATCTATTTCTAATCTGGATTCTGGATTCACCTATATCTGGCATGATTGGGCCAATAGCACCCATATTAATCAATCACATGATATGTAAATAGCATTAATTATGAATGGGCACTATTTATTGATGTGGTTATTTGTTTTCAAATTTCCTTTATTTGTTGATAAAATATATATTAACAAAAGGTTGAAAAATACATTCAAATGCTTTACATACAGTTTCAGTTACAAGTCATTCTTGATAAGTACAAAACACTAGTTGTTTGATATATTCTATTATTCCAATATTTTACTTAACAGAGGCCAAATACTCCTCCCATAGAAATCTCATATTATGTTAAAACTCCATTTGTTGGGATTGCATAAAGTGATATTTTTCTAGAGTTAGTATTTGTGTAACATGCTCTCTCCATCCTGTTGTAGTAGGAATAGATGCTGTCTTCCATAGAGTTCCTTAGTTGTTTATCCCCATGTATCATTATATAAAGCAATCTCATTTGTAGAAAACAAAAGATAGAGGGCGCCACATGGTGCAAATCAGCAGGTCACACCAAACAATAGTGTCAAATAGGAGTCAATCCTACTCACATGATAAAAGGCACAGATGTGCTAAACAGGCAAGACGGATCCAAAAAGTAATCCGGCAGACTCTCAGGCACAACTGAACCAGGGGTAATCCTCGTCCCACCGTAGTAGGGAGTTCAGAGATTTTCACTTGAAGTCACAGAGGGCAGCCAGTCAGCAATCCAAGGAGAAATAAGATGCAGAAGTGAAATAATAATATGTATAAAAGTTTTAATAAAATACTTAAAACAACAGCAATGCGTTTCTCAGTGACACGGCATAGTTTCCTCAGGCTATACAAACAATCTCACAGCTGCTACACTTAAATTTAATAACAATATTGATAGCGATGTTATAAACTCATGTATGTTCCTCCAGCAACAATAAGAGAATCTCCCAAATAATGAACCAAAGAAATCTCCAGAAACAATGGAATAATAAAACTAACGTTGGAACTTATTAGCGTGCTAGTATCCGTTAAAAGCGTTATGGGAAAACAGAAATCTATCTATCTATACACACTATATATCAGTCAACATAATGTGTGACGATAAGGGATGTGAGTAAACTACTAAAAGTTGTCCCAAAATAATTCAAAAAAGCTTTATTGGTAGTAAAATATCAGGGGAAGGGAAGACACTGCGGCTGAAAAGTGATGTCACCTGTCCCTTTAAAAAACAAACCTATCCGTATAAAGAGCCAGATGTACTGCACTGCCCACAATAGGCAAAACAATACACAACACAGTCACCATAGTAACAAAAAGCAGTAAAGGCGAATGTCCCCACAAGTTACATATTCTCGTGATGAGAAGCACAGATGTGCTAAACAGGCAGGCCAGATCCAAAAAGTCGTCAGGCAGACTCTCAGGCATAACTGAACCAGGGGTAATCCTCGTCCCACTGTGGTAGGGAGTCCAGAGATTTTCACTTGAAGCCACAGATGCCACCCAGCAGCCAGTCAACAATCCAAGGAGAAATAGCAGCAGCAAGATAATAATATGTATAAAAGTTTTAATAAAATATTTAAAACAACAGCAACGCGTTTCTTAGTGACACAGCACCGTTTCCTCAGGCTATACAAACAATCTCACAGCTGCTACACTTAAATTTAACAGCAACCAATCAGCAATCAAAAATCTTATTCATAGTTTACATTGCAATATAGGGAGGTGATTAAAGAGTAAAAGTATTGGATCTAGTGCAAGTTTAAATAGATATGACTTTTTCTAGTTCTTCCTTAATTCCCACCCAATATTGTCTGATCAACGAGCATTTCCACCATCTATATGTTAATGTCCCTACTTCACCACATCCTCTCCAACATTAGTTTTCAGTATTAGGGTATATTTTGGAGAGTCTGTGAGGTGTAAGATACCATCTATATAAGAGTTTAAGATTTGTTTCAGTGATGTTTATTGAAGATGGAGGTTTGCCCATATTAACAAAAAAAAAAAAAAATTCCATTCCTTTTAGGATATCTCTCTATGTAGCTTTGTTTCCCATACTTTACAGTATGCTGGCAGTGATCTAGAGTGATGATCGAGTAGCAATATGTACACTATTGACAGACCTCCTCTAGTGGGGGCCTGAGAACAACATACACTTTCAAACAAACTGAGTGATCTAGTTAATTTGGATTCGTAATATTTGTGATTCATAAAATGTATACGTTGTTGGTGTATGAACCAGTCATTTATTATCAGTGGGGCTATCTCCGTCAATACTTACTTAGTTTTTAGTTTGCCGTCTTGTAAAATATTATAAAAAGGAATTAATGAGGTAATGCCGCGAATATCCTTTGGAACTAGTGATCACCTTATTGGGATCTCAGGGTTACATAGAAGTGGGGTTAATGGAGAGGGGATTGAAGAAAGTCCATTGGTTTTATTAGCGTATTGGTCCCAAATTCTGAATGTTTCTTGTATTGTTTGAGGTGTAATCTTATTTAAGTTCCTATGTATTTTATTGATCCAACATATCCCCCCTAGATTGACACATCCAGTTAATTGCTGTTCTAGCTTAACCCATTCTTTATTCTCCCCATGTTTACACCAATCAATTAGACTGGTTGCCTTTCTGTAATATAGTAAACCGGGTACACTAAGGCCTCCATTTTTTCTAGTACAATAAATCTTTTTTTTTTTAGATTCTTGGCATTTTATTCTGCCACATAAATGTGTTGATAATGTTTCGTAGAGTATCGAGTTATGATTGTGGGAGTGGTATGGGTATCATTTGAAATATATAGAGAATTTTTGGTAAGATAGTCTTTTTAAATGCGTCCATCCTTCCTAACCATGATAAGTTTTTATTTTCCCTGCTATTTAAATCTGATTGGGTTTCTTGTAATAGAGTTTGATAATTTTGTTAAAAAAATGTTTGTTGATTATAGATAGGGCCTGTATTTTATATTTATACTTGTCTGCAATTTCCTGAATTTCTGATTTGGGAATGTGCACCCCATCTCCTCCGATTTGGAAGGGTTCATTTTTATTTATTGATGTTTTGAGTAGCAAGCACTGATAACTGCACTGTAAAAACAAGAGTAAATCCTCTTTTATTATTGAAATTATTTATTTTGCACGTTATCTAAATGGTGTGTTTAATAGAAAACAATCTATGCATTTTATAAATAATTAAAGGGACATGAAACCTATTTTTTTTGTCTTTCATGATTTTAAAAGAGCATGCATGCACTTTAAGACAACTTTCCAATATATAATTAGCTTCATTCTCTTAGATATCAAAAAGCATGTCTAAATAGGCTCAGTAGCTGCTGATTGGTGGATACACATAGATGCTCGTTTAATTGGCTCACCCACATGCATTGCTATTACTTCAACAAAGGATATCTAAAGAATGAAGCAATTTAGATAATCAAAGTAAATTGGAATGTTATTTAAAATTGTATTCTCTATCTGAATCATGAAAGAAAATATTTTGGGTTCATGTCCGTTTAATATCATATACTAAAATGAAAAAAAAAATATGATTAAAACATCTCTGTATAATAATATATTTGTAAAGGGGAAGAGCTTCTTTACCTGGGCACTGAGATGTATTTGGCCCCTAGAGCAAAAACTACTTGTCCTACCATACAGGCATAATAAGAGATCTCTCAAAGCTACCCACTACAACCCCTGTCATTACACCTGTAAATCTTCACTAGAGATGTGTATTTAGATTTGGACAAGTCCAAACAAATTCATAATCTTGGATGTATGCTTATTTTTTAAATATAAAAGAAAGAAAGAAACACATGGTGCTGTGCCATTGAAACCATAAAAACTCTAAAAGTGACCAAGTTCAAATTTACACTATTCAATAACTACAGTTTATTTATCCATTTCATTGTTAGTTCATTGATTCCTGTGACCGTCCAAAAATATTCTAGCTTCAATTTTGTCATTGGCCAATCCTGACCCCATAAAAATACATTAAAAATATTTCTGGTGCTAGCTTGTAGCGGTAGCAATAGCTACTACATCAACACTTTTTAAGGTTAAGCTGTTCTTCATCTGCTATTTTGATGCTTTTAATGACATTACCTACAGGAAATAAGGTGTTAGAAAATTTCCAATAATAAAGGAATAATGATACCAGGAACTACTAATAATAGATAAAGATATATATATATATATATATATATATATATATATATATATATATATATATATATATATATATATATATATATATATATATATATATATATATGTATATATATATATATATATATATATATATATATATATATATATATATATATATATATATATATATATATATAGATAGATAGATAGATAGATAGATATAGATAGATAGATATTTATTTTATAGGATGAATGATTCATCTGAAACATTTTTTTTATTAACATGTTTAGTATTCATATATTCAGCATGATAATATCAAAGTGACATGATCAAGGTTCTAGATAACAGCAGTAACTAATTGGTACTAACAATTGCTTTGCTAAACACTAATTCTATAAGAATGCTCACAAGTATTTGTATTTCCCTGGTGGAGAGATCTAAAGCCACTTTTTTTTCCTGAAAACAGGGTGTCTCGCTAAGGGGCATATACTGCATTTTTATATGGGGAGGAGATGCATATGTTAGAAATTATTTCAAATATCTTACAAAACAAATAATTGAACAATTCACACAAAAATATGCAGGAAGAAAAAATATTGTTAAGGTGCAGCAAAAATCATAATAAAAATTGTTTACCAAAATAGTATTTTATAAAAAAGCTAAAATTTGTATTTAAATTACACAGGTTTAAATTGTATTATATATGCACAGTGTATATCACAATTTAAGTTCCCATAATGTGCAAAAACACACAGAAATTTGTACTTATAAGTACAAATTATAAAGCATAATTGTTTTTTTTTTTTTTTTTTCATAAAATGGGCTGAACATGGGCATTTATGAAATGTTCTCTCTATCCTCAGCATAATTCTGTAAAGATTTTTGCACTACAAATCTCACAGTTTTTTTTCACAAACTAAAAGTTGGCAAGCTTTACTCAAAACACTCAAAATACTCAATATAACCTAAAAGAAAAACACATGCGTACGAAAATATAGGCAAGTGTAAGATGCTATATGCAGAAAACAGCATAATGTGAATAATATTGGCTGTAGGATTTACTTTTTAATGTGTTTCCCCTGCTAACTACTATCTTTGTTCTGCAGAGTAAAGTTTACCTTTCCAGCGAGTTCCATTACTCTCACCCCTCCCAGGGACTGCATCTAATTTAGAATAATTCCACCAGGGCAACCCCTGCAATGGTTGGTGTGAAAAACCACATCTGATCTGGCAAAGTTTAGTTTAATGGGCCCTGAATATGAGAGGGTAACAGTAAAGCTACTCCATATTATATTAAATTGCTAATATATGGCATACTCAGTGGTAGACATATTTTACAATGTTTTTGTATAGCAGTGGGCTTATTAACATTAGTACCCTGCATGTACTGTACCAATAGACTCATTAGACATAGCAGCTCACAACACTAAACATAGGAGAGGAAGGGGGAGAGAATAGAGGACGTTTTTCAGAAGATTGCATATTTTATTGTATTATTTATGTTTTAAAAATATTCCTAATAACCTATAACCTAATAACCTATATGGGCATAAAAAATAATATTATCATGAAAAGTAAGAAAGCGGAAGAAATTATTTTTATTTTATATTTTCCTGCAAAGCCCATGCTGCAACTATTGACGAGTCTGCATTGGTCGATGCCAAAGTAATTCATGTTGGTTAATTGATTAAATATTGATGATTACTGCCTTTTTTAATGCAGATGTTTTCCCTTAACCATTAATATAAATTCATCAAGTATGACAATTAACAGTTTCATATATTTTTGTGTAATTTTACAATTAACTTTTTCTAAACACCCAAACACTTAATTACAATGATAAATTAACATTCTTTTAAATGTGAAATAAATTCAATCTTTTCTTCTTCCTGTTTAATAACATGTGAACTGAGTTTGCACGTGTTTTGTTAAAAAAAATCCAAGATTTTTAAGAGGTTAAGGCTGGTAAAATAGAAAAGTAACCAATGAAGATAATTATACTGGTCCCCAGCACCATTCAAGAAGTTAGACCTCTTCAAAACTCCTATGTGAAACATACTATCAATATAGACAGAAAATTACTGACAGACCCAGACAGAAAACATATACCAGAAAATCATCCTTCTTCATAACATTATTAGAGCTAAATTACTAACTGATAACATTATTGTGGTATCTCACCTCAGCACAACGGAAGCGCTTATACCAAGGGGAGACGGTAGGTTTTGAAGGGGTTGTGGAAAGATGGGCACAATGGCACATATTTGGTGGGGCTGCACAATTCTATTTCTCTTTTGGTTATAGATAGGGAGGTTTTTACATACTGTTATGGGTACAGACTTTACATTATACTCAAACATGGCACTTACAAATTAGCTTCCCAAATTCCCTACAAATAACGACTGTGCTTGCTCCAATTTACATTGAATTCAGTAAGATTGCTGATAGATGGGATATGGAAATCAAACTCAATTCCAATGATACATATGTGGCTGAATCAATTCTGAGCTTATTACATTGTAGAAACACAGCTACTTTAATCTTGAAAGGTTGGATCTATTTTATTACATTAGTTTTTAATGAGAGACAGTCCTACACACATTTACTGTATATTATTGCAGGTTAAGTGATTCATTTCAGTTTTTTTTGCTATACATAGAGACCACAATGTGCCAGAGGATTCAGTGGAAGGAGGGGTAAGAAGAGGTTTTTTTTCTGTTCCCCACTCTCCTCAACCCCTTCCTTACCACTGATTTACCTTCTTCTTCTTGTTTTCTCCTCACATTCGTCTTCAATCAACCTGTGTGTTCTTTCCTACTTTCTCCATGCCTGGACCCTTTGAGTTTCTAGAGACCTTGCAAGTAAATTTGGAGAAGACCAGAGATTAGATACATAGGACTCTAGTTATCAAAGTCTGGCGGACCTGATCCGACAGTGCGGATCAGGTTCGCCAGACTTCGCTGAATACGGCGAGCAATACGCTCGCCGTATTCAGCATTGCACCAGCAGCTCACAAGAGTTGCTGGTGCAACGCCGCCCCCTGCTAACTCGCGGCCAATCGGCCACCAGCAGTACTAGATCGGGTTGATTTCCGGCGATGTCTGTCCGCCTACTCAGAGCAGGCGGACAGGTTATGGAGCAGCGGTCTTTGTGACCGCTGCTTCATAACTGCTGTTTCTGGCGAGCCTGCAGGCTCGCCAGAAACACAGGGCATCAAGCTCCATACGGAGCTTTATACATATGCCCCTCAGTCTAGAAGATGTGGATATATACTTCATCATGGAATAGTTCATAGCTAGGACCCTAGGGTCTGTTCTTGCCTATTGGTTAATGATATAGACATACACATAGGTCACCTTTTGTTTTGCAAAATTTGTTATTATTGTTATTATTTTTTTGTTGTAGTTAGATAGTTATATTTTACCTAAAATTGTTAATGTGTTTGCAGATAAACTGTAATTCCGCTGCTGTTCAACTATATCAATGTAAAATATTGGTAAAGTCATGTATGATAATAAGCCACTGGAAAATCTCAAGATAACATAGAGTTGAATTAAAATTTAAAAAAACATGGAAAGCCATAATGTTATTCTAATATAACTTCTCAAAGTGGAACTGCTCACTATTTCTTTCTTTTTAAGTCTAGTAGGTGCTACTCGATTGCCAATAGTTGCACCTCTTTTAAATGAAAATCTGCACCCCTTTCTCACTGTATTTACAAGTTTATCGTCTGCTTTCAACAGTGTTAGATGTTTCTTTATTATGCTACGAACTTGATGGTGTTGGTTGCTATACGTAGTAACAAATGTAACTCTATCATCATTTTTAATTTGGTAGTCTGGTTTCTCCATAAGAAAATCTATTCTGTTTATATTTTTCACTGAGTCTAATGCTTTGAAAAGTGAAAAATATAAACAGAATAGATTTACTTAAGGAGAAACCAGACTACCAAATCAAAAATTATGATAGAGTTACATTTGTTACTACGTATAACAACCAATACCAATAAAAAGAAAGAAATAGTGACAGGTTCATGGCTTAAACATAATGGGACATACCGTTGCAGTAATCAATCATGCAAAGCATGTGAACATTTGTCAGTAGGCAATACGTTCAGAAGTACAGTAACTGGTGAAGATTTTAAACACCAGACCTGTCTGAATTGCAGAGCAACATATGCTATTTATCTCTTAACTTGCACCCAGTATAACCTCTAATATGTAGGTCTAACTACTAGAGAGGTCCGCCAGAGAATCAGGGAATATTTCACCAATATCACTAGATGCAAACTCCCCTAATTCC
The DNA here is from genome assembly GCF_027579735.1 of Bombina bombina. Lineage (NCBI taxonomy): Eukaryota > Metazoa > Chordata > Amphibia > Anura > Bombinatoridae > Bombina > Bombina bombina. The sequence continues at coordinate 695,269,063 of NC_069499.1, read as the reverse complement.
ACATTTCAACACAGTACACAACAAAAATCAAAGTGGACAATAATAGAAGTTATACAAAACAAAGGCAGGGAACTAAACAAAGACAAAAATCTATCTCTACGGGAGATATATTGGATACACAAATTGAGAACACGAATACCCTGGGGTTTAAACTCAGAATATGACGTAATACAAATTTAGCAATAAAGAGTGGAAAAATTGTTATCTCTGCTACTTGGGCATGTCACCATAGACCCCCCTCCATATATTCAAGGTTAGGGAAATATAAAAATATCCCAAAAAATATAAAAAAAAATACCCCCAAAAATATCCTGAAATTATCATTTTTGGAGTACCAAACATCCATATTAGGTGTTAAGTTTGAAATCTCAATTTGAAACTAAAAAAGTAAATATTCTTTGGAATTTAAGATTTAAACATCTCTATGTAAAAAAGAAAGATATTTTACCTCAAAAGTTCCTCAGTAGCCACCTCCCATTGTAAAGGATTTCTAAGCAGCATTTTAGTGTGTTTGTCCTGGGACATCTGAAGGGACTAGCATCGTGCACTCTCATATTATTTCACCAATCAGGTAAAGGAAGCTTAAGCTTAAGTCAAATCTCATGAGATCACAGTAAGAGTTCATGACCTCAGCACTGCTGATGCTGATTGGCTGCTGTTCATTTCTTCATTTTTTTAAATTTGTTTACCTGCAGCTGGGAGCAGCTGAGTATAACTTTTTACACAGAACTTACTCTGCTGAGCTGAGGAAATTGTAAAATATCTTCCATTTTTACATAGAGATGCTCAGGTGATATTTTCCTTTCAGCTTTTAACAGTTATACTGCATCAGTTTCAAGTGATTTAGCATATGAGTATTATGTCCCTTTAATTAACTAGTAAAGTTTGACTATCAGGTAGAACATCTCAGCAAAAGAGATGTATAGCTCTTATAATGTTTAGATGTGTATTGATTGGTATGGTGTAGTGAATGGAGGTTCTCATTAAATTGAACTGAACAGTAGTGACCAATAGTAGAGGGGGTGTCAATTTGTCAGACTAATAGGAATTGTATTTGTTTTTTTAAATAGAAGGAAGGAATTGCCGAAACGCATAAGCTGGATCCTTTTCTTCCCTCTGATGAGGTCTTAAAGGGACAGTCAGGTATAAATTAAACTTTCATTATTCAGATAGGACTTTTATTTATATATATATATATATATATATATATATATATATATATATATATATATATATATATATATATATATATATATATATATATATATATATATATATACATATTTATTGGTATTTAAATTTTGGGTACAGAAAAGAAAAAAGGAGGGGAACATTTTCTTTGTGTTTACATATTTGGGGGTTATCTACAAAACCATTTTTATCAAACATAACTCAGTTCCCCAAAAGAGAGAAATGAAATCAACATCTTTACATTTTGCTCAGTCAGAGCTTTATATTAATTACCCTAATAGCTCCCCTATCCTGAGTGACCGTCATTTTCTGTATCACCCAGAGAAGGAAAGAAGAAAAAAAAAAAGAGAAAAAAAAGGAAAAAGAAAAAAAAAAAAAAAGAAAGATTAATAAAAACAAAAAACAAAACAAAAAAGATCAACAGCCTATCCAGGAGAAGGACATAGGAATCGCAGCCAATTACCATATTCCTAACAAAATTAATTCCGAATTTCTAAACGGATATATTAGATATTCAATCTCACTGTCAGGGAGAGTTTTTATAAATATGGACCATTTTGAAAAGAACCTCTTCACATCTTCATCATTTTGCAGATCAGTGTCCACCTGTTCGATAATACATTGTTTCTTTAAGCAGTTTTTAACTTCTTTTGTACTTGGAGCTGCTTTAGTTTTCCATTTCTTTAAGATCAAATATCTGCCAACCAAAATGATCAAATTAATGATTTTAACGTTGTTAGGGGTAAGACCTTTATCATGAGCGAAAAATACTACCTTCTTTGGTGAAAGAGACAGAGAGGGAACACCTAACATGTTATCTAACCAGTACTGTATCTTTAGCCAAAAATTTCTTATTTTTGGGCACTCCCATATCATATGCAGCAGGCTAGCCGAGGGGAGAGAGCATTTTGGGCACTTGTTAAATCCAACATTCTGACACTGAGAGCCTTTTTTTGGTGTATAGTAAGACATGTGCAGAAGCTTGACATGCAACTCCCTCCAGGATGTGGAGAGAGTTACCCGGGAAACCTCTTGTACTGAGAGAGTAAATACATTAAGATCGAGAGAATCTTGTCTTAGCATATTGGCCCATTTGTGTCGAATTTTTATCATTGTCTCTGGGCCTTTAATCGAAGCCATAATTTGATAGATATAAGAAATTGATGTGAGTCCATTCTTTGCAAAAAGAAGCCAATTTTCAATACTTCTGAGGGACCAATCCCATCCAAAGTCAGTTATTAGCTTAGTAGCGTAGTGTCTTGCTTGTAAATAAGCAAATAAATTTTTATTAGGGATTTGGAATTCTTCTTTTAAAGAGTTAAAGGTGCTGATGCATCTGCTTTCAAGGTCTATTAATTGATGCACCTGACCAAGACCTTGGGTCTGCCACTGTGCAAAGAGAGTCGATTGCATCCCAGCTTGAAACTGAGGATTATTTAATAGTGTATTGTATCTTGATACCCTAAATTCTATGGATAATAAATTACAAACCCTTTTCCACATTTGAATTGGGTTATAAATTGATCTTATTTTTTTTTAGTTCAGGAGGATACAGATTATTGTTACAATGTATTAAGGCCCTCAACGCAATTGGATGTGTTATATCAGAATCCAGTTTGAGGTTTGTAATATAGTTACTGTTGGTTAACCAGTCTACTACAATACGAGCTAGGATTTTTCAACAGTATAGCAGCTTGTCAGTACAGCAACCTTAGGAATACGAGCTAGGAATACTTGATTATATATACGTAGGTCAGGGAGAGATAGTCCTCCTAATTTCAAAGGTAATGCTAGTTTGGCTAGTGAGATTCTGGGTTTTTTGTTTTGCCAGATGAATGAGCGTAAAGCTACATTAAATGATAAAATATATTTCCTTTTAAGGATCAATGGAGTATTCTGTAGGTCGTACAATATTTTCGGGAGAAGGATTATCTTATATAAAGCTATACGTCCTGATAGAGAGAGAGGTAGCTTCTGCCAATTTTTGAAGGCTTCTTTTACACTCAAGTACTGGGAGTATGTTCAAAGTGTACCACTTATCAGGATTATAGGATATCCATATACCTAAGTATTTAACTGAGTCTTGTACTACACTAAAAGGAATGCCGGTGAGTGAGTCCTTTGTCTGTTTGATCCAGAGCAGCTCTGATTTTGCGGTATTAACCTTATATCCGGAGAAGGTTTCAAACTGATCTATTATCATGAGAAGCTTAGGAATATTTCTAGAAGTGTTTGATATATAAATTAAGACATCATTGGCATAGAGTGCAATTCGCATCTCCTTCTTCTTAACCTTAATTCCTTCCAATTGTTGCCGGATTTGAATAGCCAGGGTTTCAATTGCCAGATCAAATAATAGTGGGGAGAGAGGACACCCCTGCCTGGTTCCCCTTTCTAGTTTTATATCCTGAAAAAGGTCTCCGTTTACTATAATTTTCGTAAAGGCGTTTTTATAAAGATTGTTGAAAAAGCAAAGAAAATTGCCACCTAATCCAAATTGCTTCAAAGTATATGAAAGATGATCATAATGTACCGAATCAAACGCTTTTTCAGCATCAATAAAAATGATCGCCATGTCAGGGGTATCCTCTCCCCTCCCACTCTGCAGCTCCTCCATTACCTTAAAATATTCTTTTGTGAGAAATAATTCCCTGATTTTCGCTGAGGAGTTGCGTTTCGATATAAACCCAGCTTGGTCCTTATGAATAATAGTGGGAAGGAGAGATTTAAACCTACTTGCCAAAATAGGCGTTAATAATTTGTAATCTGTGTTTAGGACTGCAATGGGTCTATAGGATTCTTTTCTCGTCAGATCTTTCCCTGGTTTAAGAATAAGAGCTGTGTTAGAAGCAACAAAATCTGATGATGGCGTACTACCCTTGACATATAGATCATTAAATAAAGAGGTTAAGTGTGCTGTTATTTCAGTTGGCAGTATCTTATAGAATACGTTCGGAAGGGCGTCAGGTCCTGGGGCTTTATTAGAAGCTAGATTTTGAATTGTTGTAAGAGTTTCTTGCTCGGTGAAAGGAGAATATAAGTTGTCTAGTAAGTCCTGCGATAGCACCGGGTAAGTCATTTTCTTCCAAAATTCTTCTCGTTGTGTACAATTTGATGTCTTAGAGGTGTAAAGGGTTCTATAATAGTCCTCAAATACTCGAGTGAGTTCTGCTGGTGTTTTAAATTGCTTACCTTCCGATGATATAGAATCTATTATAGAAGAAGCTTTATCGCGTCTGACCAAGTTTGCCAGGAGTTTCCCTGTTTTATTCCCATAGTGGTATAACTTAGCCTGTAGTCTAAGATCACTTTGAGATGTTTTATATAAGTAAAAGGAATCTCTGTCTGCTAAAACAGAGACATATCTGGACCAGCTTTCCGGGGTTTTCTGATGTATATGTTGGTTGTATGCATTTGTTACTGCTCTAAGGAGCTCTCCTTCCCTCTTCTTAAGTTTCTTAGACCTGGATATACTGTATGCCATTATTTCCCCCCGTAAAACCGCTTTGGCTGTTTCCCAAAATAATACCGGTCGAGAAATATATTCTCGATTAAAATGAGCATATTCGCGAAACTTGACATTCAACCAATTTTTTAATTTGTTATCGGAAATTAGATATTGTGGGAATTGGAACCCTCTTTTCCCTATCTCTGAATAGTTGGATTGAAATACAAGAGAGATCAGAGCATGGTCAGATGTAGTAATTGGTAAGATTCCAGCTAGGACCTTAAGTTTGCAAAATCTCTCATCAATTTAAAAGAAGTCTATTCTAGAGAGTGTCCCGAGAGGGACATGTGTAGTCCCTAGCTTCTGTGTTCTGTAATCTCCATATATCGCATATCTTCAAGTTTTTGGTCAGTTTAACAAATAATTTAGATTCTAAATTATCTCTCTTTGTTTTCTGAGTAATGGGGTTCTGTCTCAACCTGTCAAGTGGGTATTTAGGTGCAGTGTTAAAGTCACCTCCGAGTATCAAGTAGCCCTCTGCATATACCATGAGCTTATTTTGTAAATTTTCCCAGAACGGGAGACTGAAGACATTGGGAGCATGCACATTACAAAGTGTGCACATTGTTTTCATTATTTTAATTTTCACAATCAGGTACCTTCCCTCCCTGTCTGTTTCTGTATGTACAACTTCATATGTAAGCTTCTTCACTAAAAGAATCGCTACTCCACTTTTTCTTTTAAGTGTGGAAGAAAATATAACTTCCTTGACCCAAGAAGTTTTGAGCTTAAGCACTTATTCAGGTTTTAAGTGGGTTTCTTGTAAGAAAGCTATGTCCGTACTATTTTTCTTTAAGTGGGACAGTATTATTTTGCGTTTAATAGGGGATGTGAGGCCTCCTATATTCCAAGAAATCAATTTGAACTTATTCTTTATGTCCATCTAAGAAATATAAAAAAAAAAAAGAAGAGAGAAAAAAAAGAGATTAAAAAACCAGTTGCCCGTGTAACCCGTATAAACCAAGCAATTAGAGGAAGTTTGTCCTCACTCCCTCCCCAACCCTTCACCTCAAGAATTTTCATCTTTATTAATCGAAATGATATTTTACAATCCTGCCTTGCTTCCCCTCTATTCTATTTTGATGCTGTAGGATGTCTCAATATAAAATTTTTCAGCATCCTGTGCTAATTCAAAAACATAAGTGTGATCATCTATCGCTATTTTCAACTTTGCCGAATACAGTATAGTAGCCCATGCACCTTGTTTTATGAATTTTGAGCAGTGTGGGGCAAGTTCCTTTCTTTTTGTAGATGTTTCTACTGAATAATCCTGAAACAACAGGATTTTTGCACCATCTAGAAAATCAGGTTGATGTTTACGATATGCTTGAAGCAATGTGATCTTATGTTGAAAGTTTAGAATTTTTGTGATTATTGGTCTAGGTCTTGTATTCACTTTACTTAGGTTAAATGAACCTATTCTATGCGCCCTTTCAATAGTTATCTGAGGATTGGATTCAGGGATCTGAAGTATCAGGTAAGATAATTGACATAAAGTCTTCATATTGTTTTACCTCTGTGAACCCAATAACCCTTAAGTTCTTCTTGACCTATCCTCCAAATCTTCAATTTTGCTCTGCATTTTTAAAAGTGTGTTATTTGTAGATTCAAGAACAGATTTATAAGACATAGTCAGATCCTCAAGGTCTGAAATCCTTTGTTCTGCTTCAGAGATTCTATGCGCAAATTGTTTAACTTCGTTAGACAAGGATGCAATATCCTATTTTATTTCATCCTTCAATAAATCAAATTTGGGGGTTAAAGCTAGCAAAATGCTGTTAACCAATGTTTGAATATCTAAGGATTCCATCATAACTGAGGGGTTTACCATATGTGGTTGTGCCAAAGTTTCAGGAGTAGATTTCTTCTTCTTCTCTCTTTGTCTCCCCGTCATAGCTAAAGGAGATGTTTTAGGGTGACCATGCAAATATTTATCCATGTGTGACTAAAAATCACAAAGAATGCCATGTGAGTTGTGAAGGGATGTGAAAAAAATGGGGGGGGAGGGAGCGGGTTGTGGAGTGATCTCGTGGAGTGAAAAAAAGGAAAGTCAGGAATCGTGAAAAATAGAGGGGTGTTATCCACCCAATTATTTGATTTATGGTGTTAGTGGGTGGACAAAATAAAACCTTGATATGTAGAGTGAGGGTTGTGTGATTGTGTGTATATTCTCCTTTACAGCTATGGGGGGAAGCAGCGAGTAAGCTTATTTTACCCAGTCTCTTGAATCTAAGATTGATTTCTCCTTCTAGCCTTTTTGTTGCAGTGCCAGATATTTCCATATGTATTGCTCTAATTTATTCCATCTCAAATTGAGGTGTTCCCTATAGTCACTATATTATTCAACTGGGGAAGTCTATTGATAAAAATGACAAGTCAAGGAGAATAAAGAGAGAATTTAGTCTATTAAGTCTGCTTAATACTTTAGCGACTCTATACCAATCTTATTTCTAGTGAGGTAAGATTCTCTTCTGAATTGTATTGATATAACCTTTATTCTAGATCAGTTCCTATAGAGAGTGGAACTAAGTATATGTGGTATTGTTTACTTTGCTTTATTCTCTTTTTCTCTTTCTTCCCCCTCCTTCTTCTCTCCTTAGCCTTCCCTTCCTTTTTAGGAGGGATTTAACTATGTATTTAACTAGTTTCCAAAGGCCGTTGCTAATCTTATTAAGGCATTAGAAGGGCAAAATACAACAATACAGTATTAAACTACTTGAACCGACCTCCTTAACCTCCTAGGTGTAATTATTTGCTATATATTTTTTGTCTCCCTAGAGGGAGAGAACCCCAAGTTTATTTATACAGGTATTGTATAGATAAATATATTCTTCTCTTTTTATAACAATTTGTGGCTTTACTAAAAAAAATAAAAAACAATTTTTTCTAATTCCCAAAAGTCCTTTCTTATCTATGTAACTATTCACTTTTATTTAGTAGTATCAATTCTCTTGTTCTAGCCGTGAGGGGAAGAACTAACGCCTAGATTTAGAGTTCTGCGGCCAAAGGGGTGCGTTAGCTACGCGTGCTTTTTTCTGGCCGCACCTTTTAAATACCGCTGGTATTGAGAGTTCACAGAATGGCTGCGTTAGGCTCCAAAAAAGGAGCGTAGAGCATATTTAACGCAACTTCAACTCTCGATACCAGCAGTGCTTACGGACGCTGCCAGCTTCAAAAACGTGCTCGTGCACGATATCCCCATAGAAAACAATGGGGCAGTTTGAGCTGAAAAAAAACCTAACACCTGCAAAAAAGCCGCGTTCAGCTCTTAACGCAGCCCCATTGTTTTCTATGGGTAAACACTTCCTACGTCTGCACCTAACACTCTAACATGTACCCCGAGTCTAAACAACCCTAACCTTACACTTATTAACCCCTAATCTGCCGCCCCCGCTATCGCTGACACCTGCATATATTTTTTTAACCCCTAATCTGCCGCTCCGTAAACCGCCGCTACTTACATTATCCCTATGTACCCCTAATCTGCTGCCCCTAACACCGCCGACCCCTATATTATATTTATTAACCCCTAATCTGCCCCCCTCAACGTCGCCTCCACCTGTCTACACTTATTAACCCCTAATCTGCCGACCGGACCTGAGCGCTACTATAATAAATGTATTAACCCCTAATCCGCCTCACTCCCGCCTCAATAACCCTATAATAAATAGCAGTAACCCCTAATCTGCCCTCCCTAACATCGCCGACACCTAACTTCAAACATTAACCCCTAATCTGCCGACTGGAGCTCACCGCTATTCTAATAAATGTATTAACCCCTAAAGCTAAGTCTAACCCTAACACTAACACCCCCCTAAATTAAATATAATTTAAATCTAACAAAATAAATTAACTCTTATTAAATAAATTATTCCTATTTAAAGCTAAATACTTACCTGTAAAATAAATCCTAATATAGCTACAATATAAATTATAATTATATTATAGCTATTTTAGGATTTATATTTATTTTACAGGTAACTTTGTATTTATTTTAACCAGGTACAATAGCTATTAAATAGTTAAGAACTATTTTATAGCTAAAATAGTTAAAATAATTACAAATTTACCTATAAAATAAATCCTAACCTAAGTTACAATTAAACCTAACACTACAATATTAATAAATTAATTAAATACAATACCTACAATTAAACCTAACACTACACTATCAATAAATTAATTAAATGCAATACCTACAATTACCTACAATTAAACCTAACACTACACTATCAATAAATTATTTAAATACAATACCTACAAATAAATACAATGAAATAAACTAACTAAAGTACAAAAAATAAAAAAGAACTAAGTTACAAAAAATAAAAAAATATTTACAAACATTAGAAAAATATTACAACAATTTTAAACTAATTACACCTACTCTAAGCCCCCTAATAAAATAACAAAGCCCCCCATAATAAAAAAATGCCCTACCCTATTCTAAATTAAAAAAGTTCAAAGCTCTTTTACCTTACCAGCCCTGAACAGGGCCCTTTGCGGGGCACGCCCCAAAGAATTCAGCTCTTTTGCCTGTAAAAAAAAACACATACAATACCCCCCCAACATTACAACCCACCACCCACATACCCCTAATCTAACCCAAACCCCCCTTAAATAAACCTAACACTAACCCCCTGAAGATCTTCCTACCTTATCTTCACCATACCAGGTTCACCGATCGGTCCTCGGAAGTGTTGATCCAAACCCAAGAGGGGGGCTGAAGAGTGACATCCATCCTTGGGCTGAAGTCTGGATCCAAGCGGCGGCTGAAGAAATCCATCATCGGGCTGAAGTCGGAAGTCCATCATCGGGATGAAGTCTTCTATCAAGCCGCATCTTCAATCTTCTTTCTTCTGGAGCGGAGCGGAGCCATCTTCTTCCAAGCTGACGCGGAACATCCTCTTCAACCGACGCCTACTCACCGAATGACGGTTCCTTTAAATGACATCATCCAAGATGGCGTCCCTCGAATTCCGATTGGCTGATAGGATTCTATCAGCCAATCGGAATTAAGGTAGGAATATTCTGATTGGCTGATGGAATCAGCCAATCAGAATCAAGTTCAATCCGATTGGCTGATCCAATCAGCCAATCAGATTGAGCTCACATTCTATTGGCTGTTCCGATCAGCCAATAGAATGCGAGCTCAATCTGATTGGCTGATTGGATCAGCCAATCGGATTGAACTTGATTCTGATTGGCTGATTCCATCAGCCAATCAGAATATTCCTACCTTAATTCCGATTGGCTGATAGAATCCTATCAGCCAATCGGAATTCGAGGGACGCCATCTTGGATGACGTCATTTAAAGGAACCGTCATTCGGCGAGTAGGCGTCACTTGAAGAGGATGTTCCGCGTCGGCTTGGAAGAAGATGGCTCCGCTCCGCTCCAGAAGAAAGAAGATTGAAGATGCGGCTTGATAGAAGACTTCATCCCGATGATGGACTTCCGACTTCAGCCCGATGATGGATTTCTTCAGCCGCCACTTGGATCCAGACTTCAGCCCGAGGATGGACGTCACTCTTCAGCCCCCCGCTTGGGCTTGGATCAACACTTCCGAGGACCGATCGGTGAACCTGGTATGGTGAAGATAAGGTAGGAAGATCTTCAGGGGCTTAGTGTTAGGTTTATTTAAGGGGGGTTTGGGTTAGATTAGGGGTACGTGGGTGGTGGGTTGCAATGTTGGGGGGGGGGGTATTGTATGTGTTTTTTTTACAGACAAAAGAGCTGAATTCTTTGGGGCATGCCCCGCAAAGAACTGGTAAGGTAAAAGAGCTTTGAACTTTTTTAATTTAGAATAGGATAGGGCATTTTTTTATTTTTGGGTGCTTTGTTATTTTATTAGGGTGCTTAGAGTAGGTGTAATTAGTTTAAAATAGTTGTAATATTTTACTAATGTTTGTAAATATTTTTTTATTTTTTGTAACTTAGTTCTTTAGTTAGTTTATTTCATTGTATTTATTTGTAGATATTGTATTTAATTAATTTATTGATAGTGTAGTGGTCGGTTTAATTGCAGATAATTGTAGGTATTTTATTTAATTAATTTATTGATAGTGTAGTGTTAGGTTTAATTGTAGATAATTGTAGATATTGTATTTAATTAATTTATTGATAGTGTAGTGTTAGGTTTAATTGTAACTTAGGTTAGGATTTATTTTACAGGTAATTTTGTAATTATTTTAACTATTTTAGCTATTAAATTTAGCCTGTAAAAATAAATATTAATCCTAAAATAGCTATAATATAATTATAATTTATATTGTAGCTATATTAGGGTTTATTTTACAGGTAAGTATTTAGATTTAAATAGGAATAATTTATTTAATAAGAGTTAATTTATTTCATTAGAATAAAATTGTATCTGCCGCTCGGCAGATTAGGGGTTAATAAGTGTAGGCAGGTGGAGGCGACATTGTGGGGGGGCAGATTAGGGGTTAATAAATATAATATAGGGGTTGGCGGTGTTAGGGGCAGCAGATTAGGGGTACATAGCTATAATGTAGCTGGGGCGGCGTGCGGACGGCAGATTAGGGGTTAATAAGTGTAGGTAGCTGGCGGCGACATTGTTGGGGGCAGATAAGGGGTTAATAAATATAATATAGGGGTCGGCGGTGTAAGGGGCAGCAGATTAGGGGTACATAGGGATAACGTAGTTGGCGGCAGTGTACGGAGCGGAAGATTAGGGGTTAAACATTTTTTATAGAGTGGCGGCGATGTGGGGGGGCCTCGGTTTAGGGGTACATAGGTAGTTTATGGGTGATAGTGCACTTTAGAGCACAGTAGTTAAGAGCTTTATAAACCGGCGTTAGCCCAGAAAGCTCTTAACTACTGACTTTTTTCTGCGGCTGGAGTTTTGTCGTTAGAATTCTAACGCTCACTTCAGACATGACTCTAAATACCGGAGTTAGAAAGATCCCATTGAAAAGATAGGATACGCAAATGACGTAAGGGGATCTGCGGTATGGAAAAGTCACGGCTGAAAAGTGAGCGTTAGACCCTTTAATGACTGACTCCAAATACCAGAGGGCGGTAAAAACCAGCGTTAGGAGCCTCTAACGCTGGTTTTGATGGCTACTGCCCAACTCTAAATCTAGGCCTATGTTAAGTAGGAGGGGGAGAAGGAAAAAAAAAAAGCCATACATACAATTCTCATTAAAAGTTATAAATGCTGAAAAAGTTATGGCTTGACACACAGATAGATAGAAACAGCTAATTTTTCTAATCTTGTTGATTTTTTGAACATATCAAAAGAGTAAAAGAATAAAGCATCTTATGTACAGTTCGCTTTTCCCTTTAAGAATGTCCTTCTGATAAAGATACTTTTCTCAGCAGATACATAGTTCTTAGCAGCTTTTAAAGGTATCAAGCAGTTTCAGGCTCATACATAGTCAGCCTACAATGTTGCAGACTGTGTCCTTTGATCCCTGTAAGAGGAAACTTGTGTTATCGAGCCCCTTTATTTTCTTCTAAGTGCACTATTATGTTTGCTGTTTCTTATGCAGCTATTTTCACAGACAAACTAGAGCACTTCTCCCGCAATTCTTAGCACTGCCCTTCTTAGCAGGATATTCACTCCCACTGCTCCCCCCTGTGTGTCCTCATGTCAGGTTTAACTAAAAATTTATTTTGCAATTATGCGTTTACCAGACTCACCTCTCTTCGCTTGCTGCCTGCCGCAGGCTGATTGTAGGGGATAGTGAATCTTCTTACAGGTACAATAAGCGGCCCTCTGAAGGAGTAACAACTTCTTACTATTGGGCCTCACACTTCAGAGCCTCAAATGCGCCCCCTAACAATCTCTCCCCCTCTCACGCAGCAGCGGTGGGAGAGGAGGGAGAAGGGTACCAAGCTAGCTTCTTTTGTGTGAAGGTGTTCCCCGATTCATGCCCCTCCACTAGTGCGGTTCTGGCTCCCAGCCCCTCTCACGCAGCACCGGTGGGAGAGAGGGGAGTTAAGTGGGTGCCTCAGCTTGATTCCAAGATGACCTCCCGGGAGATGCTGGCACTGAAAACCAGCAAAGTATCAGGCCGCTCAGTGAAGGGGGGTCTGATCAACCCAGCAGCGTTGAGAGCAGATGATAGAGCCACCAGGCAAGTTTATCCCCTTGAGGTATACAACCTTTTGCTCCTCCACCGCAGTAGTTCCAGTCTTCGCCTTCACTCACCCTTTATCCACAGAGGGGGAGGGGGGTTAGCATGTCTTTAGCGAGGAAGGTCCTAAGCAGATCCCGGGAAGGCTACAGCAAGCACAAGATCCGTCAATCTTCAGGTGAGGTCCTCAGTGACAGCCATAGTTAGAGAGGTACGTTCAGGAATACGGGTATAGAAGTGATCCTGTCCTTGCTGGGAGGGAGCAGGAGAATCTTTCCTCTTTAAGGTAAAAGGAGTACGTTTTATCTTGCTCTCCACTCCTCTCCCTTAACCGGCATAGTAACTGATAATTGCCCAGTAAAGTGAATGCTTATCCAGAAGATTTATAAATTAGCTGCATTCAGTGTGAGTTCCATTATAGCGGATCTTTCAGTTTAAGGGTTTTTCTTCTTTTTACTTCCCTTTGTCCTCTGGCTTGGCTTGGTATGCTGTAACAGCGAGGTGTAGCGTCGCTGTTCTGGTTCCAGAAGCGTTGTCTCAGGCTATCCAGGTAGCTACCCCAATGATTGGGGTGAGGCGCGAAGAGAACCGCCAACAGCTGTGGGACTGGAGCAAGGAGCTCAGCAACACTTACTTTGCTCCTCTTCCACCGGAACCACCAGAGCATGACATTTTCAGGACTTTTAATTTTAATCAACTTTCCAATTTACTTTTATCATCAAATTTGCTTTTTTCTCTTGGTATTCTTAGTTTAAACTAAACATAGGTAGGCTCATATGCTAATTTCTAAGCCTTTGAAGGCTGCCTCTTATCACATGCTTGTTAAATCTCTTTTCAACACAAAGAGACAGAAAGTACACGTGGGCCATATAGATAACACTGTGTTCAGGCACAGAAAGTTATTTAAGATCTAGCACAATACAATGCTAAATTTAAGACAATAGATAATAAACAGTCACAGTTATGTGATCAGGGGACTGAAAAAAGGTTCCTAGATACAAGATAATCACAGAGGTAAAAAGTATATTAATAGAACCATGTTGACTGTGCAAAACTGGGGAATGGGTAATAATATCAATGCTATATATTGATATTGAGAGAGTTCAAGCAGATATAATCTATTACATTGAACAGCTATGCTAAAGTTAACTGTGCAAACAAGGACTTTATAATTGCAGATAGAGTATTAGCTAGATAACTTTAATCTCATAACGTGACATTCCACATATTAACAGGTCCTCTTTATACAGCATTATTTTTTAATTTATTAATAGCCGGCTAAAATATATATATTGTCTGACTGCTTGATATTATACAAACCCGGTACAATTTTTCATATCTAGATACATGATTCTCAGAGGTGTTATTCACACACCTATACTTAATATTAATATCTAGAGATTTTAATCAGTCAGAATCTATTACACTGAACAGCTGTGCTAAAGTTGACTGTGCAAGCAAGGGCTTTATAATTACACATAGAGTATTAGCTAGATAGCTTTAATCTCATAATCTGACATCCCACATATTAACAGGTCCTCTTGTTACAGCATTATTTCTGAATTCATTAATAGCCGACTACAAAAGATAATGTTTGTATCTGACTGCTTGATATCATACAAACCAAGTAGAGACTTCCGTTAGGAGGAGCAACGAAGCACAGCTGCTCTGCGCACTCTTCTGACTACGGTCCTTACACTACGCTGACACAATAGTTTCCATAGGCCGTTGATTACATACCCCAGCCCGGATATGTGTTTGGCATTCTGACAGTGTCGTCACAAGCGTGTGGAAGTCTAACTCTCGCTAGCGGACGTATTGCTGCGGCCATTTGTCAAGTCCTAACAATAAGTGAAGGAGGAACCCTGAAACTGTGCTGGAGAACCCATAGATCATACGGCCCGGGACGTAACAGCCTCAGGGGGAGGTGGAGCATCGCCGAGGAAGGCCCGATCAAGGTGGTATCTTCCTGGTTCAGCCTGGGTCATTCGGCGGCAGTGGAAAAGCAACAGGAGATAAAGTACTCTCATAAGTTGTCTGTCTTGGCATCACGGAAGGTTTGGCTAATCCCTGGGCAATTTGAAAGTAAGTCCCTGATTCAAATCAGGGTGAAGGTAAGAAGAGTGTGCTGGGGGTATGAGCTTACACTAAGCAAGTCAATCTCCATAATAATCTCATGTACTGTGTTTATGGCTATCATGAGGTCGGCCATATGGTTACAAAATAAATGCAGTTGGCAAACTTGGTGACTATAAGAACTTAACCACTTCATCTGCATTTTAAGCTGCAGAAGTAACATTATTGGCTATATCAGATTGTGTAAGAGGTGGAATATTACGGCCAATATAAGATATAAACTGCTCTTCTAACTGCATAGATTGCTGTTCTGCTGTCCTATTTATTGACCTCTATTCAAATCTACAAAACTGGATTCATTTTCTTTGAAATCTTTGCAGTAACTCTGTGTTCTATAGGGCCTTAAATTAGGGCAAAACTTGGTGAAGCCACAGAGGCGGGCTAGTAAGGTTCAGCTAAGAATCTGCTAGTAATCAACATCAAACCATCTTATATTTCTGTTTACAGGCAGCATTGTAGGCTGTAAGTTACATGAGAGTTCTAACTATATGGTGCAGTCAACAGATGTATTTCGTATAAAGAAGCTAAGCCTGGAATTATTGGCCTGGCATCTGTTTGTCTGACTCTATAAAGAAGTCTTACAAAGACTGAGGAAAATCTACACTATATTTAAATAGTTGGTCCTGGTCCTCATTGTTTAGAACTTTAGCTCATAAGTGGAAGCAGGTCTTTTTTAGGACCTACCAAGACTTTATTTTATACTAATAGAATTGTTCTGGTGCCTCTATGGTTGTTTGCTAATTTTGTTTGTCGTGTTGGCATATTCTCTCTTTTTTTTAGTAGAATGTTATAAGATCTATGGCTCTGTTAAAGATTCATGTTATGAGTGGTGTCACAGACTTACTGAGTTAATTGAAAAAGGCTGATAGGTATATTGCTGTATCTGCTAACTGTGGTTCTAAGACTAAATAAGGTATCATACTTGCAGACGTCCGGTTAGAATTTGGTGTTAACCTCCTGAAAGGGAGGGAAAAGAAATTTAAAGAGGGCATAACTGGTCTAACTGGGAGGTTTAGTGGGATTAGACATTGAATTGTCCAACCTTTATTGCTGAATGTAAATATTTTGTGGAACCAGTCATATAAGCAGATGGGGATAATTGGGATTTTAGGTCATCTTAATGAAATAAGGTCTTTAACAAGAAATTTCAAAAGGGAATGTCAAGAAAAGAAAGGAAAGAAAATAGGAAGGAAGGGGTAGGAAAGGGAAGAAAGGGGCAGAAAGAGAAGGAAAGAGAGAAGAGAATAAAAGTAGGAAATAGGAAGTTGGGAAGTAAAGAAGTAAAATATAGTATTTTGGCATATATAGTTCTTCAGTGGCCATATTTTGCTAGGCCCAAAAGTTTTTTATTGAGCTGTTGGTATAGCCTAGTTGAAAGTCAAGTTTAAATTAGCTGTGCTTGCATATACACTTGGGAGACATTCCCTAATATTTTCTAATATATTTTTTCACTTTTCACCTTTTTTTTTTTTCACACACATCACATAATTCACTCTTTACTTTTTTTCACAATTTTTTTTTCCACTGTCTAAAATGCACATTTAGTATTTAATTGTCAGAATATTTTGTAATATATATGGATAAATATCTTTCACCCATAATACATGCAATGCCAGCAAAAAGTAAAGATAGGAAACCTAGGAATAGTACTGAGGCCAACTTTGACATTAGGCCTGAAATGAACAATGTTAATATTAGCAAATCTGATATTGAAGAAATTTCGAAACAAGTAGCTACAATGCTTCTACCCCAATTTGATCATATTAAAAATGAGCTTTCCTCACTTTCAGTAGAAATGAAAACTTTTACCTCTAGACTCATAGAGGTGGAGACGAGAATTTCAGATATAGAGGATGCTTCGATTAAACAAAATTCAATTACTCAGCAACATGTAAATAAAATACTTGAACTTGTGGACACATTAGAAGACCTAGAAGATAGGTCGCATAGGAACAATATAAAGGTTATAGGCTTACCAGAAAGTGCTAGTTTATAGGATCTAATATATTTCACTACAACAACACTCCTGCAATCCCTTGGGTTTGATACTCAGTCTCAGAACATCCTTGTAGAAAGAGCACACCGGATAGGGTTTATTAGAAATACAACTGAAAACACTATAAAGAAATGAGCTATTATGATAAAAAACCTGAAGTTTCAGGATAAAGTGAGCATACTAAGAGCCTACAGGAAATGTAAAAAATTAGAAATTGATAACAACACAATATTGTTGTTTCAAGATTTTTCTTCGCAGACAGCTGTGAAGCGGAAAGGTATGGCTCCATTTTGCACTAGTTTGATTAACATGGGCCTACTTGCCCACTTAATATATCCGGCCAAAATTAAGCTTTATATGGAAAATGAAACAATTACGCTGGAAACATCACAAAAAGCTAACGCCTAGATTTAGAGCTCTGCGGCCAAAGGGGTGCGTTAGCTACGCGTACTTTTTTTCCCATGCACCTTTTAAATACCGCTGGTATTTAGAGTTCACAGAATGGCTGGGTTTTCAGTGCGTTAGGCTCCAAAAAGGGAGCGTAGAGCATAATTTAACGCCACTGCAACTCTAGATACCAGCGGTGCTTACGGACGCGGCCAGCTTCAAAAACGTGCTCGTGCACGATTCCCCCATAGAAAACAATGGGGCCACTTGAGCTGAAAAAAACCCTAACACCTGCAAAAAAGCCGCGTTCAGCTCCTAACGCAGCCCCATTGTTTTCTATGGGTAAACACTTCCTACGTCTGCACCTAACACTCTAATATGTACCCCGAGTCTAAACACCCCTAACCTTACACTTATTAACCCCTATTCTGCCGCCCCCGCTATCGCTGACACCTGCATATTTTTTTTAACCCCTAATCTGCCGCTCCCTAAACCGCTGCTACTTATATTATCCCTATGTACCCCTAATCTGCTGCCCCTAACACCGCCGACCCCTTTATTATATTAATTAACCCCTAATCTGCCCCCCACAATGTCGTCTCCGCCTGCCTATACTTATTAACCCCTAATCTGTCGACCGGACCGCGCCGCTATTATAATAAAGTTATTAACCCCTAATCCGCCTCACTCCCGCCTCAATAACCCTATAATAAATAGTATTAACCCCTAATCTGCCCTCCCTAACATCGCCGACACCTAACTTCAAACATTAACCCCTAATCTGCCAATCGGAGCTCATCGCTACTCTAATAAATTTTTAACCCCTAAAGCTAATTTAACCCTAACACCCCCCTAAGTTAAATATAATTTTATTCTAATGAAATAAATTAACTCTTATTAAATAAATTATTCCTATTTAAAGCTAAATACTTACCTGTAAAATAAACCCTAATATAGCTAAAATATAAATTATAATTATATTATAGCTATTTTAGGATTAATATTTATTTTACAGGCAACTTTGTATTTATTTTAACCAGGTACAATAGCTATTAAATAGTTAAGAACTATTTAATAGCTAAAATAGTTAAAATAATTACAAAATTACCTGTAAAATAAATCCTAACCTAAGTTACAATTAAACCTAACACTACACTATCAATAAATTAATTAAATACAATACCTACAATTATCTACAATTAAACCTAACACTACACTATCAATAAATTAATTAAATACAATATCTACAATGATCTACAATTAAACCTAACACTACACTATCAATAAATTATTTAAATAAAATATCTACATATAAATACAATGAAATAAACTAACTAAAGTACGAAAAATAAAAAAGAACTAGGTTACAAAAAATAAAAAAATATTTACAAACATTAGAAAAATATTACAACAATTTTAAACTAATTACACCTACTCTAAGCCCCCTAATAAAATAACAAAGCCCCCCAAAATAAAAAATGCCCTACCCTATTCTAAATTTAAAAAGTTCATAGCTCTTTTACCTTACCAGCCCTGAACAGGGCCCTTTGCGGGGCATGCCCCAAAGAATCCAGCTCTTTTTCCTGTAAAAAAAAACACATACAATACCCCCCCAACATTACAACCCACCACCCACATACCCCTAATCTAACCCAAACCCCCCTTAAATAAACCTAACACTAAGCCCCTGAAGATCTCCCTACCTTGTCTTCACCTCACCGGGTCCCGATCTGTCCAGAAGAGCCTCCGATGTCTTGATCCAAGCCCAAGCGGGGGGCTGAAGAGTGACGTCCATCCTCAGGCTGAAGTCTGGATCCAAGCGGCGGCTGAAGAAATCCATCATCGGCTGAAGTCGGAAGTCCATCATCGGGATGAAGTCTTCTATCAAGCCGCATATTCAATCTTCTTTCTTCTGGAGCGGAGCCATCTTCTTTCCAACCGACGCAGATCCAACCTCTTCAACCGACGCCTACTCGCCGAATGACGCTTCCTTTAAATGACGTCATCCAAGATGGCGTCCCTCGAATTCCGATTGGCTGATTGGAACAGCCAATAGAATGCAAGCTCAATCTGATTGGCTGATTGGATCAGCCAATCGGATTGAACTTGATTCTGATTGGCTGATTCCATCAGCCAATCAGAATATTCCTACCTTAATTCCGATTGGCTGATAGAATCCTATCAGCCAATCGGAATTCGAGGGACGCCATCTTGGATGACGTCATTTAAAGGAACTGTCATTCGGCGAGTAGGCGTTTTTTGAAGAGGTTGGATCCGCGTCAGCTTGGAAGAAGATGGCTCCGCTCCGCTCCAGAAGAAAGAAGATTGAAGATGCAGCTTGATAGAAGACTTCATCCCGATGATGGACTTCCGACTTCAGCCGATGATGGATTTCTTCAGCCGCCGCTTGAATCCAGACTTCAGCCCAAGGATGGACGTCACTCTTCAGCCCCCCGCTTGGGCTTGGATCAAGACATCGGAGGCTCTTCTGGACAGATCGGGACCCGGTGAGGTGAAGACAAGGTAGGGAGATCTTCAGGGGCTTAGTGTTAGGTTTATTTAAGGGGGGTTTGGGTTAGATTAGGGGTATGTGGCTGGTGGGTTGTAATGTTGGGGGGGGTATTGTATGTGTTTTTTTTTCAGGAAATAGAGCTGAATTCTTTGGGGCATGCCCCGCAAAGGGCCCTGTTCAGGGCTGGTAAGGTAAAAGAGCTTTGAACTTTTTAAATTTAGAATAGGGTAGGGCATTTTTTATTTTGGGGGGCTTTGTTATTTTATTAGGGGGCTTAGAGTAGGTGTAATTAGTTTAAAATTGTTGTAATATTTTTCTAATGTTTGTAAATATTTTTTTTATTTTTTGTAACTTAGTTCTTTTTTATTTTTTGTACTTTAGTTAGTTTATTTCATTGTATTTATTTGTAGATATTTTATTTAAATAATTTATTGATAGTGTAGTGTTAGGTTTAATTGTAGATAATTGTAGATATTGTATTTAATTAATTTATTGATAGTGTAGTGTTAGGTTTAATTGTAGATAATTGTAGGTATTGTATTTAATTAATTTATTGATAGTGTAGTGTTAGGTTTAATTGTAACGTAGGTTAGGATTTATTTTACAGGTAATTTTGTAATTATTTTAACTATTTTTGCTATTAAATAGTTCTTAACTATTTAATAGCTATTGTACCTGGTTAAAATAAATACAAAGTTGCCTGTAAAATAAATATTAATCCTATAATAGCTATAATATAATTATAATTTATATTGTAGCTATATTAGGGTTTATTTTACAGGTAAGTATTTAGCTTTAAATAGGAATAATTTAATTAATAAGAGTTAATTTATTTCGTTAGAATAAAATTATATTTAATTTAGGGGGGTGTTAGGGTTAGGGTTAAAATTAGCTTTAGGGGTTAAAAAAATTATTAGCGTAGCGGTGAGCTCCGATCGGCAGATTAGGGGTTAATACTTGAAGTTAGGTGTCAGCGATGTTAGGGAGGGCAGATTAGGGGTTAATACTATTTATTATAGGGTTATTGAGGCGGGAGTGAGGCGGATTAGGGGTTAATAACTTTATTATAATAGCGGTGCGGTCCGCTCGGCAGATTAGGGGTTAATAAGTGTAGGCAGGTGGAGGCGACGTTGTGGGGGGCAGATTAGGGGTTAATAAATATAATATAGGGGTCGGCGGTGTTAGGGGCAGCAGATTAGGGGTACATAGGGATAATGTAGTTGGCGACAGTGTACGGAGCGGAAGATTAGGGGTTAAAAATTTTTTATAGAGTGGCAGCGATGTGGGGGGACCTCGGTTTAGGGGTACATAGGTAGTTTATGGGTGTTACTGTACTTTAGAGCACAGTAGTTAAGAGCTTTATGAACCGGCGTTAGCCCAGAAAGCTCTTAACTACTGACTTTTTTCTGCGGCTGGAGTTTTGTCGTTAGATTTATAACGCTCACTTCAGACACAACTCTAAATACCAGCGTTAGAAAGATCCCATTGAAAAGATAGGATACGCAATTGACGTAAGGGGATCTGCGGTATGGAAAAGTCGCTGCAAAGTGAGCGTTAGACCCTTTCCTGACTGACTCCAAATACCGGCGGTAGCCTAAAACCAGCGTTAGGAGCCCCTAACGCTGGTTTTGACGGCTACCGCCCAACTCTAAATCTAGGCCTAAGGCTTTTATAGATAAATATCAACATAGTTAATTGGTCGGCTAATAAAATGGCCCTGTTTTTTATTTGGTCATCTTTTCTATGTTGAAAAGGAAAAACCTTTTTTTTTTCTCTCTTCTTCTCAAATTGTAATGGGGTATAGTATGTATTTACAACTTTATAACTTAGAATGTCATATTTTTACACTGATGGGGGTATTATTGAATATGATGAGCTGAGGGGGGCAGAGGGAGGTTCTCTTTTTTTAAAAAATTTATATAATATTTTTTTTTTTTGTTCCTCTGAGTTTGATTTCTGTTTTTTTTTTTTCAAATAAAATGTAATGTCTTTTTAAAAAAATATATTGTGGAATGTAGGAGGGGTTCACAAGCCTGATAAAAAGGAAAATAATTTTACTACAACTTAATAAGAGAAAGGTATATATTGCCCTATTACAAGAAACCCATCTGACAGAAGCTGAACACAAGAAGCTTAAAACCAATTGGGTAAGTGAAGTCATTTTTACTCCTTGTTCTTCTTGTAAAAGGGGAGTTGCAGTTTTGTTCAGGAAAGGTCTAGAATACCAAATTGTTGCGCAAGAGGTAGATCCGGGGGAACGTTATATCATATTAAAAGTTAAAGGGAGATCACGTATGCTTACCTTATGTAATGTATACGGACCAAACGTTATTGATGAAAAGTTTTAGGAACAGCAAAAGCTAAAACTGTTTGAATATGTAAATTCCAACTTGATAGCCTGATAGCCGTCAGTGATTTTAACATGGTTTTCAAAATTATAATGCCATTAAGATTTCTAAAAATGCTTCCAGAATTCTAAAATCCTTTGCTATTGCATTTAAGATTAAAGATATATGGCGACTTCTATATTCTAATACTAGAGCATTATCATGTGAATCCAAACAATATAGGTCATTTTCATGAATTGATCTATTTTTAGGATCAGATAAAATCTGTGGACTAGATGTTAAAGGGACAGTCTACAACAGAATTTTTATTGTTTTAAAAGATAGATAATCCCTTTATTACCCATTTCCCAGTTTTGTATAACCAACACAGTTATAATAATATACTTTTAACCTCTGTGATTATCTTGTATCTAAGCCTCTGCAAACTGCCCCTTTTTTCAGTTCTTTTGACAGACTTGCAGTCTAGCCAATCAGTGCCTGCTCCCAGATAACTTCTCGTGCACGAGCACAGTGTTATCTATATGAAATACGTCAACTAACACCCTCTAGTGGTGAAAAACTGTTAAAATGCAATCTGAAAGAGGTGGGCTTCAAGGTCTAAGAAATTAGCATATGAACCTCCTAGGTTAAGCTTTCAACTAAGAATACCAAGAGAACAAAGCAAAATTGGTGATAAAAGTAAATTGGAAAATTGTTTAAAATTACATGCTCTATCTGAATCATGAAAGTTTATTTTGGCCTAGACTGTCCCTTTAAAGCACAGATTGGGGACTTCACTATCTCTGATCATGCACCTATATTTTTGGATTTAAAGTGGGATAGCTCTAATTATGAACCAGCAAAGAGCTAAGTTTTTGTCTCTATTTGGCATGAATATGCCTATCAAAACGGAGCATATATTGGTAAAAAAGAGATTTTTTGGGAAACAGCCAAAGTGGTCATCAGAGGAGAAATTAAAAAAATATACTATTAGATTTAAGAAAAAACTCTCTTCAAGAGAAATTGAACTTTCAAATTACTTAAAAAATAAATATAATGCGTATATAATATCGCCGAATCAGAGTAATTGGCAAAATTATGTGAAAGCTAAACAGGAGTGGGAAATTCTTAATTTACAGAAAATCTCTATTCAGGAGCTGAAGTATAAAACCAGATTTTACAGATATGGCAATAAGATCGGGAAACTATTATCTAAATGTGTGAATATACGGAAACCTATTAATTTGATAAAATCTATTACTATAGACGGGAAAAAGATAACGAATCTTGAAACAATTAAGCTAGAATTTCACAAGTTTTTTAAAAATTTATTTTCAGCTCCAGTAATAAATGAGCAAAATAAAAAGAAGTTCTGGGAAAAAAATCTCACTCCCTAAACTCTCTATAGAGGAGATAGATATGATGAATGTGCCTATTATGGAATTAGAAGTATCTCAAGCAATAGATAATCTTAAAGTAGATAAAGCTGCTGGTCCAGACCTTTTACAAGGCAGAATTTTATAAAATCCTCAAAAATTAGATTAATCTCCCTCTTGTGAATTTATTTAATGACTATCTATGTAACAGCAAAGTTCCTTCATCTAATTTCTCTCCTCAAAAATAATCCTGATTCTTAAGAAAGGCAAAAATCCTGAAACGATTGATTCCTTTTGTCCAATATCTTTACTAAATTCGGACTATAAAATATTTACAACCATTTTAGCACGTAGACTGAAAGTATTTATGGACCAGGTCGGCTTTATGTCACAGAGAAATCTCTCAAATATACGTAAAGTGTTTCTGTTGATAGACTTCTTTTCAACCTCTAAAAATAAGACAAGCCAAGATTCTGCTATTTTATCGGTTGATGCCCATAAAGCATTTGACTCAATCGTCTGGGACCATTTGTTTTAGGCTATGAGGGCATTTGGGTTTAAAAATCAGTTTTTGGATTGTATCCGTGCTATATATCTAAATGCATCTTCTATTCTAATGGTTAATGGTTCAGATACCAGCTCTTTTCCGATCACTACAGGAACGCAACAGGGATGCCCAATTTCGCCCTTACTTTTTAACTTGGCAATTGAGCCACTTGTTATTATAGTCAGGGACAATTTAAAGGGGATCTGAGTAGGAAATAAACCTATTAGATTATTACTTTATGCAAATGATTTGTTACTGTTTCTTAATTATACTCTGAAAGAGATACCTAAGATCTTAGATATAATTTCGGAATTTGGATCATTCTTGGGATATACATTTAATGTAACCAAATCAGAATTACTTTGGTTAAGAGAACCTCTGCAGAAGCATTATGTACCTCCTTTTAAAATTGCAGAACAATTTATCACATATCTTGAAATTAAAATTATTACTAACCCCGCGGATTGGTACACCTTAAACTATCCTCCCTTATTTCTAAAAATCAAGTTTGATCTGATGAAATGGGCTAGTCTCCCGCTTTCAATTGCTGTGAGAATTAACTTAATCAAGATGATTGTTTTACCTAAGCTCTTGTATTTCATGCAAAATATTCCTATTCTAATAACAAAAACAAATTTTAACTCCTTGAATAAATGTGTGAGATCTTTTATCTGGTGGGGCAGGAAGAAAGCGAATAGCCTTATATAAACTATCACAATTAAGACAATTTGGCAAACTGGCATTACCTGATTTGGCAATCTATAATAGTATATGCCTTGCAAAAGTTGCTATGGACTGGCTAACTGATGGGAGCTCTGTGGCATTCCTAGAAGCAGAACAAAAATTAATGCATCCTTTCTCTCCAAGTGCCTTACTGCATTGTCCTAAAAGATATATTCCAAAGGAAAATAAAAAAAAAATATACGATGTTCCATATTATTTTAGCCTGGCAGGATATACAACACAGATTAGATTGTGACTCCTTTATTTCTGATTTATTACCAATCATAGGGGATCCACGGTTTATCCCTGGATTGAATAACCAAGTATTTAGGAGATGGGCTACCGCTGGGCTAATTTTTTTAACCCAATTAAAGGAATCTGAAACTTATAATGTAAATACGTTTGAAAAGCTCAAGATTGTTTCCAGCTTCAGAATTTTGATTTTTATGCATATTTTCAAATAAGGCATTGGTATCATGAAATAACTAAAGATGGTAAATCTGATTAGTAACACTCAGGTATTAAAATGGGGCTATCCCTTTTCAAAATAGGTAAACGTTCTATTAATTATTGGTATAAAATGATTTTATCTAAATATGGTGAGTCTAATATTGTAGAGATGTGTTCAAAATGGCGACCAGATATTCCAAACTTGGATGAAGAGAAAATGAAATGTAGTATAATTGCTTTAGAGAAAGCTACATTATCTGCAAACTGGCATGAAATTCATGTCAAGATTTTAAATAGAACATACATATAGCCAGCTAGAATAAATAAATGGTACCCTCTATCTAAAAATCTATGTTCTAGATGTAGCTCCTATGAGGCTGACCTGTTCCATATGTTTTGGAGCTGTCCAAAAATTCAACAATTTCGGAAACATACACAATTTTGTATAGGTAAAGTGACTGCTAAACATTTTGTAATAGAACTTCAACATATTTTTTTTTTAGTAGACACTCGAGATAAGTAAATTAATAGGGAGTTATACTCCCTCCTACTTCCCTCGCTTAATAAAATAAGCTAAGGGTATTATTCTCCCCCCTTTCCTTTTTTTTTCCTTTCCCTTTTCCTTTTTCCCCCCAGCCACCCCCCCCCCTCCTCTGAACTCTCAAATGAAGAAATGTACAATTGTTTTCAGTGGTGGTTCCAAATCTTCGCATAAATTTAAGGTCAAGTTTTTTTTTATACACCATTATTGTTTGTTTTCTTTTTTTTTCTTTTTGGTGAAATGTGATGTATAAAATAAAAATAAATAAAAATATTTGGCTTCTCCCAGGGTCAATTTTTTGTCGTAGGCTTTATAGGTTTTGTCAACGTGTTTATTGATTAGGTGTATGTTATACATGATAAAACTGTTAGTTCGTGGGAGATTATAGTTGAACCTACAGCTACAGGGTCTTTTTTTTTTTTTGTGATTTTGACACTCTGCAATTTATTTAGCAAAGTGATGACAAAATATTAGTGAAATATTGAGGTCTAGCAGGCCGATTATTCCTTAGATAAGGATGTAAATTCTGTATGTGTTTGTTATTGGCTTGCCTCAATATGTATAGAATTTTTGTTTCAACAGATGTCTGGTGTTAATAACATTTTTGTTTGTATGGCTCTACCTTTACAATAAAAAAGATTTAAATATATCATACAAACCAAATATGTTTCACATATAGATACATTATTCTCAGAGGTATTGTTCACACATCTATGCTATATATTGATATCTAGAGAGTTTAAGTGTTTTTAAACGTGTATGATTGAATAGTTAAACCAATAAGGATAAAGTATGAATGGTTAAAAATTGTTTCTGTATTATTCAGTGAGAATTTTTCCTAAATAATTGCAGGGTTAAAGCACTCTTTTTTGTTACAGACTTTGTAACTCATTTATCTATGAGTCTCCTTAGTGCTATATTGCCCTCCTAAAAGGTGCTTGTTGATTACAAAAATATTTGGCACCTATAGGTACTTACCATTAGTACTACTTTACCTACTATCTTGTTACTATGTTTGATATTATGAAGCCTACTTATCAAGCCGTCAACTGTGCTGCATTCAATGGCACCAATACGCTCGCCAAACATCACGGCCGCGGACCTGAATACACTCTCCTTATTTATTAAAAAAATGATCAAAAAGCCGTGCACCAAGTACAGGGCAATGAGCAGCGGACTGTTGTTAACTAACAATCATCCATCTCGCTGCTATTCGTTTTTTTCAGCTTTATTTGTATCCTGTCACTAAACACCGCCACTATACTAAACTGTTTAGCCCCTATTCCGCCGCTCCCGGACCCTACCACAACTAAATAAAGTTATTAACCCCTATGCCGCTGCTCCCCGACACCGCCGCAGCTCTAATAAACTTATTAATCCCTATCCCGCTGCTCCTGGACCCCGCCCCCACCTACATTATGTTTTTAACCCCTAATCTGCTGCCCCTTACACCGTCGCCACCTACATTATGTTATTAACCCCTATCCCACCGCAACTAAATAAAGTTATTAGCCCCTAAACCGCCAGCCCCCCACATCGCCATAAACTAAATGAACCTATTAACCCTTAAACCTAACAATCTGCTAACTTTATATTAAATATTAACTCATCCCTATCTTATAATAAATTTAAACTTACCTTTAAAATTAAATTAAACTATATTAAACTACTAATTAACCTACCCTAACTATTATACTAAAATTACATTAAATTATATTAAACTAAGAATTAATCTACCCTAACTATTAGACTAAAATTACATTAAACTATATTAAACTATTAATTAATCTACCCTAACTGTTATACTAAATTACATTAAACTATATTAAACTATTAATTAATCTATCCTAACTATTATACTAAATTACATTAAACTTCAAATTAAATTAACTATATTATATATTTAAACACCTAACCATACTCAAATAATTTAAATCTACACTAAAAAAATACTGTTACCAAAAAATAAAAAATAAATTATCAAAGATTTAGACTAATTACACCTAATTTAAGAGCCCTATGAAAATAAAAAAGGACTCCCAAAATAAAAAAAAAAACCTAGCCTACAATAAACTACAAATAGCCCTTAAAAGGGCCTTTTGCGGGGCATTGCCCCAAAGAAATCAGCTCTTTTACCTGTAAATAAAAAATACAAATACCCCCCCAACAGTAAAACCCACCACCCACACAACCAAAACCCCAAATAAAAACCTAACTAAAAAAAACCTAAGCTCCCCATTGCCCTGAAAAGGGCATTTGGTTGGGCATTGCCCTTAAAAGGGCATTTAGCTCTATTGCAGCCCAAACCCCTAATCTAAAAAACCCCCACCCAATAAACCCTTAAAAAATCCTAACACTAACCCCTGAAGATTGACTTACAGTTTTGAAGATCCAACATCCATCCTCCAAGAAGCCAGCAGCAGTCTTCATCCAAGCGGCCTAAGTCTTCATCCAAGCCCGCAGAAGTCTTCACCCAGACGGAATCTTCTATCTTCATCCATCCGGCGCAGAGCAGCTCCATCTTCAAGACATCTGACGCGGAGCATCCTCTTCCATCGACATCTTCTTGAACAATGAATTTTCCTTTAAATGACGTCATCCAGGATGGTGTCCCTTAGATTCTGTTTAGCTGATCGAATTCTATCGGAATTAAGGTTGAAAAAATCTATTGGCTGATTGGAATAGCCAATAGAATGTGAGCTCAATCCAATTTGCTGATTGCAACAGCCAATAGGATTTTTTCAACCTTAATTCCAATTGGCTTATAGAATTCTATCAGCCAATCGGAATCTAAGGGACGACATTTTGGATAACATCATTTAAAAGAACCTTCATTCGGGAAGAAGACATCGTAAGAAGAGAATGCTCCACCTTAGATGTCTGGAAGATGGAGCTGCTCCGCGCTGGATGGATGAAGATAGAAGATGCTGTCTGGGTGAAGACTTCTGCGGGCTTGGATGAAGACTTCGGCCACTTGGATGAAGACTTCTGCAGGCTACTTGGAGGATGGATGTCGGATCTTCAAAACTGTAAGTGGATCTTCAGGGGTTAGTGTTAGGTTTTTTTAAGGGTTTATTGGGTGGGTTTTAGTTTTAGATTAGGGTTTGGGCTGTAATAGAGCTAAATGCCCTTTTAAGGGCAATGCCCATCCAAATGCCCTTTTCAGGGCAATGGGGAGCTTAGGTTTTTTTAGTTAGGTTTTTATTTGGGGGGGTTGGTTGTGTGGGTGGGGGGTTTTACTGTTGGGGGGGAGTATTTGTATTTTTTATTTACAGGTAAAAGAACTGATTTATTTGGGGCAATGCCCCGCAAAAGGCCCTTTTAAGGGCTATTTGTAGTTTATTGTAGGTTAGGGTTTTTTTTACTTTGGGGGGGTTTTTTATTTTCATAGGGCTCTTAGATTAGGTGTAATTAGTTTAATCTTTGATAATTTCTTTTTTATTTTGTGTAACTTAGTGTTTATTTTTTTGTAACAGTGTTTGTTAGTTTTTTGTAACTTAGTTGTTAGTTTTTTGTAATTTAGTCATTTTTAAATGTAGAATTAAATTATTTGAGTAGGGTTAGGTTTTTAAATATATAATATAGTTAATTTAATTTGTAGTTTAATGTAATTTTAGTATAACAGCTAGGGTAGATTAACTATTAGTTTAAAATAGTTTAATGTAATTTTAGTATAATAGTTAGGGTAGATTAATTATTAGTTTAATATAGTTTAATTTAAATCTAAAGGTAAGTTTAATTGTATTATAAGATAGGGATGAGTTAATATTTAATATAAAGTTAGCGGGTTGTTAGGTTTAGGGGTTAATAGTTTAATTTAGTTTATGGCGATGTGGGGGGCTGGCGGTTTAGGGGTTGATAGGTTTAGTAAGTGCTAGTGATGTGGGAGGCCAGGGGTTTAGGGGTTAATACATTTATTTAGTTGCAGTGGGTTCCGGGAGCGGCGGGATAGGGGTTAATAACTTTATGTAGGTGGCGGCAGTGTCGGGGTGGCCGAATAGGGGTAATAAGTATAATGTAGGTGTCGGCAGTGTCGGAGCAGCATAAAAGGGGTTAATAAGTATAATGTAGTTGGCGGCGGTGTCGGGGCGGCAGAATAGGGATTAATAAGTATAATGTAGGTGGTGGCGGTGTCAGGGTGGCAGATTAGGGGTGTTTAGACTCGGGGTACATGTTAGGGTATAAACATAACTTTTATTCTCCCATAGGAATCAATAGGATATCGGTCAGCAGCGAGCATAAGCTTTCGCTTCTTTTAGACTCCCATTGATTCCTATGGCATCTGCTGCCTCCAGGGTAGCGGATTGAAAACCAGGTACGCTGGGCCGGAATAGTAATAATATGAAGAGATAAATATATTTAAAAAAAAAAAACAAATATATAGAGAAATATCTATTTATAATGCGAATAACATAAGAATTTAAAGTATCCATAACTACATTTGGCTTTAGCGCAGTTGGTTTAACGCAGTGTCTAGTTAGAGTACAAATTATGTGTTGTGTTTTTTTAACACAATAAGAAGCAGCAAAGGGACAGCAGAACTTATTTATTTATGAATATATGAGGAGACAAGAACGGACAGGCGATGTTTCTGGAACTTATCCCTTCGTGTCATGACTGGTTAGTTCTTTACTCTATCCTTTGCATAGGTATGTCTTTCCACACTTACATAACTCCTCCCCTCTAGGCAGTTTAAATTCCCACTCCTACTCCTACCAAATCGCTTGATTGTTGAATCCAGCTTCTCTCTCTAAAATCCTACCAACCGCTAATCTTGGAGACAGACTCTTCGCAAGACGCTGCAGCACTCAGGACCGGAACCAGCAAGCGGTGACATCACACGCCATCACACACGCTGCCTGTAACGGATCCTGCAGGGGAACAACTCTCTATCTTGGACACCGCTCACCCATTACTCTAAGAGTTGAAAATAACAAATTGCGCATTCCTCAATTGGATATCGGTAAGTTCCGATATCTAGTTTAGGTTGTCTTCTCCCTGTCACTGTGTCTCCCCTTTTAGACAGGTTGCTCACTTACTCATAACCTTTACTTGTACACCTGAATTACCTAAGTTATCTGTACATTAACCAAAAGCTGCTCTTAATCATTTTCCATGAACCATGCCTAACTTATGCATATTACCAGATTTTGTAAACAATTAACCTACAGAAATTAGCTCCTAGTTTTATCAAGCTTGCAATTGCATTTACATATATATATTGTGGGAACCAGTTTGTCAATACTGAGTGGGGCTATTTGCTCTGTGGTCTCAGCCATTGACACACTGATCCTTATATCAAAAGTGCTCAGTATCCCACGATTCTGTCTTTTTGCTGCCTCCATACACCAAGGCAGAATCGCAGATACACTCACAACATCCCAAACCTGCAGTTGTGGTCCTAAAATCCCTTCTCTCCTTCACAGGGGTGAGATTAAATTCCACAGGCTGACAGTAACAATCAAGCACCAAGTATGGACCCAGCAGCCCTACTATCTCATGTAGAGAAGTTAACTCAAACTGTAGATAACCTCACTAAGGGTTTAAGTACACTACAGTTAGAAAACACTGCTCTGAAGCAATATATAAATGATAGGATTGATAAACTTACTACACGTATTGGCTCTAATGAACCTCAACCTAATCCTCCACAAACATTTAGTAGTATTCGAACAGAGTTCAGGGAATTCAGAAACTCATGTTTCCTATACTTCCAACTAAAACCTAAGACATATTTTAATGATCATTTGAAGGTTCTTACCACAATCTCTTATTTACGTGGAGAACCACGCATATGGGCAAATATGTTTTTTGAGACCAAGGACCCCTTGCTGTACTCATTAGATCAGTTTTTTAAGGCAATGGGACAGCTTTATGATGATCCCTACAAACAGCTGTCTGCTGAGACAGCAATGAGGTCTCTGAGACAACATAAAAGGCCTGTGGAGGACTACATCGCAGAGTTCAAGAAATGGTCCCCATGATACACAGTGGAATGACCTCTCTCTGCGCAACCAATTCCGCCTAGGTCTCTCAGATACTCTCAAGGACGAGCTAGCCAGACAACCTCTCCCAGACACCCTAGAACACTTAATAGATGCAAGCATCACTTTAGATAGACGCATCAGAGAAAGACGCTCAGAAAGGTCACACTCAGAAATGCCCATAAAACATATTGCCCATACAACTAATACTATACCTCCACCAAGACCACCTACAAAGGCTTTTGAAATTCCTATGGAACTGGGTTTCATCAGAGGCCCATTAACTCAACAAGAGAAACTAAGAAGAAAAGCCCTAGATCTCTGTATGTATTGTGATTACATCACGCACTGTTTGGCACACTACCCGGGAGAGCACGGAGTTGTACTGACTTCCCCCAGTTTTGCTTTTAAACATTACTGTGAATCTGCTGACGAAAGCCAGGTTTTCTGTGTGTTGTGTTGATATTGTTTGTAATGCTTCCCTGCGGACCTGTCACCCCAGTTACTCTGGGGTTAACTGCCTGGGTTGCTGGGAACTTTGCAACTGTCTGTCAGTCTTTAGGACTGTGGAGTTTGCTGTGTCTTAGGATGTGAACCCAGTCCAGTCTATGAGTGCGGTCCATTCCTGTGTTTTATATATATATACTGTATATATATATATATATATATATATATATAGAGAGAGAGAGAGAGAGAGAGAGAGAGAGAGAGAGAGAGAGAGAGAGAGAGAGAGAGAAATATATTTTAAAAAACAAATATATAGAGAGATATCTATTTATAATGTGAATAACATAAGAATAACATAAGACTTTAAAGTATCCAAAACTACATTTGGCTTTAGTGCAATTGGTTTAACGCAGTGTCGGATTAGCACACAAATGATGAGTTGTGTTTTTTAACAGCACTCTCCATTGAAATCTATGAAAAGAAGAAGTTAGCGCTTGCTAACCCAGCCATGCTGAAATTTTGATGCTGGGGTGGACTCAGGGCCGATGCAGCAGTTGGTCGGGATGATGATGTCATGCGCTGGTTGGCACACTACCGGGGAGAGCACGAAGATGTAAGGTGTATTTGTATTTAATGTCTGTTGGTGTTGGGGTAAGTTGTTTTACTTTTTTGTGAAAGGAGATAAACCCCCAAAAATGTTCACTGAAATAAAAAGGTGATTTAAAAGAAGCCCCAGTGAGTGTACTTCGATTGACTGATATACATATGTTTGTTGCACCCTGGGCAGAGGATTACAGTTGTCAGGAGTACTTACCTGTCCAGTTTTGACTATAAATAAATATATATATATATATATATATATATATATATATATATACACAAAACTTCAAAGTCAGGAAGGCACTCTCCATTGTATTTTAACACTTTAATAAAGGGGTAAACCGTTTACCGCTTTATTAAAGTATTAAAATACAACGGAGAGTGCCTTCCGGACTTTGAAGTTTTGTATGCAGTACATTTGAAGTGCACCCTGGCAGCTGTACCCTGCAAGTGAGTGCTGTATACTGTATATATATATATATATATATATATATATATATATATATATATATATATATATATATATATATATATATATATATATATATAAAATGAAATATAGCATGCCCTACCATTGGAGCTCATGCTCCAATGGTAGAGGGCACAGATCCAGTAGCTCTGAGGAAGCCCCGTCTTGCACATGACGTTTGGGTGAAAAGATCGACGGCTGTTTATTAGAGAATCACGTGACTCACTGGCATGTGGAAGGAAGTTTGTTTTCCTTTGCATGCCCTGAGAGTTGGCGTTTGCTTGCCTCACTAATGGCAGCAGTTTCTGTATCACACGGATTATCAGCACCAGGACCAATTGCATCTGCATCAGGATCACGCTGTTGGAGTGCAGTTCCTACAACTATTTGCTCAGATAAGTTATATATTATACAACATTATCACAATTGACTGGCAATTCTGCATAGTGGAGGGTCTACCGGGTTAGATCCATTTGCCAGAATACAGAACTCACTTATAATATTTGATCTGTGCTCCGGTGGTCACACTGTATTTATATGCCATTTATTATTTGTATTGGTTTCTGCATATGGTAATAAATGGCTGGTAGCCGGAATAGTGTGTAAATACCTGACATAATATCGCCACACTTAGATCCCTTACATATATCTGCCCAGAATTTGGCCCCTAAGATTGCAGGGGTTCTGTGAGCAGCTGGGGTGTAGTGTGAGCGGTACGCAATGTGAGGTGTAAATGATATACTGTGTACACTATGTTTCTATTTGTGATACATATGAATTCATGAAGAGTGTAATGTTTAGTCATGTTTAAGAGTTGTTAACACCTGACATAATATCGCCACACTTAGATCCCTTATATATACCTGCCCAGAATTTGGCCCCTATGATTGCAGGGGTTCTGTGTGCAGCTGGGGTGTAGTGTGAGCGGTACGTAGTGTGATGTGTAAATGAGACTTTGTGTACACTATGTTTCCATTTGTGATACATATGACTTTGAATTCATGCAGAGTGTAATGTTCAGTCACGTGGTTTCTTTTTTATATTAAACATTCTCACCTAGATTACGAGTTTTGTCAGTAAGGCTGTGCGGGCTAATGCTCAGTTTTCCCTCACCACTCACCACAGACAATGCTGGTATTATGGGCTTTTAGAAACCCAGCGTTAGCCGCAAAAAAGTGAGCGTAGAGCAAAATTTAGCTCCACATCTCACCTCAATACCAGCGCTGCGTAAAGCTCCTAACGCCATTGATTCCTATGGGGAAACTCATTTTTTGTCTACACCTAACACCCTAACATGAACCCCGAGTCTAAAAACACCCCTAACATTACACTTTATAACCCAACATCGCTGACACCTGCATAACATTATTAACCCCTAATCTGCCGCTCTGGACACCACCGCCACCTACATTATAGTTATGAACCTCTAATCTGCTGCCCCCAACATTGCTGAACCCTACATTATATTTATTAATCCCTAATTTGCCGCCCCCAATGTCGCCACAACCTACCTTACATGTATTAACCCCTAATCTGCCGCCCACAAAGTCGCCGCCACTATATTAAAGTTATTAACCCCTAAACCTAAGTCTAACCCTAACACCCCCCTAACTTAAATATAATTTTAATAAATCAAAATAAAATTACTAACATTAATTAAATTATTCCTATTTAAAACTAAATACTTACCTGTAAAATAAACCCTAAGCTAGCTACAATATAACTAATAGTTACATTGTAGCTAGTTTAGGAATTATTTTTATTTTACAGGCAACTTTGTATTTATTTTAACTATGTACAATAGTTATTAAATAGTTATTAACTATTTAATAACTACCTAGCTAAAGTAAATACAAATGTACCTGTAAAATAAATCGTAACCTAAGTTACAATTACACCTAACACTACACTATAATTAAATTAATTACCTAAACTAAAAACAATTAATTACAATTAAAAAAATTATCTAAAGTACGGAAAAAAACAAACACTAAATTACAGAAAATAATAAAATAATTACAAGTTTTTTAAACTAATTACACCTAATCTAATCCCCCTAATAAAATAAAAAAAGCCCCCCAAAATAATAAAAAGCCGTACAATATTATAAATTACAAATAGCCCTTAAAAGGGCCTTTGACGGGGCATTGCCCCAAAGTAATCAGCTCTATTACCTGTAAAAAAAGTACAATACCCCCCCAAAATTAAAACCCACCACCCACACACCCAACCCGACTCTAAAACCCACCCAATTCCCCCTTAATGAAACCTAACACTAACCCCTTGAAGATTACCCTACCTTGAGAAGTCTTCACACAGCCGGGCCAAAGTCCTCAACGAAGCCGGGCAAAGTGGTCCTCCACACGGGCAGAAGTCTTCATCGAAGATGGCCAGAAGAGGTCCTCCAGATGGGCAGAAGTCTTCATCCAGGCATCATCTTCTATCTTCATCCATCCGGCGCGGAGCGGCTTCATTCCAATTGGCTGATAGAATTATATCAGCCAATCAGCATTAAGATAGAAAAATACTATTGGCTGCTGCAATCAGCCAATAGGATTGAGCTTGCATTCTATTGGCTGATCCAATCAGATAGTAGAAAGCCAGCTCAATCCTATTGGCTGATTGGATCAGCCAATAGGATTGAACTTCAATCCTATTGGCTGATTGCATCAGCCAATTGGATTTTTTCTACCTTAATTCTGATTGACTGATAGAATTCTATCAGCCAATCGGAATTGAAGGGACGCCATCTTGGATGACATCATTTAAAAGAACCTTCATTCTTCAGTTGGACTTCATTGGAAGAGGATGCTCCGCGTCGGATGTCTTGAAGATGGAGCCGCTCCACGCCGGATGGATGAAGATAGAAGATGCCGCCTGGATGAAGACTTCTGCCCGTCTGGAGGACCTCTTCTGGCTGGCTTCGATGAAGACTTCTGCCCATCTGGAGGAACACTTCGCCTGGCTTCGTTGAGGACTTCGGCCCGGCTGGGTGGACTTCTCAAGGTAGGCTGATCTTCAAGGGGTTAGTGTTAGGTTTTATTAAGGGGGGATTGGGTGGGTTTTAGAGTCGGGTTGGGTGTGTGGGTGGTGGGTTTTAATGTTGGGGGATATTGTACTTTTTTTGACAGGTAATAGAGCTGATTACTTTGGGGCAATGCCACGCAAAAGGCCCTTTTAAGGGCTATTTGTAATTTATTATAGGGTAGGGCTTTTTATTATTTTGGGGGGCTTTTTATTTTATTAGGGGGATTATATTAGGTGTAATTAGTTTAAAAAACTTGTAATTATTTTATTATTTTCTGTAATTTAGTGGGGGGGGTTTCGTACTTTAGATAATTTTTTAAAATTGTATTTAATTGTATTTAGTTTAGGTAATTAATTTAATTATAGTGTAGTGTTAGGTGTAATTGTAACTTAGGTTAGTATTTATTTTAAAGGTAAATTTGTATTTATTTTAGCTAGGTAGTTTTTAAATAGTTAATAACTATTTAATAACTATTGTACCTAGTTAAAATAAATACAAAGTTGCCTGTAAAATAAAAATAAATCCTATGCTAGCTACAATGTAACTACAGTATTAGTTATATCGTAGCTAGCTTAGGGTTTATTTTACAGGTAAATATTTAGTTTTAAATAGGAATAATTTAATTAATGTTAGTTATTTAATTTAGATTTATTTAAATTATATTTAAGTTAAGGGGTGTTAGGGTTAGGGTTAGACTTAGGTTTAGGTGTTAATACATTTAATATAGTTGTGGCGATGTTGGGGGCGGCAGATTAGGGGTTAACAAATGTAGGTAGGTGTCGGCGATGTTAGGGACGGCAGATTAGGGGCTAATAAAATTTAAGTAGTGTTTGCGATGCGGGAGGGCGGCGGTCTAGGGGTTAATATATTTTTTATAGTGGCGGCGATGTCCGGTTCGGCAGATTAGGGGTTAAATTGTTTTATTGTTTGCTATGTGGGGGGCCTCGGTTTAGAGGTTAATAGGTAGTTTATGGGTGTTAGTGTACTTTTTAGCACTTTAGTTAAGAGTATTATGCTACGGCGTTAGCATATAAAACTCTTAACTACTGATTTTTAAATGTGGTACCAGTCTTGACAGGAGAGGCTGTACCGCTCACTTTTTGGAAGACTCGTAATACCGGCTTTATGCAAGTCCCATTGAAAATATAGGATACACAATTTACGTAAGTGGATTTGCGGTATTACCGAGTCTGGCCAAAAAAGTGAGCGGTACACCTGTCATTTCAAGACTCGTAATACCAGCGTTAGGAAAAAAGCAGCGTTGGGACCTCTCAACACTGCTTTTTTTAGGCTAACGCAAGACTTGGAATCTCGCTGAATGTGAGGATTCTATTTATATTTTGTTGCACTTTGCTGTAGTTTTTTACAGTAAATATCTTGATATATTTAATCTGAAACATTATCTCTATTATAGAGATAATAAAATACTGTTCTTTTTTATTTAAAAAGAGTGCTTGATTCCCTTTCTTTATATATGGTTTATTTAATAAGATGTTCCATCTCTTTTCTTATAGTCCTTGTTAACATATACAGTGGGGGGAAAACGTATTTAGTCAGCCACCAATTGTGCAAGTTCTCCCACTTAAGAAGATGAGAGAGGCCTGTAATTTTCATCATAGGTATACCTCAACTATGAGAGACAAAATGTGGAAACAAATCCAGACAATCACATTGTCTGATTTAGAAATAATTTATTTACAAATTATGGTGGAAAATAAGTATTTGGTCAATATCAAAAGTTCATCTCAATACTTTGTTATATATCCTTTGTTGGCAATGACAGAGGTCAAACGTTTTCTGTAAGTCTTCACAAGGTTGTCACACACTGTTGCTGGTATGTTGGCCCATTCCTGCATGCAGATCTCCTCTAGAGCAGTGATGTTTTGGGGCTGTCGCTGGGCAACACAGACTTTCAACTCCCTCCAAAGGTTTCTATGGGGTTGAGATCTGGAGACTGGCTAGGTCACTCCAGGACCTTGAAATGCTTCTTACGAAGCCACTCCTTCATTGCCCGGGCGGTGTGTTTGGGATCATTAACATGCTGAAAGACACAGCCACGTTTCATCTTCAATGCCCTTGCTGATGGAAGGAGGTTTGCACTCAAAATCTCATGAAACATGGCCCCATTCATTCTTTCATGTACACAGATCAGTCGTCCTGTTCCCTTTGCAGAGAAACAGCCCCAAAGCATGATGCTGCCACCCCCATGCTTCACAGTAGGTATGGTGTTCTTTGGTTGCAACTCAGCATTCTCTCTCCTCCAAACACGACAAGTTGTGTTTCTACCAAAAAGTTCTACTTTGGTTTCATCTGACCATAAGACATTCTCCCAATCCGCTTCTGGATCATCCAAATGCTCTCTAGCATACTTCAGATGGGCCTGGACATGTACCGGCTTAAACAGGGGGACACGTCTGGCACTGCAGGATCTGAGTCCCTGGCGGCGTAGTGTGTTACTGATGGTAGCCTTTGTTATGTTGCTCCCAGCTCTCTGCAGGTCATTAACTAGGTCCCCCCGTGTGGTTCTGGGATGTTTGCTCACCGTTCTTGTGATCATTTTGACCCCACGAGGTGAGATATTGCGTGGAGCCCCAGATCGAGGGAGATTATCATTGGTTTTGTATGTCTTTCATTTTCTAATTATTGATTTGATTGATTTCTTCACACCAAGCTGCTTGCCTATTGCAGATTCAGTCTTCTCAGCCTGGTGCAGGTCTACAATTTTGTTTCTGGTGTCCTTCGACAGCTCTTTTGTCTTCACCATAGTGGAGTTTGAAGTGTGACTGTTTGAGATTGTGGACAGGTGTCTTTTATACTGATAACAAGTTCAAACAGGTGCCATTAATACAGGTAATGAGTGGAGGACAGAGGAGCCTCTTAAAGAAAAAGATACAGAAATCTTGCTTGTTTGTAGGTGACCAAATACTTATTTTCCACCATAATTTGCAAATAAATTATTTCCAAATCAGACAATGTGATTGTCTGGATTTGTTTCCACATTTTGTCTCTCATAGTTGAGGTATACCTAAGATGAAAATTACAGGCCTCTCTCATCTTCTTTTTTTCCCCCACTGTGTGTGTGTGTATATATATAAATATAAATATATATATTTATATAATATATAAATATAAATATATATTAATATATATATAATATTTTGGTAATATATATATATATATATATATATATTGTATATACATTTATAAGTATATGATTATATATATAGGAATAGATATATACAGATATATACAGATAAATCTATTTTTTAATACTTAGAGCATATTCCCCTAGGTGAAGAACATTAGAATGTTAAATATTTACAGAACATACACAGATAAACATTTTATTAAATATAAATATTGTACAAATATTATTTTAAATGTTTTCAGCTACTTGGCTAAAGAGAATATTTATTTTTAATAAATATTTAAAAGAGAATATTTATTTTTATTGTCGCATTGTGGTAGACAAAATGAGTATCTTACCTTATTTATTATACTTATTTATAACCCTACCAGTTTCAGTCCCTTTAGCAGAACCCAATAGAATTCAAAAGGAAAATCTCTCCTTTATCTTGAACGGAAGGAGACAGCACATTAATGAATCCATATTGACTAAACATAGAACAGGTAGGGGTTTGGGTGTACTCCAGTTAGTCTCATATTACTATGAAGCCAGGATGGCTAAAACATCCTTGTGGCATAATAATAAAGATAAAATTAGATGGGTTAAGATGGAGTCAGATTTTGTCCAGATAGATCCCATCTATAAACTATTTTGGTCAGAGAAACAGATGAGACCAATTCATTGGCAGCCATTTTTTTTTCATTAGCACATACTTTATGGGATAAATTGAGAATTTTTCCTCTGATCTTGCACCGTTCCAGAGCGACTCCATTATATTCTTTGGTGGCCTCTCTCCTAGTAGTAGTATTAAATAAATGGGACAAGAGAGGCTTCTTTAGAATTGCAGATGCTTTGGTCAACAACTCAGTTTTATCGTTTACTCAGAGCTAGACCATTTCCGATAGACATTACTGGTTTTATTATTTAAAGTTAAGCTTCAGAGTTCAGGAAATCCTGCACTTTCACCCTCCTGACCCTCTGATTATATTTGAATCATTATGCCTTTCTAAGAGCAGATCAAGTGGTTCTATTGCTCAATTATATCCTATCTTTAACTAACTGTGAAAAATAGAGGTTTATACAACCCTGGGAAACAGTAGTAAATGTTCCTTCTCTCTTAGTGCAAACTTGAGAGACATTTTTTATAAAATTATCAGTGGTAGTTGAATCCATCTGAATTTTATGATAATAAGGGAAATAATAATGAGGCTTGCTTTTGAGGTTGTGGAGAAAGGGGCAGATATTTCTCTATGTGGTAGCAGTGTAGGTTTGTTGCACAGATCTGGACCCAAACTTCTAAACTATTTAACTTTAGATCTAATAAACATATCTATCTAACCCCTAAACAATTCCTACTACACGGCCCCATTCCAGACCTCTCTCAGTACAGTAGCAAGCTTACCATGATTATATGTATTGCATCCAGAATGTGCATAGCTCGCTATTGGAAGAGAACTATCACTAGCTTCTACCTTGTTGTTTGAAAAAGTCACTACATCTTTCAATTATCTTGTATATCAGCAGATCCACTAGCCCAGAAGGATCAATTCCTGCTTATTTGTAAACATTGGATAATGTATTCTGAGGCTACCCATAGATGCAGTCTCTGACAGCAGCAAGTGGTAAACCTGACCTCACAGAATGAATCATATTTCTGTTCCGGGCATTCAAAAGAGGGAGGGTTCTATATACCCCTCTGTGGTTCTAATTCTTTGTATCAAAAATAATTTTGTCACTGTGCGTTATTCTAGATGGTACTTATCCATGCCACCTAATAGTCAGTTTGTGATTCTGTATATCAGATCTCTATAAATGTTTGTTTCTGATTTGAACAGTGTACATCCTGATTTTGCTTTTACTGCTGTATATTATCATTCATTTTGTTTGTTACCTGTTCAAATGGTATTTTTAAAAATGTAATAAAAATTATTTCAGAAAAAAATGCCCAGGGATGGGCCCTCTTTTATAGTGATTGGCACATTTAGCTTCATGGCACATGCTGATCGAAGAGTGTGAGTTGGGATATAAGGCACCAGTATTTTTTTTTTTTTAGATAACTTGATCCCTGATTTTGCAGAGCTTTGTAAGATAGCAGACATATCTTGCACAGTATTGACCATTTTATTGGCAACCAGTGTAGGGAGAGGAGGATGAGTGTCTAATGCAGAAATTTCACTGACTGTCCAGGCAGCAGGCTTGCTGCTGAGTTTTGTATAGACTGAAAGCAATGGAGTAGTTTTTCTGGGAGACAGCAATAAAGTGCATTGTTATAGTCCAAATAATATGTCACCAAAGCATGGATAATTGTAAGAAGATCTTCTACAAGAATCAGATGCTTAATGCTGGCTATATTGTTTAACTTAAAAAAATGAGGCTTGCACTGTGGCAGATATATAATATTTCCGGTAAAGGTCACTGTCAAGCATAATAATACCAAGATGTATTAATAGTTCTGAGGTTTGTAGATTAATCCTACACATTCTAGGCCAAACCATGTGGCAGCTAAGATTTAATTATTCAACCTCACAAGTGCTTCTGTTTTTGTCAGCGTTTAGTTTAAACCAACTGGCATTCATCCATCCCAGTAGGCCAACAATCATTTATTGATTATTTCTATTAGAACATTTGAGTTTTGCTTGAATGAGATGTATATTTGAGTCCACTGCAGAACAATGATAGCTTAGGACATGTTGCCTTCTAATATCTCCCAATGGCATTATACACACTGCAAATAACATGGGAGATAAGTAGGATCCCTGTGAAACCTCATACGACAAAGAGACAGGTGCAGAGATTCATACTCCGTATGACACTTTCTGGGTTCTGTCAGATAGAAACTTAGAACTGTACCATCTAGTTTACAGACAATGAAGATTTTTTTTCAGCAATCATTCTGACACCAAAGGAATAAAGTCTAAGTAGGCACTCCAGATTGAAAGGGCAAGACTGTAAAGAAGAGAATTATAGACTATCTGACTTCCCTATCATACATTTTAGTAAAAAAAAACATTGGTTTTGTCAGTTCAACCGGCTGACATCACCTCATAATCTAGTGCTATAAGATTTAATTTCACTTTTATTGTGCCCTTTCTTTTGTATCTAACCTTGCTATTGATTTATTTGTCATAACTGCCTCATAAACATCATTTAGTATTCTTCTATTACAAGCCCATCAAAACCATTTTTATAGTAAGCTAATTGTAAATTTCATTTTAAGCTTGCTTATTCTATCAGCATTTCTGAAGGCTGTTATAAGGAAAAAAAGAGAGGCAAATTGAGTCTTAACCTTTTGGCCACATATGGTACTTAGCTTATTTGACAATAATGTATTATTATTTTTTCTTATTTTAGAGTGCATTGTTCTGTACAATGCAATTGTCTTTACTATGTGTATTAGGTTTGCACCGATACCATTTTTTTTAAGACCGAGTACAAGTACCAATACTTTTTTCAAATACTCACCGATACCAATTATCGATACTTTTTTTAATGTCATGACAGTTTACCAAGCACAACACAGACTAATGATTTAAGATCACTTCTTTATAATTATGAACTGTATATCAAAAGACATTTTGAAATAATAAAACAGTTTTATGTGCTTGTTGTCACAAAGTTCACAGAACATGTTTATAAATAAAAATATTACAATAACATATATTAATAATAACAATAAATAACAGCTGCGGCAGCTGTGGCTGGAAAGCATCACTTTAAAGGGATGATTACTGGATGCATTTGGGTTGTAAGGTGCCTATATAATTCATCAATCTGACATTTGTACTTAATACAAAGTAATATAATTTAATTCTGAAAATAATATTGGGGAAGGAGTATCCCAGAAATCCCCTTTGAGAAAAATGGGGCATTTGCATTCTACTGACTCAACAGAAAATAGGGCTGGTCTTCATATTTTTCCAGGGCTGCTTTTTATTCCCAGTCCAGCCCTGGCTAAAGATGTTCCTCAGAGTACAGCATGTTTTGAGCATAATTGTGCAAGATTAGAACTAGCAGTAGAACAGGCAATCGAGCAATTAGAATAATTTTTCAAAACTTAGTAGCAAGTTCTTATTAAGGAACAGAAGCATCTCTGCATGTTCAGCTATAAGTCTGTTTCTGCTATCAGTAAGGACATTTGACGCTAAGCTGAACGATCTTTCACTTTTCAGACTACTACATGGGGCTGAAAGATATTTTTTGGCCATTAACTCTGTTTATTAACTGCCCAGTACTTCAGGGGTTGTCTAAATGAGGATCAGTGATCTCTCCCGGGTAGGCTTCCAGCTGTAAAGCAGCTGCTTTTGGAGCACTACACTGCTGTATTGGCAGAACAGAAGTGAACAATTTTTAGTTAAGTCTCCACTCCAGCTTCAAATGAAATGGGGACGTGCAGTTTGAAAAAAAAAAACACAAGATGGCGTATGGGTAGAAATTCGAGGTATCGGTTTAAGTATCGGTGCATTTGCATGCGTACAAGTACTCATGCAAATACTTAGTATCGGCACCGATACCAATACTAGTATCGGTATCGGTGCAACCCTAATGTGTATGTCTAAACTTGAAAGAGAAACAATTTTCATTTAATGTTTTAATTTTATGTTCAAATATATTACTTGTTTTATACATCAGCAATATATTACAATTTGCTTAAAGGGACAGTCTAGCCTCTTATTAAACTTTTAGGATTCAGATAGGGCATGCAATTTTAAACAACTTTCCAATTTATTCTTAGCATCATATTTTCTTTGTTCCCTTGGTATTCTTTGTTGAAAACTAAACCTAGGTAGGCTAAAATGCTAATTTCTAAGCCCTTGAAAGCCTTCTTATCTCTGCATTTTGACCGTTTTTTTTTTTTATAGATAGACAGAGCTAGTTCATGTGTCTCATATAGATAGGGTTGCCACCCGTCCCTTAAAATACAGAACACTTATAAGTTACACATGCTGCAGGGTTTGCAGGGAGGAATATGAATAGTGCTGTCTAGAAACACAATACATGTTCCTCCCTGCAGCATGTGTATCTCATAAGTGTCCAGGAAAACATGGCTGAGGTGGCAACCTTACATATAGATACCATTGTGCTCACTCCCGCGGAGTTACCTAGGAGTCAGCACTGAATGGCTAAAATATATGTCTGTCAAAAGAACCAAAATAAAGGGGCAGTCAGCAGAGGCTTAGATACAAGGTGATCAAAGATGTAAAACATATATTAATATCACTGTGTTGAT
Organism: Bombina bombina; assembly: GCF_027579735.1. Taxonomy (NCBI): domain Eukaryota; kingdom Metazoa; phylum Chordata; class Amphibia; order Anura; family Bombinatoridae; genus Bombina; species Bombina bombina. The sequence continues at coordinate 695,224,386 of NC_069499.1, read as the reverse complement.
TATGCAAAACTGGGGAATGGGTAATAAAGGTGTTATCTATATTTTTAAACAATAACAATTCTGGATTAGACTGTCCCTTTAAGTGGGATTTTAGATTAATATTATAACAACACGTTATGTAAAGCTTTGCATCTAGGATTAGGATTCAGGTCATTTCATAATGTTATTTCTAAAATTATTTTAAAAAGTATTAAATGTCATGCTATGTGATTAAACTATTTAAGTGTCTGATAATATGCTATTATACAGCAATATAGGACATTTGTCTATATGCCCTGTATAGTAATTACAAAATATTACGCTCTTCTGTACCCTAACCATCAATCTAGATTAATACAAGCAAGTTTAAAGGGGGGGTCACATTGTACAAGATCATGTTTGTAATTTGTTTAATATCACTTCATCAATATGTTCCACAGTTTTTTTAGTGAGCATTCCTGAGATTAATATCTATAGTTACATGAGGTGCCTCATACTTGATATATCACAAATCAAAACTGCTAGCAATGTGGAAAAGCAATTATTACAACACTAAGGTTCAGATTACAGTGACAAGCTAAATAACTTTTTCACTCGTGGGCTAAGTGCGCTAAAAGTAAAATTTTAATGCTGCCGGGTTATTATTATTATCGGTTATTTGTAGAGCGCCAGCAGATTCCGCAGCGTAATTAAGTTAAAAATAAAAAGTTAGCACATCTGGAACGGAAGGAGACAGCACATTAATGAATCCATATTGACTAAACATAGAACAGGTAGGGGTTTGGGTGTACTCCAGTTAGTCTCATATTACTATGAAGCCAGGATGGCTAAAACATCCTTGTGGCATAATAATAAAGATAAAATTAGATGGGTTAAGATGGAGTCAGATTTTGTCCAGATAGATCCCATCTATAAACTATTTTGGTCAGAGAAACAGATGAGACCAATTCATTGGCAGCCATTTTTTTTTCATTAGCACATACTTTATGGGATAAATTGAGAATTTTTCCTCTGATCTTGCACCGTTCCAGAGCGACTCCATTATATTCTTTGGTGGCCTCTCTCCTAGTAGTAGTATTAAATAAATGGGACAAGAGAGGCTTCTTTAGAATTGCAGATGCTTTGGTCAACAACTCAGTTTTATCGTTTACTCAGAGCTAGACCATTTCCGATAGACATTACTGGTTTTATTATTTAAAGTTAAGCTTCAGAGTTCAGGAAATCCTGCACTTTCACCCTCCTGACCCTCTGATTATATTTGAATCATTATGCCTTTCTAAGAGCAGATCAAGTGGTTCTATTGCTCAATTATATCCTATCTTTAACTAACTGTGAAAAATAGAGGTTTATACAACCCTGGGAAACAGTAGTAAATGTTCCTTCTCTCTTAGTGCAAACTTGAGAGACATTTTTTATAAAATTATCAGTGGTAGTTGAATCCATCTGAATTTTATGAAAATAAGGGAAATAATAATGAGGCTTGCTTTTGAGGTTGTGGAGAAAGGGGCAGATATTTCTCTATGTGGTAGCAGTGTAGATTTGTTGCACAGATCTGGACCCAAACTTCTAAACTATTTAACTTTAGATCTAATAAACATATCTATCTAACCCCTAAACAATTCCTACTACACGGCCCCATTCCAGACCTCTCTCAGTACAGTAGCAAGCTTAGCATGATTATATGTATTGCATCCAGAATGTGCATAGCTCGCTATTGGAAGAGAACTATCACTAGCTTCTACCTTGTTGTTTGAAAAAGTCACTACATCTTTCAATTATCTTGTATATCAGCAGATCCACTAGCCCATAAGGATCAATTCCTGCTTGTTTGTAAACATTGGATAATGTATTCTGAGGCTACCCATAGATGCAGTCTCTGACAGCAGCAAGTGGTAAACCTGACCTCACAGAATGAATCATATTTCTGTTCCGGGCATTCAAAAGAGGGAGGGTTCTATATACCCCTCTGTGGTTCTAATTCTTTGTATCAAAAATAATTTTGTCACTGTGCGTTATTCTAGATGGTACTTATCCATGCCACCTAATAGTCAGTTTGTGATTCTGTATATCAGATCTCTATAAATGTTTGTTTCTGATTTGAACAGTGTACATCCTGATTTTCTTTTTACTGCTGTATATTATCATTCATTTTGTTTGTTACCTGTTCAAATGGTATTTTTAAAAATTTAATAAAAATTATTTCAGAAAAAAATGCTCAGGGATGGGCCCTCTTTTATAGTGATTGGCACATTTAGCTTCATGGCACATGCTGATCGAAGAGTGTGAGTTGGGATATAAGGCACCAGTATTTTTTTTTTTTTAGATAACTTGATCCCTGATTTTGCAGAGCTTTGTAAGATAGCAGACATATCTTGCACAGTATTGACCATTTTATTGGCAACCAGTGTAGGGAGAGGAGGATGAGTGTCTAATGCAGAAATTTCACTGACTGTCCAGGCAGCAGGCTTGCTGCTGGGTTTTGTATAGACTGAAAGCAATGGAGTAGTTTTTCTGGGAGACAGCAATAAAGTGCATTGTTATAGTCCAAATAATATGTCACCAAAGCATGGATAATTGTAAGAAGATCTTCTACAAGAATCAGATGCTTAATGCTGGCTATATTGTTTAACTTAAAAAAAATGAGGCTTGGACTGTGGCAGATATATAATATTTCCGGTAAAGGTCACTGTCAAGCATAATAATACCAAGATGTATTAATAGTTCTGAGGTTTGTAGATTAATCCTACACATTCTAGGCCAAACCATGTGGCAGCTAAGATTTAATTATTCAACCTCACAAGTGCTTCTGTTTTTGTCAGTGTTTAGTTTAAACCAACTGGCATTCATCCATCCCAGTAGGCCAACAAGACATTTATTGATTATTTCTATTAGAACATTTGAGTTTTGCTTGAATGAGATGTATATTTGAGTCCACTGCAGAACAATGATAGCTTAGGACATGTTGCCTTCTAATATCATTCTATACAGCAATATAGGACATTTGCCTATATGTCCTGTATAGTAATTACAAAATATTACGCTCTTCTGTACCCTAACCATCAATCTAGATTAATACAAGCAAGTTTAAAGGGGGGGTCACATTGTACAAGATCATGTTTGTAATTTGTTTAATATCACTTCATCAATATGTTCCACAGTTTTTTTAGTGAGCATTCCTGAGATTAATATCTATAGTTACATGAGGTGCCTCATACTTGATATATCACAAATCAAAACTGCTAGCAATGTGGAAAAGCAATTATTACAACACTAAGGTTCAGATTACAGTGACAAGCTAAATAACTTTTTCACTCGTGGGCTAAGTGCGCTAAACGTAAAATTTTAATGCGGCCGGGTTATTATTATTATCGGTTATTTGTAGAGCGCCAGCAGATTCCGCAGCGTAATCAAGTTAAAAATAAAAAGTTAGCACAAGAGCAAAAATTGGATGTGTGCTAACTTCAGGACTTTGGATATCGTAACCACATTAACTTCTTCTGCCCAATGACTTCAATAGGCCACGTTGTTAAAAAAACAACAACTAGCACATATCGGTTGAGCGTTAACCCAACACTGCATTAGGCCAAGAGTGCTAAAGCTGAAGGTAGTTAGGAATACCTTACATTCCAACATTCTTCACATAGAAAAACATGTTATTTTTATTTTTAAATATACAATATATATATATATATATATATATATATATATATTGTGACGAACCAAGGTTATCCAACCCTGCGCCAGTCACTTATTTGGCACAGAAAGGGTTTTCAGCCCCCTTTTCTGTAGGTCACAATCTAGCCACACCAGGCAAGCTTGTGATTCAGTTTAGTGGGTGCAAGAGTTAATTCACACTCCCTTAATCTGTACTAGACGTAAGAGAAATGCCCAACACTCCCTTTTCAATGTCACCCACAATAAACTATAAATCCTATAGCTCAAATGCTGCCACCACTTAAAATTTATTAAAGGGAAAATCTTAAGGAAAACCCCAGACTTTTACACATTGACTCTAGAAATACAATTTAGCAGAAAATAACCTAAAATTATACAGTTCTAATATTCCAGTCTCTTTCAGTAACGTGGTTCAATTATTAGACAAAGGCCAAACTTAATAAAGGAATTATTTATTATGCCAAAAATATTATGCACAATGCATTATTAATAAAAAGTTGTTACAAATAAAATTACACACGCAAACAGTATTTTAAAATAAAAAGGAGAAAAACAGAATTGAATACTTTCCTAGTCTTCAAGATATGCGCCAGGGGCTGGCATGAAAATGATGGCTTCTTACTTCTGAACAGCAGCTCCCCTTGTAAGAATGACAATCTTATTGTTAAAAAATAAGATTCTTAAACCCTACTTTTCAGAGATCAGGTTGCTTAACCACACCCTCCTGGGCGGGCTAAGAAACCCCCCTGTCTTTACAACCTTCAATAGACTAATTTCTTGCCTGAAATTATACAATCCAGTATCATTTCTGCTAGGTAAGACATTTCTATATTTACATGTCTAGAACCTTTTAGGTTTATTGAGAGACTCGGTTTGATACCAAATATGCCATAGGTTGTCATATTTACCTGCCATTAAGGTTATAACACTTTTAACCCACATATGTACATAATATACCAATGTCCTGCCAGTGACCTGGTCAGTTTTTGTAATGAAGGGCCTGTTTTGCGTCAGGCATTCTATTGACAGCTTAAGCCATAAACTTTATCCTGTGTATCTCTTTGACTAAGAGTTTCAGTGACTTTATGACCCAATGCATACACACTAACATTTGGTGGCTATTTAGGGGGTTCTGGCACTTCAAAGAAAATACAAACACAAATCTTCTTGAAAACAAATAACTGTTTTGAGTGCCAGCTACACAAAGTTAACTCCTTAGCAGCTGAATCCTGAGATATTTGTGACATATATATATATATATATATATATATATATATATATATATATATATATATATATATATATATACTATATATATATATATATATATATATATATATATATATATATATATATATATATATATACACAGTATGATTCTTTTGGTAAAACATATATCTATACCTATGTATTAATATATATATATATATATATATATATATATATATATATATATATATATATATATATATATATATATATAATATAGTATATAGTGACATTTCGGAGCAAAAATTCCCCTTTTTCAGACCAACCAAATCAAAGGAAAAAAGCAAACAAGAAATACCTTAATGAGCCCAACCCCAACACAAAATTGTGCCAAAAATTGTTGCCATAGTGATGGTGTTTATTAAAAAAAAATCATCATTGGCATAATGTGCAACATGTGACATATAAATATATAAATATTAAAAGTGACAATAATAAAGGTGACAATAAAAAGCAATGTGCTCATAAAGCAAAAACATGTGCATAATAAAAAACCTAAAATGGATCCTTTAAAAAGATATGCATCATCTATATTAAAAACACAGTACTCTGTAGCATATATACATTTTATGTAAATCTTCATGTTCATATTGTCAAATAATAGATTACAAATAACCACAGACAGGACCATACCTCATGGTGGTAGAATAGATATGTAGTAGCAGTTATCAAACATCATTACCAAGTAAACAGACACATAAAGCCAAATGGACAGTGCAGCAAGCACAGAGCCATAGCTCTGTCATCAATTCAGGGCTAAAAACGGAAAAGCATTGTATATATTTTCTTACCAATATAGCTTGGAAATGAGTGCATGGCAGCAACAAGCAACAGGGAGAACCCCTGTCATGTGATCATTACAGCGTAGCTGCTATTGGTGTGAGTCATTCACTCACCACAAGTCCCTCCTTCGAAAATCTATTGTGTCAACAAACATAAAGTAGTAATGCTGACTTTTACCATATGGCACCTGTGCATTGTTCTCCACAGATGCTCAATAGGGTTTAGGTCTGGAGACATGCTTGACCAGTCCATCACCTTTACCCTCATCTTCTTTAGCAAGGCAGTGGTCATCTTGGAGGTGTGTTTGGGGTCATTATCATGTTGGAATACTACCCTGTGGCTCAGTCTCCGAAGGGAGGGGATCATGCTCTGCTTCAGTATGTCACAGTACATGTTGGCATTTATGGTTCCCTCAATGAACTGTAGCTTCCTAGTGCCGGCAGCACTCATGCAGGCCCAGACCATGACACTCCCAACACCATGCTTGACTGTAGGCAAGACACACTTGTCTTTGTACTCCTCACTTGGTTGCCGTCACACACGCTTGACACCATCTGAACCAAATAAATTTATTTTGGTCTCATCTGACCACAGGACATGGTTCCAGTAATCCATGTAATTAGTCTGCTTGTCTTCAGCAAACTGTTTGCGTGCTTTCTTGTGCATCATCTTTAGAAGAGGCTTCTTTCTGGTACAACAGCCATGCAGACCAATTTGATGCAGTGTGCAGTGTATGGTCTTGTGGGGGAGCACAAGGTCTCTAACATCCACCAGATCCGTGATCTCTTCATGGAGGAGTGGAAGAGGACTCCAATGGCAACCTGTGAAGCTCTGGTGAACTCCATGCCCAAGAGGTTTAAGGCAGTGCTGGAAAATAATGGTGACCACACAAAATATTGACATTTTTGGCCCAATTTGGACATTTCCTGTTAAGGGTGTACTCACTTTTGTTGCCAACGGTTTAGACATTAATGGCTGTGTGTGGAGATATATATATATATATATATATATATATATATATATATATATATACTGTATATATATATCTATACGTGTATATATATATATATATATATATATATATATGGTACGCCTGCGCGAAAAATGTCAGGTGTTCTTTTCTTCTGACTATGTCCTGTCTGGATGAATAAACGCTATTGTTAATACCAGCACCTTGGTCGCCTGAGCAGTGTTTGCTTTTGTTTTTTTATATATATATATACACACACAGAAACACACACACACATTGGAGCCTTTCCCAGTCAAATGCCTTGCCATATGCCATATCCCTTTTAACCCCTTTTAAAAAAGAATATTATTATTCAAATTATATATTTTTTATTAAAAAGTGTAAATATGATTGCAATAGTTTTCTTAAATACATTTTTGTTGTGTAAATATTCTAGCACAATTTCAGCTTTAATTTTCAACTTATAATTCCAGCGCTATTTAGCTCAGTTGCAATATCCATTAAAAGTAACTATAGGTTTGTGCTTAAGTGATGTTGGCTGCACTATCCTGCCTCTGGTAAAAGTGATTTACCATGGACAAGTTGCTCGCTATTACTGCTTATAGTGACCGGTACTATCAATAGCGTGCCACTTGTAATCTGGGCCTATGTATTTTTTGCTCTCACATTTGAGCATTGGCTTGTTTATTGAAACATATCATATTTCTGTAACCCATCAGCAATGATGCTCTGATTTAATTTTGTTCACCTACCTGACTCCTGGCATTTTCCATTGGATAAATAGTTTTCTGGATATTTACTGATTTGATGCCAAAAAACTTTTTATTGAAGCACACCTCCCTTTAAAGTCCATCACCGAGATTACGAGTTTTGCGTTAACAGGTGTGCGGTGCTAACGCTTAGTTTATGCTCACCGCTCACCTACAAACAACGCTGGTATTACAGGTTTTTTTCAACCTGGCATTATCCTCTAAAAAGTGAGCGAAGAGCAAAATTTAGCTCCACATCTCACCTCAATACCAGCGCTGCTTACGGTAGCAGTGAGCTGGTTAAATGTGCTCGTGCACGATTTCCCCATAGGAAACAATGGGGCAGAATCAGTTGAAAAAAAACCCTAACACCTGCAAAAAAGCAGCGTTCAGCTGCTAACGAAGCCCTATTGATTCCTATAGGGAAAGAAAATTTATGTCTACACCTAACACCCTAACATGAACCCTGAGTCTAAACACCCCTAATCTTACACTTATTAACCCCTAATCTGCTGCCCCCGACATCGCTGACACCTGCATAATATTATTAACCCCTAATCCGCCGCTCCGGACACCGCCGCCACCTACATTATACTTATGAACCCCTAATCTGATGCCCCCAACATCGCCGACACTTATATTATATGTATTAACCCCTAATCTGCCACCCCCAATGTCGCCGCAACCTACCTACACTTATTAACCCCTAATCTGTCGCCCACAAAGTTGCCACCACTATAATAAAGTTATTAACCCCTAAGTCTAACCCTAACAACCCCCTAACTTAAATCTAATTTAAATAAATCTAAATAAAATAACTACAATTAAATAAATTATTCCTATTTAAAACTAAATACTTACCTATAAAATAAACCCTAAGATAGCTGCAATATAACTAATAGCTAAATTGTATCCAGCTTAGGGTTTATTTTTATTTTACAGGCAACTTTGTATTTATTTTAACTAGGTGCAATAGTTATTAAATAGTTATTAACTATTTAATAACTTCCTAGTTAAAAAAATACAAATTTACCTGTAAAATAAATCCTAACTTAAATTACATTTACACCTAACACTACACTATAATTAAAATAATTTCTCTTGTTAAGTGTATCCAGTCCACGGATCATCCATTACTTATGGAATATATATTCTCCTTCCCAACAGGAAGCTGCAAGAGTCCACCCACAGCAAAGCTGCTATATAGCTCCTCCCCTAACTGCCATATTCAGTCATTCTCTTGCAAGCCTCAACATAGATAGGAGGTCGTGAGAGTCTGTGGTGCTTTCTACTTAGTTTATTCTTCAATCAAAAGTTTGTTATTTTTAAATGGCACCGGAGTGTGCTGTTTATCTCAGGCAGTATTTGGAAGAAGAATCTGCCTGCGTTTTTCTATGATCTTAGCAGACGTAACTAAGATCCATTTGCTGTTCTCACACATTCTGAGGAGTGAGGTACTTCAGAGGGGGAATGGCGTGCAGGTTGTCCTGCAGATAAGGTATGTGCAGTAAAATATTTTTCTAGGAATGGAATTGACTAAGAAAATACTGCTGATACCGAAGTAATGTAAGTAAAGCCTTAAATGCAGCGATAGCGACTGGTATCAGGCTTATTAATAGAGATACATACTCTTGTAAAAATGTGTTTTAAAACGTTTGCTGGCATGTTTAATCGTTTTTTAACATATGTTTGGTGATAAAACTTATTGGGGCCTAAGTTTTTTCCACATGGCTGGCTTAAATTTTGCATAGAAACAGTTAACTGAAGCTTCCCACTGTTGGCTGTGGCAGTTTGTTGTGTCTGTTTTTAAAAACGTCTATGTCGTTTTTTTTTTTTTTTTTTTTTTTTTTTATCTGTTTTTTGCATTAAGGGGTTAATCATCCATTTGCAAGTGGGTGCAATGCTCTGTTACCTTATTACATGTACTGTAAAAATTTCGTTTGTTTTACTGCCTTTTTTTCACTGTTTTTCAAATTTTGACAAAATTTGTTTCTCTTAAAGGCACAGTAACGTTTTATATATTTGCTTGTTAACTTGATTTAAAGTGTTTTCCAAGCTTACTAGTCTCATTATTAGTCTGTTCTAACATGTCTGACATAGAGGAAGCTCTGTGTTCATTATGTTTTAAAGCCATGGTGGAACCCCATCTTAGAATGTGTACCAGATGTACTGATTTCATGTTAAACAATAAAGATCATTTTTTGTCTTTAAAAACATTATCACCAGAGGATTCTGTCATGGGGGTAGTTATGCCGACTAACTCTCCCCACGTGTCAGACCTTTTGACTCCCGCTTTAGGGACTCACGCTCAAATGGCGCCAAGTACATCAAGGGCACCCATAGCGTTTCTTATACCAGGGGATTCTGTCGAGGGGAAAGTTATGCCGACTAACTCTCCCCACGTGTCAGACCCTTCGACTCCCGCTTCAGGGACTCACGCTCAAATGGCGCCAAGTACATCAAGGGCGCCCATAGCGTTTATTTTACAAGACATGGCAAAGGTGGTGAATAATATTCTGGCAGCAGTATTAGTAAGACTACCTGAAATTAAAGGAAAGCAGTTAGCTCTGGGGGTAGATACAGAGCATACAGACGCTTTAAGAACCATGTATGATACTACCTCACAATATGCTTAGTCTGTGGGTGATTTTTTTTTTTTGACTCAGGGAAGATGATTTAACCTGATTCTGATATTTCTACATTTAAAATTTATGCTTGAGAACCTCCACTTGTTGCTCAGGGAGGCTTTGGCTGCTCTGAATGAATGTGTACAATCGCAGGGCCAGAGAAATTGTGTAGACTGGATAAATAATATGCAGTGCCGGTGTGTACTGATGTTTTTCCAATACCTAAAGAGGTTTACTAAAAATTTTTTAATAAGGAATGGGATAGACCAGGTGTGCCGTTCTCTTCCCCTCCTATTTTTTAAAAGAATGTTTTCTAATAGTTACCACCACACGGGACTTCTGGCAGACAGTTCCTAAGGTGGAGAGAAGAGTTTCTACTCTAGCTAAGCTTACCACTACCTCTGACGAGGACAGTTGTGCTTTTTAGATCCAATGGATAAAAAATGTTTATTCAACAGGGTTTTATCCTGCAGCCCCTTGCATACATTGCTTCTGTCACTGCTGCTGCGGCGTTCTGGGTTGAGTCTCTTGATGAGGCTTTACAGTTAAGCGACTCCATTGGATGAATATATTTGACAAGCTTATGCTAGCCAATTCCTTTGTTTTCTGATGCCTTGTTCATTTGACTAGACTAACGGCTAAGAATTCTGTTTTTTACTATACTGGCGCGCAGAGCGCTATGGCTTATATCATGGTCAGCTGTCGTGACTTTAATAAATAAGCTACTTAACTTCCCTTCAAGGGGCAGACCCTATTCGGGCCTGGTTTGAAGGAGATTATTGCTTATATCACTGGAGGAAAAGGTAATGCCCTTCCTCAGGATAGGTCTAAATCAAGGGCAAAAAAAAAAAAAAAAGTCTAATTTTCGTACCTTTTAAAAACTTCAGGGCAGGTGTGGCATCCTCTTCCTCTAAGGCAAAACAAGAGGGAATTTTTGCTCAGTCCAAGGCGGTCTGGAGACAATCGGACCTGGAACAAAGATAAGCAGGCCAAGGAGCCTGCTGCTGCCTCTAAGGCAGCATAAAGGAACGGACCCCTATCCGGTAACGGATCCTATAGGGGGCAGACTTTCATTCTTTGCCCAGGCGTGGGCAAGAGATGCCCAGGATCCCTAGGCATTGGAATTTATATCCCAGAGATATATTCTGGATTTCAAAGATTCCCCCCCCAAAAAAGGGGAGATTTCACCTTTCACAATTATCTGCAAACCAGATAAAGAAGGAGGCATTCTTACATTGTGTACGAGATCCATCCAGTTCCAAGAGAGGAACAGGGACAGAGTTTTTACTCAAATCTGTTTGTGGTTCCCAAGGAGAGGGAACCTTCAGACCTATTTTGGATCTAAAGATCTTAAACAAATTCCTCAGAATTCCGTCATTTAAGATGGAAACTATTCGTACCATCTTAACTATGATCCAGGAGAGTCAATAGAGGACTACAATGGATTTGAAGGATGCTTATCCTCACATTGTGATGCATAAAGATCACCATCGTTTTTCAGGTTTGCCTTTCTAGACAGGCATTACCAGTTTGTAGCTCTTTCCTTTGGGATATCTACAGCCCCAAGAATCTTTATGGAGGTTCTGGGGTCGCTTTGGCGGTCCTTAGACCACGGGGCATAGAAGTGGCCCCTTATTTAGACGACATCCTGATACAGGCGTCAAACATCCAAATTGCCCAGTCTCATACGGACGTAGTACTGGCATTTCTGAGATCACATGGGTGGAAAGTGAACAAGGAAAGAGTTCTCTATCCCCAATCTCAAGGGTTTCCCTCCTAGGGACTCTGATAGATTCTGTAGAAATGAAAATTTATCTGACGGAGTCCAGGTTGTCAAAGTTTCTAAATTTCTGCCGTGTTTTTTCATCCCATCCGCGCCCTTCGGTGGCTCAGTACATGAATGAAATCGGCTTAATGGTAGCGGCAAGGGACATAGTACCGTTTGCACGTCTACATTTCAGACCGCTGCAACTATGCATGCTCAGTTAGAGGAACGGGGATTACACAGATTTGTCCCCCTGTTAAACCTGGACCAAGAGACCAGAGATTCTCTTCTCTGGTGACTATGTCGGGTCCATCTGTCCAAGGGTATGACCTTCCGCAGGTCAGATGGGACAATTGTTACAATAGATGCCAGCCTTTTAGGTTGGGATGCAGTCTGGAACTCCCTGAAGGCTCAGGGATAGTGGACTTAGGAGGAGACCCTCCTTCTAATAAATATTCTGGAACTGGGAGTGATATTCCATGCTCTTCAGACTTGGCCTCAGTTAGCAACTCTGAGGTACATCATACTCAGTCGGACAATATACACGACTGTGGCTTACATCAGCCATCAAGGGGGAACAGAAGTTCCCTAGCGATGTTAGAAGTCTTACAATAATTCACTGGACAGAGACTCACTCTTGTCTATCAGCTATCCATATCCCAGGTGTTGAGAACTGGGAGGTGGATTTTCTAAGTCGTCAGACTTTTCTTCCGGGGGAGTGGGATTTCCTCTGGAGGTCAAGACCAAGCAGGAGAGGGCTTTGGTGTTTTTGACAGCGCCTGCGTAGCCACGCAGGACCTGGTATGCAGATCTGGTGGACATGTCATCCTTTCCATCACGGTCTCTGCTTCTGAGACAGGTCCCTCTACCTCAGGGTCCTTTCAACCATCTAAATAGAATCAATCTGAGATGGACTGCCTGGAGACTGAACACTTGATGTTATCAAAGCATGGCTTCTCCGAGTCAGTCATTGATACCTTAATACAGACATGAAAGCCTGTCTGTAGGAAAATTGAACATAGATATGGTGTAAATATCTGATTGTTATGAATCCAAGGGTTACTCATGGAGTAAAGTCTGGATTCCCAGGATATTATCTTTTCTCCAAGATGTTTTTGAGAAAAGGGTTGTCAGCTAATTCCTTAAAAGGGGACAGATTTTTACTCTGTCTATTTTTTTGCACAAGCGTCTGGCAGGTATTCTAGACGTTCAGGCATTTGGTCAGGCTTTGGTTAGATCCAAGCCTGTGTTTAAAACTGTTGCTCCGCCATGGAGCTTAAACCTGATTCTTAAGGTTCTTCAAGAAGTTCCGTTTGAACCTTTGTTCCATAGATATCAATCTTTATCTTGGAAAGTTCCTTTTGGGTAGCTAATTCCTCGACTCGTAGAGTCTCCAAGTTATCTGTGTTTCAATGTGATTCTCCTTATCTGGTCCTTCGTATGGATAAGGTAGTCCTGTGTACCAACCTGGGTTTTTTCCTAAGGTGGTATCTAACAAGTACATCACTCAAGAGATAGTTGTTCCATGCTTGTATCCTAATCCTTCCTCAAAGAAGGAACGTCTATTACACAATATTGGACGTGGTTTGTGCTTTAAAGTTTTACTTACAAGCTACTACAGTTTTCATCAAACGTTCACCTTGTTTGTTGTCTATTCTGGACAGAGGAGAGGTCAAAAGACTTCAGCAGCCTCTCTGTCTTTTTGGTTAAAAAGCATAATTCATTTAGCTTATGAGACTGCTGGACAGCAGCCTCCTGAAGGGATTACAGCTCATTCTACTAGAGCTGTGGTTTTCACTTGGGCCTCTTTTAAATGTGGCTTCTGTTGAACAGATTTACAAGACGGAGTCTTGGTCTGCGCTTCATACTTTTCAAATTTAACAAATTTGATACCTTGCTTCTTCGGAGGCTATTTTTGGGAGAAAGGGTTTTTTACAGGCAGTGGTAACTTCCGTTTAAGTACCTGCCTTGTCCCTCCCATCATCCGTGTACTTTAGCTTTGGTATTGGTATTCCATAAGTAATGGATGATCCGTGGACTGGATACACTTAACAAGAGAAAACATAATTTATGCTTACCTGATAAATTTATTTCTCTTGTAGTGTATCCAGTCCACGGCCCGCCCTGTCACATTAAGGCAGGTAATTTTTTCATTTGAACTACAGTCACCACTGCACCCTATGGTTTTTCCTTTCTCTGCATGTTTTCGGTCGAATGACTGAATATGGCAGTTAGGAGAGGAGCTATATAGCAGCTTTGCTGTGGGTGGACTCTTGCAGCTTCCTGTTGGGAAGGAGAATATATATTCCATAAGTAATGGATGATCCGTGGACTGGATACACCACAAGAGAAATAAATTTATCAGGTAAGCATAAATTATGTTTTCCTAAATTAACTACAATTAACTACAATTAAATTAAATAAACTAAAGTACGAAAAAAAACCCCACTAAATTACAGAAAATAATAAAATAATTATACGTTTTTTAAAATAATTAGACCTAATCTAATCCCCCTAATAAAATAAAAAAGCCCCCCAAAATAATAAAAAATCCCTACCCTATACTAAATTACAAAGTTAAAAGGGCTTTTTGCTGGGCATTGCCCCAAAGTAATCAGCTCTTTTACCTGTAAAAAAAATTACAATATCCCCCAACATTAAAACCCACCACACACACACCCACTCCTACTCTAAATCCCACCCAATCCCCCCTTAATAAAACCTAACACAACCCCCTTGAAGATCACCCTACCTTGAGACGTCTTCACCCAACCGGGCAGAAGTGGACCTCCAGACGGCCAGAAGTCTTCATCCGATCCGGGCAGAAGAGGACCTCCAGAGGGGCAGAAGTCTTCATCCAGGCGGCATCTTATATCTTCATCCATCCGGAGCGGAGCGGGTCCATCTTCAAGCCAGCCGAGGTAGAGCATCCTCTTCCAATGACATCCAACTGAAGAATGAAGGTTCCTTTGAATGACGTCATCCAAGATGGTGTCCCTTGAATTCCATGGTGTCCCTTGAATTGAGTTCCAATTAAGGTAGGAACAATCCTATTGGCTGATGCAATAAGCCAATAGGAATGAAGTCCAATCCTATTGGCTGGTGCAATCAGCCAATAGGATTGAGCTTGCATTCTATTGGCTGTTCAAATCAGCCAATGGAATGTGAGCTCAATCCTATTGGCTGATTGCATCAGCCAATAGGATTTTTCCTACCTTAATTCTGATTGGCTGATAGAATACTATCAGCTAATCAGAATTCAAGGGTCGCCATCTTGGATGACATCATTTAAAGGAACCTTCATTCCTCAGTTGGATGTCGTTAAAAGAGGATACTCCACGTCGGCTGGCTTGAAGATGGACCCACTCCGCTCAGGATGGATGAAGATAGAAATGCTGCCTTGATGAAGACTTCTGCCCCTCTGGAGGTCCTCTTCTGCACGGATCGGATGAAGACTTCTGGAGGTCCACTTCTGCCCGGTTGGGTGAAGATGTCTCAAGGTAGGGTGATCTTCAAGGGGGTAGTGTTATGTTTTATTAAGGGGTGATTGGTGGGTTTTATTGTAGGGTTGGGTGTATGGGTGGTGGGTTTTAATGTTGGGGGGGTATTGTCATTTTTTTACAGGTAAATGAGCTGATTACTTTGGGGCAATACCCTGCAAAAGGACCTTTTAAGGGCTATTTGTAATTTAGTATAGGGTAGGGATTTTTTTTATTTTGGGGGACTTTTTTATTTTATTAGGGGGATTAGAGTAGGTGTAATTAGTTTAAAGTTCTTGTAATTATTTTATTATTTTTTGTAATTTAGTGTTTATTTTTTTGTACTTTAGTTTATTTTATTGTAATTAGTTTAATTTAATTTAGGTGATTAATTTATTTATAGTGTAGTGTTAGGTGTAACTGTAACTTAGGTTAGGGTTTATTTTACGGGTAAATTTGTACTTATTTTAGCTAGGTAGTTATTAAATAGTTAATAACTATTTAGTAACTATTGCACCTAGTTTAAATAAATGCAAAGTTGCCTGTAAAATAAAAATAAATCCTAAAATAGCTACAATGTAACTATTAGTTATATTGTAGCTATCTTAGGGTTTATTTTATAGGTAAGTATTTAGTTTTAAATAATAACAATTTATTTAATTGTAGTATTTTTATTTCGTTTTATTTAAATTATATTTAAGTTAGGGGGGTGTTAGGGTTAGGGTTAGACGTAGGTTTAGTGGTTAATAAATTTAATATAGTTTCGGCAACGTTGTGGGCGGCAGATTAGGGGTTAATAAATGTAGGTAGGTGTCGACGATGTTAGGGGCATCCGATCAGGGGTCAATAAAATGTAACTAGTTTTTGCGAGGCGGGAGTGTGGTGGTTTAGGGGTTAATATATTTTTTGAAGTGGCGGCGATGTCCGGTCGGCAGATTAGGGGTTAAAAACTTTTGTTAATGGTTTGCGATTTGGGAGGGGCCTCGGTTTAGGGGTTAATAGGTAATTATTGGGTGTTAGTGTACTTTTTAGCACTTTAGTTAAGAGTTTTATGTCACGGCGTTAGCCCATAAAACTCCTAACTACTGACTTTTAAATGCGGTAGGAGTCTTGACAGGAGAAGGTGTACCGCTCACTTTCTCCAAGACTCGTAATCTAGCAGCATGTAAATTCTCCCAGTTTATCTTCACTTGGAATCTTAAGGTTAACTTATGAGACCTACTTTTTAGACATGCAATAACATTTCATTATGGACCATGATTATAAAATGTGGCAGACCTAGGTATTGTTTGAAATTGCCTGTTAAGAGTTTTTGTTTTCTGCATGTCTTTGTTTAAGAACTAATTTCCTTTCTCAATTGACTAATAAACTAATAAAATAGTCTATATTTACCAAAAGAAAACATCAATATTATCTGTTAAATACAAAATAAATTAAGCAATACATTGGTTATAATGTAGTTGGTTTCTCCTATTAAAATAACCCACAGAAAACAATAATTATGAATTTATATATTGAAACCTTTCTGATCTATGCACTTGTGGCAACATTTAAACAAGACTGAAGAACTAAATAAATCATACTTATTCTTAGTAGAGATAAATACAATAAGCTAATGTATACAGATATTCTGCTAAGCTAATTACTATATCCGTGGGAGTAAAATAATAATAATAACAAAATATGTTTTTTGCTAAAAAAAAAAAAATGCAGAAAATATATTGCGACATTTATGGTAATATGAGATTTAATGTAACAGTTCAGAGCATTTCCTATTAAGGAAGAAAAATTATTAATTGTGAAAATGTCATATAAATACCACTTTGCAAAATAATTAATAAGCATCCTTGTAATGCTCATTAGAAGCAAGACTGAAACAAGCGACTATATATATAATTTATCTCAATATTATATACTGTAAAAGTTACTACAATCATGTTTGATTTATGCTTCCAAGAAAGAAAAGTAAGCGAAAACACAATCTCTTTCTGGTAATAAAAGAGAAACTGTTTTATATGGGCATACATGAATAAAGAAAAATTCTATCATATCTAATCAAAACCCCAGCAGGTGCTCTATATTCAAGTTACCTTATTATAGGAGAAAGAGCAAGCATTTTCTATTCCATTGATATAGTCATGTACATATTAATCAGAATACAATGCAGGAATGTATTTTTATTGCAAAAACTGATAAAATGGTACCTACTTGAGTTACATAATGAGGCTGCACAGACTGAGAATTTATGGAAACCTAAACTGCAAGTGGAAAAATAATTTTAAACTACAAATAAAAGCTGTATTTTATTGAGTAAATAGTTTGTCAAAGTACAAAAACAAAACAATATATCTTGTTTTCTTGTATATTGTGGGGTCGATCCGATATAGATCGTAGTTTGCGGCGCAAGCGAGGGAACCTGCTTCGCCCGCAGTTTCAGCTTGCAACTCGAGCTATCCCATATATGTCGCCGTCAGATGCTAACGTGCCGTAAGTCTGATAAACCAGCGATGTCCAGAAATCTGCGCAAGTACAAATTTCTGGCGTCGCCAGTGACTGGCGGCACGTTAGAAACTGCCGGCGCCTACAAAACCTGACTAAAGTCTGAATTACCCGCACTGTATAACACGCCTCCCTAACATAGCCCGACAAGTCTAACACGCCTCCCTAACATAGCCCGACACGTCTAACCCTCTATCTGCTATCCCCCCTCACTAGCCTAACAATAAAATATGTATTAACCCCTAAACCACCGCTCCCAGAGCCCGCCGCAACCTAATAAAATTATTAACCCCTAAACCGCCGCCAGCTATACTAAATCTATAACCCCCTAAAGTGAACCCCTAACACCGCCGCCATCTACCTTACCTACCCCCTAAAGTGAGCCCCTACCCCGCCAGTATCTATTTTAAAATTATTAACCCCTAATCTAATCCCCCTACCCCGCCGCCATCTATATTAAATTATTTAACCCCTAAAATACTAAACTATCCCTACCACTAAACCGAAGTCTAACCCTACAAATAGCCCTGAAAAGGGCTTTTTGCGTGGCATTGCCCCAAAGTAACAGCTCTGTTGCCAGCCCTTAAAAGGGCTTTTTGCGGGGCATGCCCCAAAGAATTCAGCTCTTTTGCCAGCCCTTAAAAGGGCTTTTGGCGGGGCTTTGTCACAAAGTAAACTGCTCTTTTGCCTACAATCTACATCCCCCTACACCGCGGCCACCTATAATAAATGTATTAACCCCTAATCTAATCCCCCTACACTGCCGCCAGCTATATTAACTATATTAACCCTAATATAATTAGGGTTAATATAGTTAATATAGTTATTATATTATATATATTAACGATATTAACCCTAATTATATTAGGGTTAATATAGTTAATATCGTTATTATATTATATATATTAACTATATTAACCCTAATTATATTAGGGTTAATATAGTTAATATAGTTATTATATTATATATATATTAAGTATAATAACCCTATCTAACTCTAACATCCTAACTAAACTCTTATTAAAATAAATCTAATATTAATATTATTAATTAAAATATTCCTATTTAAATCTAAATACTTACCTATAAAATAAACCCCAAGATAGCTACAATATAATTAATAATTACATTATAGCTATGTTAGGGTTTATATTTATTTTACAGGTAAATTGTTAATTATTTTAACTAGGTATAATAGCTATTAAATAGTTATTAACTATTTAATAGCTACCTAGTTAAAATAATTACCCAATTACCTGTAAAATAAATCCTAACCTAAGTTACAAATACACCTACACTATCAATAAATTAAAGAAACTACAAATATCTATCTAAAAATACAATTAAAACTAAACTAAATTACAAAAAAAAAACAAACACTAAATTACAAAAAATAAAAAAAAGATTACAAGATTTTTAAGCTAATTACACCTATTCTAAGCCCCCTAATAAAATAATAAAGCCCCCCAAAATAAAAAAATTCCCTACCCTATTCTAAATTAAAAAAAGTTCAAAGCTCTTTTACCTTACCAGCCCTTAAAAGGGCCTTTTGTGGGGGCATGCCCCAAAGAAAACTGCTCTTTTGCCTGCAAAAAAAACCACAATACCACCCCCCAACATTACAACCCACCACCCACATACCCCTAATCTAACCCAAACCCCCCTTAAATAAGCCTAACACTACCCCCCTGAAGATCTCCCTACCTTGTATTCACCCAGCCGGGCCGAACTCCTCATCCGATCCAGGCGATGTGTTCCAGCAAGCGGCAGTGAAGTCTTCTTCCATCCGGGCGATGTCTTGAAGCAAGCGGCAGAGAGTCTTCTTCCATCGGCGACGTCTTCAAGCAAATCGGCATCTTCAATCTTCGCTCCTCCGCCGCGGAGCATCCTTCCATCCTTCCATCTTGGATGACGTCATTTAAAGGAACCGCGGCGGAGGAGCGAAGGAAGAAGATTGAAGATGCCGATTTGCTTGAAGACATCGCCGATGGAAGAAGACTCTCTGCCGCTTGCTGGAACACATCGCCCGGATGGAAGAACACTTCACTGCCGCTTGCTGGAACACATCGCCCGGATCGGATGAGGAGTTCGGCCCGGTGTGGTGAAGACAAGGTAGGGAGATCTTCAGGGGGGTAGTGTTAGGTTTATTTAAGGGGGGTTTGGGTTAGATTAGGGGTATGTGGGTGGTGGGTTGTAATGTTGGGGGGTGGTATTGTGTTTTTTTTGCAGGCAAAAGAGCAGTTTTCTTTTATGGCATGCCCCCACAAAGGCCCTTTTAAGGGCTGGTAAGGTAAAAGAGCTTTGAACTTTTTTAATTTAGAATAGGGTAGGGAATTTTTTTATTTTGGGGGGCTTTATTATTTTATTAGGGGGCTTAGAATAGGTGTAATTAGCTTAAAAATCTTGTA
This sequence comes from Bombina bombina, assembly GCF_027579735.1. Taxonomy (NCBI): domain Eukaryota; kingdom Metazoa; phylum Chordata; class Amphibia; order Anura; family Bombinatoridae; genus Bombina; species Bombina bombina. Next base: position 695,204,183 of record NC_069499.1, on the reverse strand, counting down.
ATCTTTTTTTTATTTTTTGTAATTTAGTGTTTGTTTTTTTTTGTAATTTAGTTTATTTTATTTTATTGTATTTTTAGATAGATATTTGTAGTTTCTTTAATTTATTGATAGTGTAGGTGTATTTGTAACTTAGGTTAGGATTTATTTTACAGGTAATTGGGTAATTATTTTAACTAGGTAGCTATTAAATAGTTAATAACTATTTAATAGCTATTATACCTAGTTAAAATAATTAACAATTTACCTGTAAAATAAATATAAACCCTAACATAGCTATAATGTAATTATTAATTATATTGTAGCTATCTTAGGGTTTTTTTTATAGGTAAGTATTTAGATTTAAATTGTAATATTTTAGTTTATAATATGAATTAGATTTATTTAATAAGAATTTAGTTAGGGGTGTTAGGGTTAGATAGAGTTAATATAGTTAATATAAATACTATAGTAACTATATTAACTATATTAACCCTAATATAATTATGGTTAATATAGTTAATATATATAATATAATAACTATATTAACTATAATATACTTAGGGTTAATATAGATAATATAGCTGGCGGCGGGGTAGGTAGATTAAATTAGGGGTTAATAATTTTAATATAGATGGCGGCAGTGTAAGGGGTTCACATTAGGGGATAGATCAGTTAGATGGTGGCGGTTTTAGGGGCTCACAGTAGGGGGTTAGTTTATGTAGATGGCGACGGTTTAGGGGTTAAATACTTTATTATGGATTGCGGCAGGGGATCGCGGTTGACAGGGAGATAGACATTGCGCATGCGTTAGGTGTTAGGTTTATTTTCTAGCTAGTTTAGGGAGTTACGGGGCTCCAATAGTCAGCGTAAGGCTTCTTACGGATGCTTTTTGTGGCGAGGTGAAAATGGAGTAAGATTTCTCCATTTTCGCCACGTAAGTCCTTACGCTGCATATTGGATACCAAACTGCGCTGGTTTGGTATACCTGCCTATGGCCCAAAAAACTACAGGCGACGGCAGAAATATACGGGCGTAACTTCTAGGTTACGCCGTATATAGGATACCAAACCAGCGCAAATATTGGCGTCGCCGGCTTTTGCGGGCGACGATTTTTATCGGATCGACCCCTGTGTGTTTTAGTGTCATTTTTTTAACTTGTTGTGGCACTTCCTCTATCCACTGGGAGATTAATCTATAACAAATTAGCAACCAAGTCTACAAGAAAATCAGAAATTATAGCTTACATCAAATTTTGATTTCAGAGATATTGCTTCCTGCTCAGTGATAGGATGAAAATATGATGTTTTTATCAGTTATTCCAATATCTAAAAATTTTTATTTTTTTGTTGTCATTTTGAGGAGCTGTAAAATTAGAAATGGTAACAGCTGGAACTTGATATATAATTCCAAGCACTTTCTACAATCAAATAAAAATGTGTATAAATGAAAATAGAAGAAAGCAGTTCAATACACCTTCAGCGGTTAACGTCTTGTTTTGTGCATATTTTAGAGTAAGGTTTTTTTTATTGCAACAGCCACAATCATTGAGATTCCAGCATTAGAACTAGATTTATATCATTAAGAAATCAATAATTGTTCACTGTTGTTGCATAGAAAGCCAACATATGTTCACTGGGATGTCATTAAGGAAATTTATTCTGGGTTCACAACATGGTGATTTCAGTAATAATAACCTTAAAAAAACAGAAAACATATATAGTAGCAGTCAAATTTTTTGTTTCCCCAATGCAACATTAAATTGACTTAAAGGGATATGAAACCCCAATATTTTATTTTATGATTAGAGCAGACAATTTTAAGCAACTTTCTAATGTACTCCTATTATCATTTTTTTCTTTGTTCTCTTGGTATCTTTATTTGAAAAGTAGGAATGTAAAGTTAGGAGCCGGCCCAATTTTGGTTCAGCACCTGGGTAGGGCTTGCTGATTGGTGGCTAAATGTAGCCCATGTCTGGAGCAATATATGACGGTAATTTTGCAAACATTCTTTTAATGTTATAAATTTGCTGCTATGTAGTGCACCAGACACATGCACGCTAACTAGCTAGATATTCAATCCATCAGAACAAAAACATTTGATAATAACATTTAATTGGATTTTTTTTTCCAGAATTGTACACTCATGAAAGAAAAAAAATGGCTTAATTTCCCTTTAACCAGTAATATCACTTCATGACATTAACAATTAATAATTTTAATCATTGCTATATTTTATAATTAAAGAGAAATGTAAGTAAATACAACCCCAGTAGCACACTATTACAAGGCACTGTGTTTTCAATGTTTCTTGTAAATTGGATTTTGTAAACGTTCTTAAGGGGACAGGAAATCCCAGAGTTTTCTTTCATGATTTGGATAGAACATACAATTTTAAACAACTTTCCAATTAACTTCTATTAAAACATGTGATTCATTGGGCTTGATTTATCAAGTGTTGAGCGGACATGATTCGTTATAGCGAATCATGTTCATTGGACATCGCTAAATGCAGATAGCATACGCTGTCTGCATTTATCATGGCACAAGCATTTCACCAGAAATGCTTTTGTAATGCTGCCCCATGCTCACTGACGGCCAATCGGCTACTAGCAGGGGCTGTCAATAACCACAATCGTATCGGGATGAATTCAATCTGCCACCTTTTAGGTAAGCAAAAGTTAGGGAACAGCAGCCAAAACAATTAGGCACAGGAGCCAGGAAGCAGCCACCTCATCCACATCAAATGAAACTCCAAAAGAAAGGGTGCTCCAGTCTTTGCAGTTTAAAGTAAAATGACCTTTATTGTTCACAAAACAAACAACGTTTCAGACCTACATTAGGTCCTTAGTCATGTCTATCAGTGTATGCAGAGAGACTGCCTTTATACAAGTAAACAGGTGTAAAACAATTACACAGTTGCAAATCAACTGCACATTAATTGTGCAACAGCGCCATCTAATGGCGGTCACGTGTTTTGATTCACCAGTTAGAAGAACAGATTACCAGGTGTACAGAAGATGATCCATATTTGAAAAGTATCCAACGCTTCACAGGAAATGTATCCGATAATATTGCTTTCAACTAGTCAGAGCACTCTGATCCAAGTTTTTAGAAAGGGCTTAACATTTCAGCTTTACAGCCTTTTCAAGATGGAAGTTCCATTACCCATACTCCCCTATTTATCTACCTATTTCTTAATTGATGTTCCTCCTTCCTTTGATTTTTAAAGGTGTATTCATTTTTACCAGTATCATGGAGGTTTCTGTGGAGCCAATACATTTGCAGTATTCAGTCTTTGTGCAAATTACAAATTTAGGTGTTCAATTACAAACTTTGATCGTAAAAGGTATCATAGTTTGATGAAAGCTTATTTCAATACACAAAACATTTTGTATGACATTTAAAACTGCATAATTTATATAAATTTAAAAAATAATAAATAGTGAGCCCCAAGTATTAATACATATTCAAAATATGTTTTTTATTTCTAGTGTATAGAACCATTGTGATAAAACACCCCTTTATACTTCTCCTAGTGAAAAATAATAAACAAAATAATAACCAATAATAATAATAAAAATTAATATACATTAATAACCAAGAGAACAAAGCACATTTGAAAATAGAAGGGAATTTAAAAATGTCTTAAAATGACATGCTCTATCTGAATCATGCAAGTTTAATTTTGATTTTTCATATCCCTTTAACTGTAAATTATCTGCATGTCTGTTTTATTAGGGCAAAGTAGGCTCACTTGATAAACAAGAACCATATAAAAATCCTTAAATATTTTTTTTACAAGAGCTGGCTATGGCAGTTCTAGGACATTCCTGAGGTTTGTTTATGTTTTATTTATTTTTTGTTTTTGTTTTTTTACTTAAATCTTTAGACTGAACTGTTAAATAGAGGTTTTTTTTTATTTGTTTGTATAGTAAGGTCTTAAGACAGTTTTGTGGTGATGGTATTGGTGTTGTTCTATGCAGTTGTATGACAAATTTGGCACCGTTTATTATAAGGGAGTTGACCTCTCAACCAGCAGCTGCAATGAGGGGTTGTCTACAAATATCTTTGACTGGAAATGTTGTAGGAAGTTAATTATTGATATTCATAAACAAGTTTTATTAAATCTAGGGGCCCGATGATCAAAGACACAGCGGCATAGAGGGATATCATGCATAATTTGCAGGTTTTTTGTCAGGATTATATTGTAAAAATAATGTATATGTCTCTCCACATTCTGAACCTTTCATAGCAAGATAAACAGCTCTCAAGCTAAAATTTGCCTTTCTAAAATTAATTGAGGTTCTGCACAGTACTGACAAGGCTTCTTAGATAATCTTAGAAAGTTCTACTCTGTGAAAAGTATTACTTGGGCTAAAAAGAAGCTGTACACAGGTGGTAAATTGCCATAGATCAAGATAAAAAAATATTGAGCAGAGTGCGGAGTTTGGTCACAGCTAAGATGGCTGCATAATCCCATAGCTCCGGAGCACCAGTTCCCTATATACAGCCATGAAACAAGTCAAAATGGTTTAAAGCCATACAGGAAGCTATGGAATTACCATCTTAAGTAACAAGGAATAGTTGGAGAGCTTTGACCCATAACAATCAGTCATTTCTATGTTATATGCAGAGGAAGGGATGGCGTTGCATAATAAGGAGCGACAGAGATAGAGCCTGCTGATTAACAAAACTGGACCGAAGGCAAGCTATTTTACCGCTATATAAAATGTCAACAGACCAAAAAACGGTCACATAAACACCACAAAGCTGAGAATACAAGCGGCGATGATACCTGCAACACAGCTCGTATAACAGCGACATAGATCTCATATCAGGTAGGCCGCAAAATGGTGACCGTATAATTTATATGCACAATAAAAGAAAAAGGGAATCCACTGCAAAGTACACAGAGCTGTGTAAATTCAAAATAGACAAACACTTATATTCATATAGAGTCGGCAACAGCACTGCTATAACCAAATAATATAAGGTGTGACACTAGTGGGCAAAATAATACGACAAGCAGTAAAAATGGCCCTTACAGGTTCCACATACAGATTCAGCCTTATATATCACATAGTGAAAAATACTGGACTACATCGTTATGGCTGCAAAAAAGCTAACAAGCCACAGAAGCTGTTAATAATGCAGGCAAAACAGAACTTAGTAGATCCTCTCCACCAAAAGACAATAGAGGAATCAATGCCCCTACAAACTCTATAGAGGAAGAGCCATCTCATGATACTGAAACATCCACTCAAGTGCCATTAACCTTGCTATTTTCCTTAGCATCAAAGCAAGGTATTGCTGACATTGTCAGGACATGTATGAGGGAAGAGATAGCGGAAATCAAGCAAGATATTCATACTCTAGGCTTCAGGGTGGAAGCCCTGGAGGACCAGACAGACACAGTCAGAGAAGAGATGACTGACATACAAGAACAAATTACTACACAGCAATCCACTAAAGAAGATCTTAATGATAAGATAGAGGATCTTGAAAATAGGTGTCACCGTAAGAACATATACATTAGAGGTATCCTTGAATCGCTCCTCCCTAAAGAATTCTACACCTATATAGCTGCACTGTTTGCTCATTTGAAAGGGGCACCACAACCAGTTGATATCCCATGGGACAGAGCCCACAGGGTGTTAAGGCCGAAGCCCCCTGAAATGGCTCCCACTAGGGATGCTATTATTAAGTTTAAAAGATTTTTGGATAAGGAAGAGATCCTTGTATAATCTAGGAAAATCAACCAGTATGTTTTAGAGGGACAGTGCTACAATTTTTTGCTGATCTCGCACCCATGTCCCTACAATGGTGAAGAGAACTGGCACCTCTGACTAAACTATTACGAGACAAAAAAATATTGTATAGATGGAGCTTCCCGTTTCATCTATATGTTCTGCAAGACAAAAAATGGCTGGTATGCAATAAACCTGTGGATGTTCCGGGTTTTTGCAATTCTCTAAATCTGGATCTCCAGAAATAACATCGTCAGACAATCCACAACCTTCACCGGCATAAAGAGAAAAAAGATTGCAACTGGAAAAATTGCATCAAGGTCCCTCAAGATCACCCAAACAAATATTATTATTATTATTATACTTTATTAATGAAGCGCCAACATATTCCGCAGCGCTGTCCATGGATACAATTCATTTAAATAAAACAATATAAGACTAGTAAGAGACAGGACAAAATTTACAAACACATACAGGAGGGATTGATGGCCCCATTCCCATGGGAACTTACAATCTAGAAGGGTAGGAGGTTGAGAAACAGGAGATGAGGACTGCAAGATTGAGAAAGATGTTAATACAGAGTTAGATGAGGGAAATGTTAGGTAAGTGAAATGAATTTATTATTGAGTTGGGTGGTAGGCTTCCCTGAACAGAAAAGTCTTCAGGGAACATTTAAAGGAAGAAAGATTAGGGCAAAGCCTGACAGCACAAGAGAGAGTGTTCCAGAGGGTAGGTGCTGCACGACAGAAGTCCTGCAGTCTAGCATGAGAGGAGGTTATAGTCGTGGATGCAAGGAGCAAGTCATTGTTGGATCTTAGTGGGAGGGCTGGAGTATACTTGTTTATTAGAAAGGATAGGTAGAGGGGAGCGGCGTTAGTGAGAGCTTTGTATGTAAGGGTGATAATTTTGAATTTAATTCTGCTGTGAATGGGGAGCCAATGAAGGGACTCGCAGAGAGGTGCAGCAGATACAGAGCGACGGGAAAGGTGGATCAGCCTGGCAGAGGCATTTAGGATGGATTGAAGGGGGGAGAGGTGGGAAAGAGGAAGGCCAGAGAGTAGGTTATTGCAGTAGTCAAGTCAGGAATTAACAAGGAAGTGGATTATTTGCTTTGTGATGTCAGCGTTCAGAAAAGGGCGGATCTTGGAAATATTGTGTAGATGGTTGCGGCAGGATGTAGAAAGCAATTTGATATGGGGGACAAAGGATAGATTTGAATCAAGTGTAACTCTGAGGCAGCGGACTTGGGGCGATGGGGAAATGGTGATGTCGACACAGACAACCCCACCTGAAAAAAGAAGAATGTCTAACCTACTACCTAGGACAGGGACTTGAAGGAAAAAAACTGGACAGCTCACCCAACTCTGTGACTACCCCTAAGGAGAGTGGTAACATGACAAAATGGTTATAATCTTACTAGCAGGCTAAATAGCCTTGATCAAATCATAAAATGTTTGGGTTAAACAACTGTTTATTGACTATTTTTTAGTTAATTTTTGTAAAAAAATAAGAAAAGTTAAAATTCCTTCAGTTGCAATATAAGTTTATTACAATCTAATTTATATGTTTTTGATTAAAGGGTCTGGTTCCCCCTTAAGTGCAGACCCCTGGATATACATGAATCTAATGCCATATTCCAAAGGCTGGAGAGGCATTATTTCACAGTTTATTGTTTTTTTGTTATATTGTTCTTTGTTTAATAGTTTTATTTTCCTAAAATGTTTCTTATCTTTTCAAGTTATATGCTTAGTTAAGAAAAAGGTATTATGTGTACTAGAATATAACAAATGGGTTGACCTGATAAATCTTAACACGTTATGGATACCACAGGAAAAATTCTTAAATTTATCTCACAAAATGCTAAAGGTCTAAACTCACCTGCTAAGAGATGCATTTCAAGCATTTTTCATGAGACAAAATATATGGGCCCCCATTATACTCAACATATTCATAGCTCTTTTACCTCAAAAAAATGTGGAGTGAGCATTTTTATAAATAAATCAATCCCTTTCCAGCATATACAAACACATACTGACTTTAGGCATTGTTGGACGACTTTACAGTAAACCCACAACTTTAATTAATATATATGCCCCAAACACTCAACAACTTCCATTCTTTAGGAAGACACTTCAACGTATTATAGACATTTACAAGGGTAAGGTCTTTATTGGAGGAAACTTCAATATCCCTCTACACCCTGAGATAGACATCTCTAACCCAAATCCCAATACATCTAAACGCACACTTAGAAATTTATGGAAACTGCTCAGAGACTACAGCTTATATGATATCTGGAGATTCATCAACCCTAATACAACAGAGTACACCATCTTTTCATCCCCAAACCGAACATATAGTCGACTTGACTATTCACAAATTAGATAGGCTTATCATATATCAGAGATGCAAGGATTTCACACACAGTGTGGTCAGACCACTCCACAGTTTCCTTTGAAATTGAATGGCCAAATGTACCAATCACCCCATATATTTGAAAGACTTTACATAAGCAGTGTCTTAAAAGTTTAACCAAGATTTTTAATTTTAAGAAAGCAAAATTCAACAATTTAAGGAAATCATTAAATAACATAAATTGGGACAGAGTATTCTCCAATAAAAATACAGAGGATAAATGGATACTATTTAAAACTTTGTTAAAAAAATATACATATCAACAAAAACCATATGGTTATAAAAATAAAAATAAAAAATCCAAGCCAATGTGACTGAATATAAATGTGTTAAGAAAAATTAGGAAAAAATGTAGGGCATTTAAATTATTCAAAGAAAATAGTACAGACTCAAAATTCCATATTTATAAGGAATGTAAAAAAGCATGCAAAAAAGCAATCTAATTAGCCAAAATTGAAAATGAAAAATGAACGGCAAAGGATTCTAAATCTAACCCTAAAAGGTTCTTTAAGTACATAAACAGCAAAAAATCTAAGATAGACAATATAGGTACATTAAAATGCAGGGAGGGTAGCATGATTAACAGTGAAGGCTGAGATACTAAACCTGTTTTTTTCTTCAGTATACACAAGAGAGGAACCATTGGATGATACTTTGGAACAAGATAGAACATGCTAGCCCATACCATTAATTGGGTTATGTATAGAGGATGTCAGGAACAAATTGGATAATATTAAGGTAAATAAAACTCCAGGCCCAGATAGAATAAACCCAAGGGTGTTAAGGGAACTTAGCACTGTTATAGACAAGCCTCTACTCTTAATTTTTCAAGACTCATCATTCTCAGACATGGTACCCAAGGATTGGCGTAAAGCTAATGTGGTGCCACTCTTCCAACAGGGAAGTAGGGATGATCCCGGGAGCTATAGACCAGTTAGTCTAACATCAATAGTGGGGAAGATATTTGAAGGGATTATAAGGGATTATATTGATGAGCATATTCGTGTAAACAAGATTATGAGTTCTAATCAGCATGGTTTTATGAGAAATAGATCATGTCAAACTAATCTAATTAGATTCTATGAGGAAGTAAATAAAATATAGATAAAGGGGAATCAGTTGATGTGATATACTTTTTAGATTTTGCAAAGGCGTTTGATACAGTGCCACATGAGAGATTAATGCACAAAATTAAGGGACTGGGAATAGCTGAAAATGTTAGTTTGTGGATAAATAACTGGATAAAAGATAGGGAGCAATGAGTAGGAGTAAATGGATCATACTCAGATTGTACAAAGGTAATCAGTGGAGTACCCCAGGGATCAGTGCTGGACCCTATTCTTTTTAATATTTTTATAAATTACTTGGAGTTAGGATTAAATAGCGACATCTCTATTTTTGCAGATGATACTAAGATAAGTAAGGTCATTAGGTCAGAGCAGGATGAACTTTCGTTACAAAGGGACCTGCAAAAATTAAAAGTATGGGCAGGTAAATGGAAAATGAGATTTAATACGGGAAAATGCAAGGTTCTACATTTTGGAAGTAAAAATAAGCAAGCAACATATTATGTAAATGGGACAAGACTTAGCCAAACACAGGAGGAAAGGGATTTGGGGGTAGTAATAGATAACAAGCTAAAGATGAGTGCACAATGCAGGGCAGCAGCTTCAAAGGCTAATAAGATACTAGCATGTATTGAAAGAGGCATTAACTCACGGGAGGAAAGCATAATTCTGTCACTATATAAAGCCCTGGTAAGAGCTCACCTTGAGTATGGAGAGCAGTTCTGGGGAGCAATCGCAAAAAAAGATATTGCAGAACTAGAAAAAGTTCAGAGAAGGGCCACAAAGCTAATAAGGGGATTGGAGAATTAAACCTATGAGGAGAGGCTAGCCAAACTGGGTCTGTTTTCTATAGAAAAAAAGGCACTTAAGAGGTGACATGATTACTTTATATAAATATATTCAAGGCCCATATACAGAGATGGCAGAAGCTCTGTTTATTCCAAGAAAATTGTTTGTGACCAGAGGTCACAATTTAAAGTTGAAGTAAAGGAGATTTAATCTCCTGCAACGGAAACGTTTTTTCACTGTAAGAGCAATAAAATTGTGGGACTCATTACCAAAGGAGGTAGTGAATGCCAATATCCTAGATACATTTAAAAATTATTTGGATACATTTCTGTCTATAAACAAAATTTATGGATATGATTGCTAGTATTAAATGGGTCACCTTTTAGTGGGATTATTTAAGCTTAACTTGAGCTTTTTGTATATATTTTAGATTTGAATAGGTTGAACTCGATGGAATTCAGTCTTTTTTCAACCTTTTCTACTATGTTACTATATTACTATGTTACCTTCAACACACTCTCAGATAGTAACCACATCACTGTCTGGGATGCACATGAGAGGCAAATTGAGAGGCAAATTTATAAAAATAAGGGCCCAAAGCAGAAAGACAGAAATATTCAAACCTCACCTTTAAACTATCTGACTTAGAATATAAATATAAACAACAACAAGAGGACCAATCCATAAAGAGAGACCTATAAAGAGATCTATAAAACACTAGGGATGCTTTACATGACTTATAGCTGATAGAATATAAGACCACTACAACTAAATGTAAACAATGTTTTTTTCTACAAAAGTAATAGGGCAGGCAAATAACTGGTGAGGGCCCTCAAAATAAAAAAACTTAAAAATTTGTTCATAAAATAAAAACACCTAAAAGCACAAAAAGTATATTCCGCCAAAGATATCCTAACTCATTTTAAATAATACTATGCACAACTATATAACATCTCACAAGCGGGTACAGACACACCAACTATCACTAGAGAAAAAACATATAGCAGATCTAGAGACCCCAATCACTTCTGAAGAGATCAAACTAGCATTTTATGATCTTAATCCAGGTAAAATCCCTGGCCCAGGTAGCTTCTCCACCCAATATTATAAAAAAATTGCCTCAACCTTAATACAGCACCTCCTTCAAATTTTTAACAAAGTAGACAAGAATAATCCATTATTTCTGAATATGTTAGAGGCACATATTACGGTGCTCCCAAAACCAGCAAAACTCCAGATGCTCCTCAAAATTTTAGGCCCATTTCACTTTCAAATGTAGAAGTCAAATCGTTTGTAAAAATATTGGCTTTAAGGATAAACAAATTTCTTCCACAATTAATTCATGTAAAGCAACTAGGCTTTATCCCACATACAGAGGCGAGGGATAATACGACCAAAATATTACATCTATAAGAATATTCACAAACATATAAAATCCCATCAATTTTAGCAATGAATGCCGAAAAGGCCTTTGATAGGTTAAACTGGGCCTTTTAAAAAAGTACACTGACATGATTTAGAATGAGAAAAAACATAATTGATAAAATATTTACACTATATAACTGCCCTACAGCTAATATTAGATTCAATGATGCCCATTTATCAAGCTCCGAATGGAGGTTGAGGGCCCGTGTTTCTGGCGAGTCTTCAGACTCGCCAGAAACAGCAGTTATGAAGCAGCGGTCTGAAGGCCGCTGCTCCATAACCCTGTCTGCCTGCTCTGAGCAGGCAGACAGAAATCGCCACAATTCAACCCGATTGAGTACGATCGGGTTGATTGACACCTCCCTGCTGGCGGCCCATTTAATAATTCGGCCTCAATGACTCACTTTCAAGTAAATTCTCAATTCATAATGGAACTCGACAATGTTGCCCTATGTTGCCTCTGTTGTTTTTATTGACTATGGAAACATATATTAAACATTGTGTGCAAACAATTCTTATAACATAATAATAATAATTGAGTGATATTATCATGTGAACAGTGAAACAAGAATTATAAAAAAAGAAGGGTTTAGTTTGCATATTCGCTATGTCTTTTAAAATTAATTTGCAAAACACTTCTACACTTGAACCCTTGCAATGACTAGGGTAAAATTTGGAGGTTTCTCTAAAAATAGATCTAGGGTTATGACCTGTGGATGTATTGTCAGGTTTGTAACACATAGTGTATTTTTAAGCAAAAATATTTTTTAACAGTGACACCTTGAGTAGGAATACATTTTAAACCTTTAGTTAGTATTATTTTTTGTTGTTCAGTTATTATCTGTGAAGATATATTATGGATCTTTATTCCATTTGTCTTCTCCTTCTGTGTTTTGTTTCTACCTCCTCATCCCCCCCTGAATGATTTGATGTTATTTCCCTTTTTCTCTGAGTGGTCCTGTCTGGTTGGAGTATCTGTTTGGATGCATCCATCTCTGTTTTGGTGATGTGTAATGTGTTACTGTTTTGTATCTTTCCCTGTTTGAGTCTTGCTGAAAATGCATGAAGATTCATTGAAAGATCTGTGATTGGTGTCATGATGATGTGTGTCATTATTGCCCCTTCTGTCTTGTTCTCTAAAAAAAGGCATTGATAAGTCCCTGTATTGTAATTTTTATCTTGCTGGGGTTCTCTATATGATCAGTGATTTCTTTAATTATAATTTTTATTATCTTGTTTGGGTTCTCTATATGATCTAGATTGATGATTTGAAAATTATCTATTTCTCCCCCAGGGCTTTTGTTCGGTTTGTGTCTTATTTCTCCCTCTAAATAAATCAGGTTGTTTATAACTAGAATTTTCATTCTTATGCGTATCAGAATCTTGATCTGTACATATTGAGTGCCTTTGCTAAAGTCCTCACTATCTCTGTGATATTTATTATATTTTGAATTTCCAATTTGCTCATCTTAATATATACAATAAATTCCATACAAGAAACAAAGTCCAAGTAGACCTGTAACAAGAAGATGGTTAGTGAGTGGTGGACATAGAAAACTTTGAACCACTCAAGCAGCCATTAATGCAATCTCTGGGTAAGTCCAAACAAACAGTTCAGTGCCTGTAGTATATTTTGCAAAAAAGCTGTGTATAACAAGGTCTAGTTCCCAATAGGAGCAAAGTGCTTGTCTCTGCACCCCTAGGCTGGTGACTAACTTTTAATGCCAGTATCATACGTGTGTACTTAGTTAAGCCAGTCACTTGCAACTCCCCTTCCCCATCTGATATGACCTGCTTGTAACTGACAACCTCCGTAGGTGATCCTGGTCTGGCGATGAAGCCATCCAGTCACGGCTGCAGGAAATGTCCTCAGACAGGTCCAGGCTTCCTTCATCAGGGTGGGTGTGTCTCCATGCTGTTCGATGTTACAGTGCATCTCTATGCCTACGATAGGCTCCAGGTGCGAGGATTGGCAAGAAAAGGTAATGGCTGGCAACACCAATCAGGATGAGGCAGGGCTTAAGACTTGAAAATGTGTGTAAGCGGAGTTCCCAACTACATAAGGGTACAGTAGATCAAAAAAGCAGCAAACACGATATCAGTCAAAAGCTGGATAGCTTAGTTTATTTGGAAGTTCCAAACAATAGCTGGTGAACGGTCTGATAACACCTGATGCGTTTTGCGCATCGCACATGCACTTCATCAGAGGCTCCATCATGCCTCTGATGAAGCGCATGTGTTCATGCGCAAAACACGTCAGGTGTTGTCTGACTGTTCACTAGCTATTGTTTGGAACTTCCAAATAAACTGAGCTATCCAGCTTTTGATTGATATCATGTTTGCTGCTTTTTTGATCTACTGTACATCTAAGTCTTTAGCTTGGATTTCTTCAAATTTATCACTACAAGATTTATTGTTGAGAAAAGGATCTAATTCTAATGAAGCAATTTCTTTTTCTATTATTTTTAAACTTATTTCTTGAGATACATACAACTCATACAACTAACTAATGTAGACCATTTGTGGAGGGCTGCATTCCATTTTTCCATAAAAACAATATCGTTAGAGCAGGCGGAGAATGCAGGCGTACCTAATGGCTGCACTTCACCAGAGCTCCTGAAGTGGCTGTTGTGGGGCCCTCTCCCAGGCAGGCTAAGTGCCGTTTTAGTGCCCAAACATGACGGGCGAAACCTTAGACTATCCAACGGACTCCAAGGCAGTATCATATGTGCGACAGTTAACGCTCCTGGACCCTGATGTGAACTGAGGTGTAGGCCGAATCCAGGGCGCACTAAGAGTACAGACCTCGCATTGCGAGGCATAGTAACCCATCGTAGAGAGCTCAACAAGATGGAGGAGGCAGCTGGTATGTAATCTGCAGGCGATTAGCTCATAGCACCCCATGAGCCACAGAACCACAGTACTGCACCAGCCTTATTTACCAGAAAAACGTATGACACACTTCTTTGGCAAGTTGCCATCTTAGGGGTAACAGCTCATTATAGAGCAATCAGCACACTGTCAGTTTCATTAAACACAGCATCCAGCTCCCCCTTGGATCCATTTTACCTGCACAGCTCCCATGTTTTCTCTGTACAGTGAATAATCAAATAATAAGTAGAGAAAGAAAGCAAAGTTGAAAATAAAAGCACCGATATGACACTCACTGCCACATTACAAACATTTAAGATGTACCTACGGTGGTGCTGACTTTTCTGGCACATATCAACCTTAAGCACCTAGAATCTGTTGCAGATTTGTTCCAGCTTTGCTTTAAGGTCTACATCTGATTACTCAGCCTCACTGCTACAGCGAATGGAATGAGAAAAATAAAAGGAGGTAACAGTTTATTCATACCTTACAATTCCAAAGCACTTTTTGGCCTAACACCTACAATGTACTAACTCATTATTTGACAACATAAGCACTAGAAGTGATCTTCCAGTTAGAGATGAAGATTCCTTCACTGAAAACCTACTAAATGTAGAATTAAGCCTGAATTACCGAAATACACTCTGTGGGAACACACTATATAATATTCCTTCGCACTCTGGGTTTTGAGCAGGCATAAAGCGCTTGAGACACTTTTGATTAACACGCCACACTGAACACAGGCCACAAAATGGCGATGCGAAGAACCTCTAAATTAGATAAGAACTCAAAGGCTAATAGCACCGTCACTCCTATGAGCACCTTTTTTAAAAGTGCAGATAAGCAGAAGAAAATTTCTCAAATGGGCAGCGATGATGAAGCTATGTCTGATAACCCGGACACCTCTCAGGCACCCTAAACCTCGCCTAACTCTCCTGGACATTCCACTGAAGAACAAGTTACTCTGAAAGCTATGCAAGCACTTATCAATCAAGTGAAGTCTTGCATCAAATCTGAATGTGCGGACTTGAAAAAATATATAAGCGATCTAGGCCACGAGTAGGAGATTTAGAGGATAACAGAGAGGAATTGACCAAAGAACTGTCTGACATGTCGCACTCCATCACAACACAACAAGCCCAAATTGTGGAATTAGAAAACAAACTGGATGATATAGAAAATAGGACACGATGGAACAATCTACGATTTCGAGGGATCCCGGAGTCAGTGAGTAGAGAAGATATCCCTGAGCACCTGCAAAATCTGTTCCAGTCACTGGCCATTGCCAACCAACATGTTATTGAAGAGATACCCCTCAAAAGAGCCCACCAAGCTTAATGCCCAAAGCCTAAGGATAATCAACCTCCTAGAGACATTATTGTGTGTTTCCAGAGCTACAGAGACAGAGAAAAGATCTTCCAGCTGGCCAGAGTTCAACCATCTTTTTCCTTCATGGGCACTAAAATCCAAATATATCAGGATCTCTCTGCACGGACACTGCAACTCTGAAGAGAATTTGCCTTCTTCACCACCCATCTGCGCTCACTAAAAATACCTTATAGATGGGGTTTCCCCACCTCTCTGCAAGTTATCAAAGATGGGAAAAGGTATGAATGCCACAATCCTGCTAACATCCTGGATTTTTGCGAGCAACTCAATCTTTCCCCCCCGGATGAACCAGATCCTTCTCTTCCAAAAATACCATTGTTTCCCGCAAAACCACAAAGGAAATTGTGGTCGGAAATTGCTGGCAAGCAAGCCAAAAAGAGACAGAACCCTGATCCCTCCAATCCCTTGGACACCTCCTGATCTTGAGTTAGATGGTTCACACCTGCCAGACCTAGTGAGTATAAATTATGGGACACACATGCTCTCTAGCCTATGCTAACTATTTTGTAAGTGACACTTGCTCAGCATGCCCCCCTGGCCTGAATTAGCCAGTGAACTCCCGAACATGCTGTTCCTCCTGTTTACTAAGTTAACTTTTGTTATCTATGGACTCTAATTGAATATTTTCAGTTGGCCTGTTTAGATCATATCTGTTGGCAGTTATTTACTAAAAAAAAATGGGGGGGAAAAAAAAGGGAAGGGAAAGTTGTTGAATTGTATATTGAAATGCACTATCCTGCAATATGTTCCTTAAGATGTTTGCAACATTGTGGAAGCATCCTTAAGGGCGCCCATTGATTGAACTATCTTTCCTTTTCGCTCATAATAACACTAATGTTGAACTGACTGTTTTTTCTGTCCAATTCAGGTTATAGCAATTTAAATTGTTCAAATTGTTTAAAAAATAAGTATTATGTTTTGCTTTCAGATGTATACACCTACTCCTTTAACATGGAGTTTCTGTAAGGACACACTACATGTTTATTTAGTTCCTCTGCCTGTTGGAGGGGGCCTCGTTGGGCTGTCCTTCCTCCTTCTGTTTTATTTATTAACTTACCCTCCTTATACGTACCCCCCTCCAGATGGACTAATCTCCGCCAGACTCCTTCCCCCCCCCTTACAACTGAATTCCCCTCTTGCTCTTAAAACTCCCCTACCCACTCTCCCTCCTTCCTCAGTTTAATTACTTGTTTATCTACTTTGCTACAGACAGGGCAATTTTTAGACACAGGGCACATCTAGACAGCGGCTGTTGTGGTTTAAGCTTCCCTCATTTTACACATATAAACGCAAAAATGCTCCATAGCGTTCCATGACTTCTATAAAAAACAATTAGATATTGTAATGTTACAAGAGACACATTTTTAAAAAAACCACAGAACCGACTCTTTCACACTACTATTATGAGCAACATTTTCTTAATTCAGGACCATCAAAGCACAACGGAGTATGTATCTCTTTTAAGAAGGGTGCATCCTTCGTTCTCCTAAACAAATATCAAGACCAAGAGGGCAGAATATTGATACTTGTTGGCCTTTATTATGGTAGTCCAATCACCCTGGCCAATGTATATGCACCTAATTGTCCCTCCCCTTGCTTTTTTCATACAGTTATCAACCACCTGGTAGATATCACCAAGGGCCCAATAATATTAGGGGGGGGACTTCAATTTTCCAATCAATCCGGCACTTGACACCTCAACGGGCAAATCATACATAAGATATAGTCAAATAAAAGCAAATTGGCAAGCCATCAAGACATTACCCTTATTTGACACCTGGAAGATTACACACCCTTCCACAAAGGACTTTACATTTTTCTCTCATCCTCAACGTTCTTATTCTCGTATAGACTACCTTCTCTGTGACCGAAACACCCTGACCACACTAACCGATTCCAGACTACATCACACTCCATGGTCAGATCACAGTATGGTTTGCTCCACTTTTTCTTGGTCTTCAAGACCCCAACACCAACAATACTGGAGACTTAACGACTACATATTCTCTGACCCACTCATAACTACAGACATAGTTGAGAAAACTACTGAATTTTTTAATTTTAATGACCCTGATCTTACTTCGGCCACTAATAATTGGGAGGCCTACAAGTGTTATATCAGAGGAGTGATACTGGGCCACACCCATAAGCAGCGTAAACAAAGGGCAGCAAAATACCTATCCCTAACGACCAATTTTCAAAATTGCGAACATGCTTTGAAACAAAACCCCCTCTCCCAATACCTCCTTTTGCAATCGCAGAAAGCCAGAGAGGATCTCAACCAGTACCTAGTTACCAATGCTCATTTAAGGGCCATTACAACCAAATCGAAATTTTACGTTGAAAGCAATAAAACTGGCCGTTTATTGGCCAGGTCCCTTAAAAAGAAAAGATACAAAACTTCTATTTAAAAAATAATAGGCCCCTCTGGATCCCTGCTCTCTAAAAACACAGAAATAGTAAATCATTTTGCATCTTACTATTCCTCTTTGTATAATCTTCCTTCGGCTGACTTTGATTCTAAAGTTGCTATGATTAATAATTACTTATCTCGCGTTCAACTCCCCACCCTCACGGCAGAGATTAGCGAATCCCTGGACTCGCATTTCACTCTACAAGAAATCCTAATAGCTATTAAGAACCTCCTCCATGGTAAAGCCCCCGGTCCCGAAGGATTCACTCCTAAATTCTATCACCTGTTTAAGACCCACTTGAGCCCCCATCTACTAACAATGTACAACTCCCTAGATCATGATTGCCCTTTTCCTCAGTCTCTATTGGAGGCTACAATTTTGGTTATTCCCAAGCCCGGAAAGAATACTGAATTAGTCTCTAATTATCGCCCAATATCTTTGATCAACATTGATATTAAGCTATATGCAAAAATACTAGCCACTAGAATCAATAGTATATTACCCACCCTAATTCATGCCGACCAGGTTGGTTTTATACCAGATAGAGAGGCCAAGGATAATACTATCAGAGTCCTGCAAACCATACTTTCTGCCAATGCCTCTAACACCCCTCTGGTTTTACTCTCCACTGACATGGAGAAGGCATTCGACAGAGTGGACTGGGACTTCCTCTGGGCCACTCTGTCGAAATTTGGCTTCTCGGCTAAATTGATCTCCAGCATAAAAGCATTATACAATGGTTCCACCGCTAGAATTTGTGCTAACAACATTTTGTCCCAGAAAATCTCTATCAGAAACGGCACGAGACAGAGGTGTCCCATTTCTCCCTTATTGTTTGCCCTGACGGTAGAAGTGCTTGCGTGCTTGGAGTCAGAAATAACATCTGAATTGAGGGCATATCCTTTGGGCCATCCCATCAAAAATGTCTGCTTTACACGGATGATATCATATTTACAATCTGTTCCTTACCCACCTCACTACCAGCATTGCTAACAGAGCTAGCAGACTACAAGAAAGTCTCAAATTTGTCTGTTAATATTGAGAAATCCAAACTAATGCCCCTTCATATAACAGAAGTGGAAATTAGTTTTATCACAACATATACCACCTTTCAGATAACTAATACAATTCGCTACCTAGGTATAGATATATCCCCTGTCCAATCTGAACTGTTTGACCTCAACTATATACCACTACAAAAAGAATCCCAAATATCTCTTGAGAAATGGTATAAGCAAGGTCATCTTTCATGGATGGGCCGCGTTAACGTGCTTAAAATGAACCTCATCCCTAAATTTCTGTATCTGTTTCAGGTGCTTCCCTTAGACATCCCTAACGCTTATTTAATACTGTTTGACTCCTTTATCTGGGTCCAAAAATGCACTAGAGTGACCAAAAACACCTTATACCTTGACAGAGAACATGGTGGGTTGGGCGCCCCAAACCTCACAGCCTACAGCAGCCCACATAGCGCGGATATAGCGGCGTGAAGCACTCTCACCACGAAAAACCCTGGGTACAATTGTAATCCTTCCTGGCAGGTGGACACAATTTGGGAGACCTGTGTTGGATTCCAGCCAATCACAGACCTCCAGAAGCTAACACTAATTACTATGTGGCAGCCACACTAAAGGTGTGCGATAAAACCTTAATCTTAGATAACCCAATCTCAACTATACCATCCCCTCTTACCCCTATACTTAATAACCCCCTTTTACTAAAACCGCATGCCCTACAAATCCCGATAGTTGACAACACTCCTTTCAATGTCCCAGCCCACCTGGTGCTCAATAATGGTCAAGTTTGTTCGCAACTAGAACTCTCACAAATCCTGGGTCCCCCATTCCATCTATGGTTCCCCTACCTGCAATTAAGACATGCCATACTAAATAGCCCTTTTACAGAAGATCTTACCAGACTCTTGTACCCCTTTGAAAAACTATGTACTACCCCTGCCCTGAATAGATCCCATGTCTCTATAATATATAAAGTACTCTGTGGCTCGTTTCTGACTAAGCAACCCTCATATATATCTAAATGGGAAGGGGAACTTGGTATCACCCTAACAGAAACGCAATGGAGCCATATCTTTATGGAAACCAAAAAGTCATCCTTATCATTGGTGTTTGCAGAAATTAATTACAAGCTGTTGTCTAGGTGGTATTTTACTCCACACCGTCTCCATAGCATTTTCCCGAATTCCTCCCCTCTGTGCTGGAGGAAATGTGGTAGCATGGGTACCCTTTCCCATATCTGGTGGTCATGCCCCCTTCTCCAAAAATACTGGGAGGATATCGCTAATTGCATAAACACAACACTAGGACTCCGCTTAATACCCAGGCTCTGGAAGTCAGCACAAATGCCTACCTTCCCCATGTGGTTAAGGGAAGTAGATCATATTTTATCATTAGAAAAAATACACTACACCTTTATAGGAAAACAAAATTTTATTGCAGATATCCTGTACATTTGGGAACAAAGGTCTCAACAGTGACACGGTAGAATACTATACAATACAATGCGATATAATACCCTATATAATTTACTATAAAATATGATCTGAAACTAAAACAATCAACAAAATTAATAGAATTGTCTGAACAAATGACAAATGTCCTGGGAATATGTAGACTCCTCCTTTTAGGGTGCCTCTGAACGGAGCTGATCAAGAGGCTGTCTATCTATATTATCTATATTGTATATAATCATTGCATTAAGTAAAGTTAATGTATGTTTATGGACTTGATGTCCTTGTCTCTAATGACCAGCTGTGTCATTGCAACTGTCTTGTGACTGATTATTTGTATGTTTGCATTACCTGTATAACTGTATGAAAAATTAATAAAAACAGTTGAATATAAAAAAAAAACAAAAAAACAATATTGTTAGTACCAAAAGCTGGGACTTTATATACTTTTAAACCTCTTCATTAAGGTATCTATTTAAAAAAGTTATTTCCCACCATTTTTTGGTTTATTTTAGATATAATTTATTGGTAATAGTTTCCCAACCTTGGGTTTCCCTATTAACATGTTTAAATGTACTATTATTATATTTGATCTGTCATGCTGCCCTCCAATTAGTGAGTGTTCTTAGCAATATAGGAGAGAGGAAAAAATATAAGGTAACAACAAGATATACAGATAGTGTAAGATCTTAAAACAAAAATCTGTAACCAATGGACCAATAACTAATACTCTCCTTCTAAGGTGGACCGCAGCCTTCTTGCAGTCTCTCCCAAGGTACTGTAAATATGTGGCTTTAGAAATATAGATGGCGCAGGTCCTCTGTGGATCGCTCTGGATATGTAGGTACTTCTGATGATAAAAGGAAATGGCTTGATATATGTATATATGCCAAAAGATATTAGTGCAGAATATATGTATATCTTGTTATAGAGTTGCATCATCTGAGATATGTAGTCTCAGAGTTGCATAAAGCAAAAAACAAAATCTATTTTTTGGCAATATTTTATTTTTTATATATATATTGCAGAAATTTGAATTTAGGTATGGGTTTGACAAAGATTTTATTGGACTAAATTATTATTTTTATCATTATATATCATTATATACTTTATGCTTTATTTTCATTAATATAAGAGAATATATTTTGTTCATAACTTACTTGCTCAATTATTTAAAAAAAAAATGTCTAAAAGTTTAATGCACCAGAAAAAAACAAAAATGCCTTACTTTTTTGAAGATGGCAATAAGGTCAATGTTTCAGTTGAACTTCATTGTGTTTATGCAAAAGGAAATGTTATAATCAATAAGCAGATGATAAGCATATTGGCTGCTAAATAATCCCTTTTAATATTGGTAAACATAGGCTCGGTTATCCATCACTAGAAACAGAAAATCTTTATGCATTAACTGTTTCAATATCTGTAAATTCTTGTTTTGTTATATGTTGCTAAGAAGTATCCTGTATAAAGGTAAATATTTATGTTATGAATATATTTCTTTATTTTTTTAACTTTCAGTATATTCTTAATGTGTGGACATTTATTATATGTACCTGTCTTTTCCTATATCACAGTTACAGCCATTTTTAGGAGTAGTAGGAGTAGAATTTCAACAGAACAACATTTCTTTCATAAAGGTGGTTAACAGCCCACAAGCCATTACTCCTGGGAATTCCACTCTGGGCCACTAGAAGAGGGCAAAGATTGTCAAAACTACAAGAGCCCTTAAAAAACCCTCCACCACACTGGTAAACTAGTCTTATCTATGAATGCGAAGGAGGAAGGTAAAGAATAGAGATGCTCCAGATGTTCTTCTGTGAGAGGGGTCCTCAGACCGATATGAGGCCCATTATCCCCTTAGAGAGCTACTGTTTGGACAAAGGGAAGTTTATGGAGTAATGGGTAAGGGCACAATTACATCCAGTGGAAGTTAGTCACAGGCATGCTACAGGTGTTGCAGGGACCGGTCCTTAGCCTCTTCCTGTTGGATTGTTGTAATACTCCACATACTCAGATCCTCTGCTGTCATGCTTACAGCACTTAATTTGATATCTACCGTGAGCAGTTTTTTTTCCTGCAGATGGTAAGTCCAGTAGTGTGGGTGTTAATTAGGTAAGTGTGCAGTTTGTTTATGTGGGCACTCACTTAGCCTATAGGTACACTTAGGGTTGTACATAGCCTGGGGACTATTATGAAAGGCATAATAGTTTTCACTGCAGGATCCTTTTATATACTCTCTATGCTGTATGAGTATGTTAGCATGTATCAGCTTCTTTTAGTAGGTTATGTGTGTAATTTTAATGCTTTAATATGACTAGCATGCATCAGCATTGTTTGCACATTTAGTATATTTAGCGCACGTCAGTCTAGTTTATGCATAAAAGTCGACATGCCCAAATCCATTCAGCACACCCAAAGGACAATGCTACAAGATTACGTGTGCAAACTAGGCTGATCCACACTAAATATACTAGACGTACAACAAAGCTAACACGTGCTAATCATAGTAAAGCACTCGCTGGATTTGTTTGCACAACTAGCATATTTAGTTTACGCAGGTTTGCATGAAGCGTTGTCCATTTGGTGTGCTAAATAGACGTGCTGGTTTTGCGTGCACAGTTTATTTGGTTGGCATGCCTCCGGCATCAACATGTTTGTTAGTTTGTGCTGCAAGGATATGCACGCGTTTTTTCCCTCTCTGTGCAATTGAGCTGTGTCGGGTTAGTGCTCTTCATTTCTTTCCCACCACTTATTGATGCATAACACCTTATTTGGTGGAGTGGGCAAAATTTACAATATTGTCAAGTGCTGCTTTTTGTGGTATAAAGTTATATGCTTATGTGTTTACCAGCCTATCACCTAGATTTAGAGTTCTGCATTAGCAATCAAAAGCAGCTTTAATGGGTCCTAGCACTGCTTTTGGCTGCCCGCTGGTATTTAGAGTCAGGCAGGAAAGGGTCTAACGCTCACTTTCAAGCCGCGACTTTTCCATACCGCAGATCCCCTTACGCCAATTGCGTATCCTATCTTTTCAATGGGATCTTCCTAACGCTGGTATTTTGAGTCTTGGCTGAAGTGAGCAGTAGACCCTCTACCGACAAGACTCCAGCCGCAAAAAAAATCAGTAGTTAAGAGCGTTATGGGCTAACGCCGGTTTACAAAGCTCTTAACTACAGTGCTCTAAAGTACACTAACACCCATAAACTACCTATGTACCCCTAAACCGAGGTCCCCCCACATCGCCGCCACTATAATAAAAAATTTTAACCCCTAATCTGCCGACCGCACACCGCCGCCACTTACATTATCCTTATGAACCCCTAATCTGCTGCCCCTAACATTGCTGACATCTACATAATATTTATTAACCCCTAATCTGCCCCCCCAACATCGCCGCTACCTAACTACACTTATTAACCCCTAATCTGCTGACCGGACCTCGCCGCCACTATAATAAAGTTATTAACCCCGAAACCGCCGCACTCCCGCCTCGCAAACCCTATAATAAATAGTATTGACCCCTAATCTGCCCCCCCCAATGTCGCTGCCACCTAACTTCAAGTATTAACCCCTAATCTGCTGAACGGACCTCGCTGCTACTCTAATAAATGTATTAACCTTTAATGAATAATTATATTGTAGCTATTTTAGGATTTATATTTATTTTACAGGCAACTTTGTATTTATTTTAACAAGGTACAATAGCTATTAAATAGTTATTAACTATTTAATAGCTACCTAGTTAAAATAATTACAAAATTACCTGTAAAATAAATCCTAACCTAAGTTACAATTAAACCTAACACTACACTATCCATAAATTAATTAAATTAATTATCTACAATTACATACAATTAAATAAACTAAACTAAATTACAAAAAACCCCCACTAAATTACAAAAAATAAAAAAAGGTTACAAGAATATTGGGCTAATTACACCTACTCTAAGCCCCCTAATAAAATAAAAAGCCCCCCAAAATAATAAAGGTCCCTACCCTATTCTAAATTAAAAAGTAACCAGCTCTTTTACCAGCCCTTAAAAGGGCTTTTTGCGGGGCATGTCCCTAAGTAATCAGCTCTTTTGCCTGTAAAAAAAAATACAACCCCCCCCAACATTAAAACCCACCACCCACATACCCCTACTCTAACCCAAACCCCCCTTAAATAAACCTAACACTACCCCCTGAATTCGAGGGATGCCATCTTGGATGACGTCATTTAAAGGAACCGTCATTCGTCATCTAGTCGTCGGTAAAGAAGGATGTTCTGCACCGGAGGTGTTGAAGATGGAGCTGCTCCTCGTCAGATGGATGAAGATAGAAGATCCCCGCTTGGATGAAGATGTCTGCCAGTCCGGATGTCCTCTTCTGCCCGGATAGGATGAAGACTTCTGCCGGTCTGGATGTCCTCTTCTGCCCCATCGGATGAAGACTTTGGCCCGGCTGGGTGAAGACAACTCAAGGTAGGGAGATCTTCAGGGGGGTAGTGTTAGGTTTATTTAAGGGGGGTTTGCGTTAGAGTAGGGGTATGTGGGTGGTGGGTTTTAATGTTGGGGGGGTTGTATTTTTTTTTACAGGCAAAAGAGCTGATTACTTTGGGGCATGCCCCACAAAAAGCCCTTTTAAGGTCTGGTAAAAGAGCTGGTTACATTTTAATTTAGAATAGGGTAGGGACCTTTATTATTTTGGGGGGCTTTTTTTATTTTATTAGGGGGTTAGAGTAGGTGTAATTAGCCTAATATTCTTGTAATCTTTTTTTATTTTTTGTAATTCAGTGTTTGTTTGTTTTTGTAATTTAGTTTAGTTTATTTAATTTTAGGTAATTTAATAAATAATTAATTGATAGTGTAATGTTAGGTTTAATTGTAACTTAGGTTAGGATTTATTTTACAGGTAATTTTGTAATTATTTTAACTAGGTAGCTATTAAATAGTAAATAACTATTTAATAGCTATTGCACCTAGTTAAAATAAATACAAAGTTGCCTGTAAAATAAATATAAATCCTAAAATAGCTACAATATAATTATTTGTTATATTGTAGCTATATAAGGGTTTATTTTACAGGTAAGTATTTAGTTTTAAATAGGAATACTTTAGTTAATAAGATTTAATTTATTTCGTTAGATTAAAATTATATTTAACTTAGGGGGTTGTTAGGGTTAGGGTTAGACTTAGCTTTAGGGGTTAATACATTTATTAGAGTAGCGGCGAGGTCCGGTCGGCAGATTAGGGGTTAATACTTGAAGTTAGGTGGCGGCGATGTTAGGGAGGCCAGATTAGGGGTTAATACAATTTATTATAGGGTTTGCGAGGCGGGAGTGCGGCGGTTTAGTGGTTAATACATTTATTATAGTAGGGGCGAGGTCCGGTCGACAGATTAGGGGTTAATAAGTGTAGTTAGGTAGCTGCGAGGTTGGGGGGGGCAGATGATGGGTTAATAAATATAATGTAGTTGTCGGCGATGTTGGGGGCAGCAGATTAGGGGTACATAGGGATAATGTAGGTTGCGGCGGTGTCCGGAGTGGCATATTAGGGGTTAATAGTATAATGCAGGTGTCAGCGATAGCGGGGTCGGCAGATTAGGGGTTAATAAGTGTAAGGTTAGGGGTGTTTAGACTCGGGGTTCATGTTAGGGTGTTAGGTGCAGACTTAGAAACTGTTTCCCCATAGGAAACAATGGGGCTGCGTTAGGAGCTGAACGCTGCTTTTTTTGCAGGGTTTTTTTCAGCCAAAACTGCCCCATTGTTTCCTTTGGGGGAATCGTGCATGAGCACGTTTTGGCAGCTTACCGCTACCGTAAGCAACGCTGGTATTGAGGGTTGAAGTGGCGGTAAATTCGGCTCAACGCACCCTTTTTGGAGCCTAACGCAGCCCCTCAGACAACTCTAAATACCAGCGTTGTTTGGAAGCAGCGGTAGGAAAAAAAGCTGCGTTAGCTACGCGGTTCTTTACCGACAAAACTCTAAATCTAGCCGTATATTATTTATCTAGGATTTTGATGTTTAATCCCTTCACTACCAGTTATTTCAGCGAAAAACTTGCCCAAAGTACTAGACAATTTTTAGCATTTCTGCTATCACTCCATTCAAACAGAAATATAACCTTTTAAAACTTCTGATTGGAAGAACTGAGAGAAAACTTCAATAGAGAGAAAGCAAACAAAGACAAAGACTGACTTCTCATAGAGATTGTAGATACAATTACAGAGGACAGAGATACAGTTGAGACCACAGGACTTGTTGCTGATAGTTAAGATAGATCTCCCATAGACTGACAGCAAATACATCAAATAAATAACTGAGACAGCATAAATAAATACAATTTAGAAGATAATATTCTAATATTTCATAACTGCTTGTGAATACTTTTTTAAAATTCACCATTAAGTATAAATATTTTGATAATATTCTCTAAAGAATCATAATAAACTCTGAAGAATGAAAACAAACATTTGGATTACAATTGACTTAAATTGCCATTCTAGTGCTTTTTATGAAGTGTTTGAATTCAAGGGCATTCCAGTCCATTTGTCAATCCTACTATAACCCATTTATATATTACAATTTTAAAATGCTTTGGTCGAGGTAAACACACCTATGCTATGTAGGCAATTTAACATCACTATTCCAAACCTCTAGGAAGCTTGTTTTCTGATGTTCTTCAAAGGATTTATTTTTTATTTTTATATTTCTGCACCTTTTATCTTTTGACAAAAATGTAGCTCACCAGACAAGAGATTGTTATAGAATTGTGAAAACTTAATTGAAAATTATGTCAGAACTTTGTTTTGAATAATTAATTTGTGTGTGCCCGTGTGTGTGTTTGTTTACATACTCAGAAGCAAGAAAATAAAAATTTAGGACCCTAGAAAATACAACTGACCTTTTTTTAAAAAAATAATAAGGTAGTTTCACTGACTGATTCACATTGAAAATGATGTGATATACTGTAGTTACCGGTGATTAACAAAAAATGGAATCCAGGCTACACAGAGACTGACAGAGCTAAAAAAAAGCAGTGACCTCCACTCCAAGCAATTTCAGCAAACTATTGTAGATATGCATGAATGATAAAACTGTTTGACTAGCTGCCTTCTCAACTTGAAACATAGAGTTTCATATATGAAGTACTAGAAAAATTTGTTTAAACATGCAAAAATAATAGTGTCCAATTATTTTACAGTCACAATAAAGGTGGGCTGGAATGTGTCAGGGTGGTCTGCGGATATGGGTGAATGGTATACATTTTCACTTTGTTTAACCAATACATTTATATAGAAGAAAGAGCAGCATGAGGGACAATGGGGCTGAGCTCATTAACTAATATTATCCTGCAATGTGTGAGAGGGCACAAAGAGAGAAAGAGAAGAGCACAGAGACCATAGATCACAGAAGCTTTGGGTGAGACACAGAGGGAATGAGAGAAAAGTAGAGCGACCATGATAGGAGAGGACACAGAGGGCACAAAAAGAGAAAAAAATCAGAAAGCACAAAGTATACAAAGAAGACACAGCATAAAGGACAAAGTTGAATAGAAGATAAAAGAGACACATAGACACAGCAGAGAGAGAGCACAGAGAAGACAGTGTAGAGAATTGTGACACTGTGCCAAGAGGACACACATGGGCCCATTTATCATGTGTCGGGCGTACATGATCCGCTGTAGCGGATCTTGTCTGCCCAACATCGATAAATGCCGACAGCATTTATCTTTGCACAAGCGTTTAGTGCGAAATGCTTGTGCAATGCTGCCCCCTGCACATTTGCGGCCAATCGTCAGCTAGCAGGGGATGTCATTCATCCTGATCGTATCAGATCGGGATGATTGCTGTCCACCACCTCAGAGGTGGCAGAGGAATTAAGGAGCAGCGGTCTTATGACCGCTGCTTCTTAACTCCTAAATTAAGCCTTGGCTCAAATCAAAGTTATATCTGTGTACAATAGAGTTTAGGTAAAAAAACATAATTTTTTACAACTTTGTTTCTTAAAATTTTAATAAAAATTTGCATTTTTTTCCCTACATTTTGTTGTTGAGTTCTCATGTGTCATGACATAAACATAAAATAATGTGACTCAACTGGGTCTGCAAAGAAAAACAATATATAATGTGTGGGTTTCTCACTGAAAAATTACCTACAGCGGGGCTTAAATTAAAAACTCTAAAACAGCTCAGCACATGGGTGGAAATGGCTCAGTAGTTAATGGGTTAACCCCCTGCTCAATGCTAACTTCATTCTCACCAATAAAGTTTCACTTTCAAGTGAACTACATTACCCTGCATAGGAGGCATCTTGCAGCTTGTAGGGAATGCCCCCTTTTTAAGACATTTCCCTGAAGTCAACCCCTGCAAGTGTGGGTACGATTTTTCCAATTATGGTTAGCACAATTTAGATAATCAGACCCTCAGCCTATTCACAATATTTTTTTTAAATGTATGTGCATGAAAAATGATGGGCTAGACTAAGAGTGGAGAGCTATATAGTGCTCCCGCGTTAACATCACTAGACAAAAGCTTTTTGCACGCGTCAGGTTGCACTCATATTACAAATTAAAAGTAAAAAGTTTGTTTGTATGTATTCTCCCCATAGAAGTCAAAGGAGAGCGCAAACTGAAACAACTAAAACACCTATCACTTGCACGCTAACCGACAGGAGTTATGAACATGTCACATTTCAACATACACAACAATGTACTATTTATTGTAAATACATATTTCTATATATGTTTAATAATAAAAAAGTACAAGGAATTTAAAATATGCGTAACGCGCATCAGAGTTTGTAATTTAGGACCAACGTGGTCAGGTTAGCGCACATAAAGAATTGCTATCTTCAATGTGTGTTCTTCAAATAAAAAAAAAATATGAAAATTATAAAACACACTGTAAAATATTCTAAATAATACATAAAATATGTCTATTTTTTTTATAGAATGTATAATCTTTTTTAATAATTTTAATAATGTTTTTTAATATTTTAAATTGAAATTTTCAAGAATGCACATTGAAGATAGCAATTCTTCATGTGTGCTAACCCAGCCGCATAAGTCCTATGTTGTGAATCCTTATGCACGTTAAGCACATTTTACATTCCTATGTTCTTCACACAGAAAGTAATGTACTTTTTATTATTAAATATATATTTCAATATATATCTGATACTGTTAATGTGAAATACATATCTATACCTATATATAGATATCTAAAGGAATAGATATACAGGTATAGGTATAGATAGATAGAAACATGTATTTACAATAAAAAGTACATTATCCTGTCAGTGAAGAACATTGGAATGTGAAATATGTACAGTAAATATACAGTAAAAAAACATAAATACTTAAATATATATGTGCACACACATCTATATATATATATATATATATATATATATACACACACACACACACACACACATATATATAGACATGTATGTATGCATATATATGCTAAAACTCTTTCCAGCCCTTTCTTCTAACACCTTATACCCTTGTTTCTCAACCTGTGGTATGTGTATCCTTGGGGGTACTTGGGGCATTGGCAAGGGTACTCCAGGGATTGGCCTTCATTTTCATTTTTTCCTGATGTAGCTATTGAAAACATGACATATCAAATAAAGCTATGTTTCTCATTTCTACCCTTGAGCATTACTAACAGGATAGAGTGTGAGTATTTCCCTGCCTTGGTGGGACCACTGCTCAATCACTGATTCACCTTAAATTTGTAAAACCTTAGATTCTGGCTTGTTAGTGACATATAAGGGCTAGAGTTGAGCTTTACTAATATGAGCAGAGAAAGTGCATTACTGTGGCCAAGAGTCACAGAGACAAGGGGCAGATAAATGTGCAACTGTGAAATAGGGGAAGTGCATCATACTAACGTATGCCTCAGCAACACAAGATAGATAAACTGTGCATGAAATGGTTATTAAAATTAGAAAGATGGTACCATAAATATTACTTTCCTCATCATGCAGAAAGTTTATTTTCCTTTTTAATGTAAGGAGCACGGTAATTGCTTATAATTAATAATATCAATGGACTCACATATCTGTGTTTTATGTTTTTATTATTCTCTGTGGTAATATTGCTAAATATTAAATTCCAAAAAACATAAAACAACATGATTTCCATTGTTTGCTCCTGTAAAAGATCCATAATATTTGTGCTGCAGTTGGGGTACATAAAAATCAAATGAATGTCTACAGGGGTACTTGCTACAAAAAGTTGAGAAACACTGCCTTATACCATATATCTTTGAGCCCTTATAACTTTTAAAATATTTTTTTAACAGATAGTGTTAATATGAGAACAACTGTACTTTTACATGTTTTCATGTTGTGTTTTGTGCAACTTTTTTCTTCCCCTACCCTTTAAGCAAGTTATCAATACAAAATATGTTTTTATAAAACAGACCCCAAAATAAAACAAAAAACAAAGCTCTATGCATTTTAACTGACAAAAAGTCTTTTTCAAGAGCAAATACAATGGTAAAAGATTTATTTTAATGTTTTATTTGCTCTTGAGAAAGAATATTTGTCAGGCAAACGCATAGAGCTTTGATTTTAAGCTGGTATTTGTTTTATTAAAACATTTTATTGATATCTTGTTTTGCTGCTCGTTCATGGTCTTCCTGGATGATACCTGTGAGTTGATACCTGTGAGTTGATACCTGTGAGTTGATACCTGTGAGAAAAAAAAAGTGAGTACTTTCCATTTAGTACTTACTGGTGTTCCAATGATATTACACTATTTCCACTAATAGTTTTTATTCAATTAAGTAAAACATATGTTGCTACTTTAAATATAATTGTATAAACTAAAAATCTGATTGTGAAAGAAAAAGATAATTTGTTAGATTACTATTCTATTTACTATTACTTAAAAAAAGAAAAGAAAAATCATTTAAATTTGATATATAATTCACTTGTCCTTTCTGTACATTTCCCGAGTTGTAACAGTTAAATAAATCTAGGGCATTGCAGTACAGTATTGAGTCACATTCATCCATACACAATTTGCTTCACAATTGATTTTATTTTTAGCCAAATCAGATTTATAATAGGAATTCAACACTTTAATGGATTAACTTTGGTTTGACATTTCAAAGTACATTGATGCTGTCCCTTCATTCATAAATAGGTCATGATTGACCTGTCTGTTGCATATTTAGTTATAACATTTAGTTTATAAATGCAAAAGCTATAAATTGTAGTTTGAAATAATTTTCATAGCGTGTTTCATTTCTACCTGTTTCTGGATTTTGAAATTAATCTCAATTAATTTCGTTTGATACATAGATAATAAATATTTTCATTTTGCTATATGTATATTCATGGAGAGCCTACCAACTTACTAATTTATTTACTAATTCATGGTGATGCAATTCAAGGTGCCACAGGTATGTATAATGTTCCATGTTACAAAGAATTTGGTGTCTTGTTTGACATAGTGTATGGAAGGTGAAGTGCACAAAATTAATAAAGTGAATGTAAATTTTGATGAACCAGTGCCCGGTTTTTAATAATCCTATTAAAAACAGGGGCACTTTCATTCATCAAACTTTACATTTCACTGGTTTTGTTAAAATACTTACCTTTTCTTTGTGAAAGCCGCTCCAGCGTTTCCCCCGCTCATCGCAATCCTCTTTCAACATCAGAAATGACGATCCCGGCCTTCTTCCAATCACGACGTTACTTTAGGACAATGATTCCCCCGGGGGGAAGCCGTGACTGAAGGATACCAGAATTGTTATTACTGATGTATGAAGAGGCTTGCAAAGGGCTGGAGAAGCGCTAGAGCGGCTTTCAAGAAGAAAAGGTAAGTATTTTAACAAAACCAGTGAAATGTAAAGTTTGATGAATGAAAGTGCCCCTGTTTTTAATAAAATTTTTAAAAACTGGGCACTCATTCCGCAAACTTTTCATTCACTTTAAGGGTGATGAGAGGTTAAAGGAACACTAAACAGCAAATACATTTCATGCACCTCCCTCTAATCATGGGTGTATCCATTAAGGAACATAGCTTAAACTGCAGGTATTTGAAGAAGAATTGCTGCACATATGTGGTAAACAGTTTAAACATCGCAGCACCCATGACTGGAAGGATGAGGGAAAACCTTAATACTATGCTTATAAAGGGCTAGATTATGAGTGACACACTAACTGTTGCACACGAGCGAAAAGGGGTCTATTGTGGCTCTTTGCAAATCGGATGTAGGGAGCATATTACAATTTTAAAGTAAACGCAACTGCTTAAGCGCAATCTAATTTAGCGTGTGTTAGGTTAACGTGACTTCCGAGCTCTGGTTAACTGTTACGCAAGACAAAAAAATTGGTGCACTAAACATCAAATATACATTTACAGTTACTTTCATAATAACACTGTCTGATAAAAAAAGATATCGCATTAAAAAGCTATAAGGGCTCAAAGATATGACTTCTCAGGTATTAGAAAAAAACAAACTGCAGAGGTATTTAACATAGAGATGCATACATACACATGTCTACATATGTACATGTATCTATTTTTAAATGTGTATACTAATGTATTTATGTGAAAAACATTTGAATTTGAAATAATAACTCATGTCGGGTTTAGCGCTCTTGAATATATGTTGTCGGGTGAGCACGCGAGTATGGGTGTTAGATTTTTTTTTTAAATGTTTTGCTCTCCATTGACTTCTATAGGAGATAAAGTTGACAAGTTTATTTTTATGGGACTCATGTTTGCACTTGCTCAAAAACTTTTTTCTTTTAGCTTGTTATGCAATCACGACTGACACACAAAAAAGCCTCCATCTAGTGAAGGTAATGTGCGAGCGGGAGTGCTAATTTGCGTTCCACTCATAGGGGCATATTTATCAAGGAAAGACCACTGCTCCATAACCTGTCTGCCTGTTCTGAAGCGGCGGACAGAAATCAACCCGATCAAATATGATCGGGTTTATTGACACCCCCTGGCCGAATCTGCAGGGGGGGCATTGCACCAGCAGTTCACAAGAACTGCTGGTGCAATGATAAATGCTGACAGCGTATGCTGTTGGTATTTATCAATGTGCAGCGGACATGATCCGCTATATCGGATCATATCCGCTCGCACCATAGTAAATAGGCCCCATAATCATGTCCAAAACATGTTTAGTGTGTAATGTCCATTTAAGTTAAAGTGATAGTGGGTTGATTCTGGTGTTAGACATTAGTGATGTGCAGCCAAGAAATATTGGTTTCAGACTAAATTTTCATTCCAAATTTTCAGGGAAATTTGTTTCCCCGGATATTCGGTGGCTGCATTATTCGGTATATGTTTCAGTTAATACAAATTCTATACTAATTTGTAGTTAAATATTTACAATAATTTTTGTTAAAATGTAACCGTTCACTTGTAGCTATCTTAGTACACTCTGGAGAACACACTAACCTGATCCTCTGCTTGCCAGAGCCCTCGCCACTCTAACAGTTGGCTTAACACTCTAAGGCCTAGATTTGGAGTTTGGCGTTAGCCGTGAAAACCAGCTTTAGAGGCTCCTAACGCTGGTTTTAGGCTACCTCCGGTATTTGGAGTCACTCAAAATAGGGTCTAACGCTTATAACGCTTATAACACTTTTCAGCCGCGACTTTTCCATACCGCAGATCCCCTTACGTAAATTGCGTATCCTATCTTTTCAATGGGATCTTTCTAACTCCAGTATTTAGAGTCGTGTCTGAACTGTGCGTTAGACATCTAACGACAAAACTCCAGCCGCAGGAAAAAAGTCAGTAGTTAAGAGCTTTCTGGGCTAACGCCGGTTTATAAAGCTCTTAACTACTGTGCTCTAAAGTAAACTAACACCCATAAACTACCTATGTACCCCTAAACCGAGGTCCCCCCACATCGCCGCCACTCGAATAAAATTTTTTAACCCCTAATCTGCCGACCCCCACCTATGTTATCCTTATGTACCCCTAATCTGCTGCCCCTAACACCGCCGACCCCTATATTATATTTAGTAACCCCTAACCTGCCCCCCACAACGTCGCCGCCAGCTACCTACACTTATTAACCCCTAATCTGCCGACCGCAAAGCGCCGCCACCTACGTTATCCTTATGTACCCCTAATCTGCTGCCCCTAACACCGCCGACCCCTATATTATATTTATTAACCCCTAATCTGCCCCCCACAACGTCGCCTCCACCTGCCTACACTTATTAACCCCTAATCTGCCGAGCGGACCTGAGCGCTACTATAATAAAGTTATTAACCCCTAATCCGCCTCACTAACCCTATAATAAATAGTATTAACCCCTAATCTGCCCTCCCTAACATCGCCGACACCTAACTTCAATAATTAACCCCTAATCTGCCGACCGGAGCTCACCGCTATTCTAATAAATGTATTAACCCCTAAAGCTAAGTCTAACCCTAACACTAACACCCCCCCTAAGTTAAATATAATTTACATCTAACGAAATTAATTAACTCTTATTAAATAAATTATTCCTATTTAAAGCTAAATACTTACCTGTAAAATAAATCCTAATATAGCTACAATATAAATTATAATTACATTGTAGCTATTTTAGGATTAATATTTATTTTACAGGCAACTTTGTAATTATTTTAACCAGGTACAATAGCTATTAAATAGTTAAGAACTATTTAATAGTTACCTAGTTAAAATAATTACAAAATTACCTGTCAAATAAATCCTAACCTAAGTTACAATTAAACCTAACACTATACTATCATTAAATTAATTAAATAAAATACCTACAATTACCTACAATTAAACCTAACACTACACTATCAATACATTAATTAAATACAATACCTACAAATAACTACAATGAAATAAACTAAAGTACAAAAAATAAAAAAGAACTAAGTTACAAAAAATAAAAAAATATCTACAAACATAAGAAAAATATTACAACAATTTTAAACTAATTACACCTACTCTAAGCCCCCTAATAAAACAACAAAGCCCCCCAAAATAAAAAATGCCCTACCCTATTCTAAATTACTAAAGTTAAAAGCTCTTTTACCTTACCAGCCCTGAACAGGAATCAGCCAATCAGATTTGGCTGATCGGAACAGCCAATAGAATGCGAGCTCAATCTGATTGGCTGATTGGATCAGCCAATCGGATTGAACTTGATTCTGATTGGCTGATTCCATCAGCCAATCAGAATATTCCTACCTTAATTCCGATTGGCTGATAGAATCCTATCAGCCAATCGGAATTCGAGGGACGCCATCTTGGATGACGTCATTTAAAGGAACCGTCATTCGTCGTTCAGTCGTCGGCCAGGATGGATGTTCCGCGTCGGAGGTCTTCAGGATGCTGCCGCTCCATTCCAGATGGATGTCGATAGAAGATGCCGCCTGGATGAAGACTTCAATCGGATGGAAGCCCTCTTCTGCCCGCTTGGATGAAGACTTCTACCGGATCATGGACATCTTCAGCCCCCCGCTTGGGCTTGGATCAGGACATCGGAGGAGCTCTTCAGGACCGATCGGTGAATCTGGTATGGTGAAGACAAGGTAGGAAGATCTTCAGGGGCTTAGTGTTAGGTTTATTTAAGGGGGGTTTGGGTTAAATTAGGGGTATGTGGGTGGTGGGTTGTAATGTTGGGGGGGGGGGGTATTGTATGTTTTTTTTACAGGCAAAAGAGCTGAACTTCTTGGGGCATGTCCCGCAAAGGGCCCTGTTCAGGGCTGGTAAGGTAAAAGAGCTTTTAACTTTAGTAATTTAGAATAGGGTAGGGCATTTTTTATTTTGGGGGGCTTTGTTGTTTTATTAGGGGGCTTAGAGTAGATGTAATTAGTTTAAAATTGTTGTAATATTTTTCTTATGTTTGTAGATATTTTTTTATTTTTTGTAACTTAGTTCTTTTTTATTTTATGTACTTTAGTTAGTTTATTTCATTGTAGTTATTTGTAGGTATTGTATTTAATTAATGTATTGATAGTGTAGTCTTAGGTTTAATTGTAGGTAATTGTAGGTATTTTATTTAATTAATTTAATGATAGTATAGTGTTAGGTTTAATTGTAACTTAGGTTAGGATTTATTTGACAGGTAATTTTGTAATTATTTTAACTAGGTAACTATTAAATAGTTCTTAACTATTTAATAGCTATTGTACCTGGTTAAAATAATTACAAAGTTGCCTGTAAAATAAATATTAATCCTAAAATAGCTACAATGTAATTATAATTTTTATTGTAGCTATATTAGGATTTATTTTACAGGTAAGTATTTAGCTTTAAATAGGAATAATTTATTTAATAAGAGTTAATTAATTTTGTTAGATGTAAATTATATTTAACTTAGGGGGGTGTTAGTGTTAGGGTTAGACTTAGCTTTAGGGGTTAATACATTTATTAGAATAGCGGTCAGCTCCGGTCGGCAGATTAGGGGTTAATAATTGAAGTTAGGTGTCGGCGATGTTAGGGAGGGCAGATTAGGGGTTAATACTATTTATTATAGGGTTAGTGAGGCGGATTAGGGGTTAATAACTTTATTATAGTAGCGCTCAGGTCCGCTCGGCAGATTAGGGGTTAATAAGTGTAGGCAGGTGGAGGCAACGTTGTGGGGGGCAGATTAGGGGTTAATAAATATAATATAGGGGTCGGCGATGTTAGGGCAGCAGATTAGGGGTACATAGGGATAATGTAAGTAGCGGCGGTTTACGGAGCGGCAGATTAGGGGTTAATAATAATATGCATGGGTCAGCGATAGCGGGGGCGGCAGATTAGGGGTTAATAAGTGTAAGGTTAGGGGTGTTTAGACTCGGGGTACATGTTAGGGTGTTAGGTGCAGACGTAGGAAGTGTTTCCCCATAGCAAACAATGGGGCTGCGTTAGGAGCTGAACGTGGCTTTTTTGCAGGTGTTAGGTTTTTTTTCAGCTCAAACAGCCCCATTGTTTTCTATGGGAGAATCGTGCACAAGCACGTTTTTGAGGCTGGCCGCTTGCGTAAGCAACTCTGGTATCGAGAGTTGAAGCTGCGTTAAAAATGCTCTACGCTCCTTTTTTGGAGCCTAACGCAGCCTTTATGTGGACTCTCAATACCAGAGTTATTTTTATGGTGCGGCCAGAAAAAAGCCGGCGTTAGCTACGCGGGTCGTTACCGACAAAACTCCAAATCTAGTCCTAAGTTCCCAGAACCTGCTCTAACTTTAGAGCGCGTCAAGGTAAGTATTAGCCCCTTAAAAAAAATTAAAGGAAATTAATGAACACTAACAATTTTTTTCAGTGTTTTTTTTTTTGTTTTCTTTAATTCTTTTGCGTGTTTTCGGATATTTGTTACAATAGTGATGAAAGGAATGCACAAGAGACATCAGCTTTCATAATAGTCTCAAAATGATTTCCTAGTAAAAATAAATTAAAAGGACAGTTTAGTCAGAATTAAACTTTAATGATTCAGATAGGGCATGTAATTTTTAACAACTTTACAATTTACTTTTAACATCAAATTTGCTTTGTTCACTTGGTATTCTAAGTTGAAAGCTAAACCTAGGTAGGCTCATATGCTAATTTCTAAGCCCTTGATGACCGCCTCTTATCTGAATACATTTAACAGTTTTTTACAGCTATAGGGTATTAGTTCATGTGTGCCATATAGATAACATTGTGCTCATACCTTTAGAATTACTTATGAGAGGGCATTGATTGGCTCAAATGGAAGTCTGTCAAATGGAATGAAATAAGGGGGCTGTCTGCAGAGACTTAGACACAAGGTAATCACAGAGGTAAAAAGTATAACCGTGTAGGTTATGCAAAACTGGGGAATGGGTAATAAAAAAAATGATCTATCTTTTTAAACAATTACAATTCTGGAGTAGCTGTCCCTTTAAATATGCCAGAGGTGTTGTTTGATTCGAACTATATTGGAAATTAATACAAGTGGGGAGAAATGTAATGTCCTCATAGAGGTTGAATGTTAAGGCACCTACATTTCAACCATAACACTTTATATGGGAACATAACAATCAGCGGGATCAGATTGTCTTTTCCAAATATAAATAACCACATTAAAATCTTTAGTGCTTATATAATCATGTAGCTGTCCTATGTTGCATGCAGTGAGGTGCAAATAAGGTACACACATGTATAAAATTATCTCATGTCATATTATTATAGCTCAAGTGTGGTGCAGTCAAAATGTAATTGATTAACTGAAATGGATTACTAACTGGCAGACTTCTGATACTTTAACTTGGGCTGCCAATAAATTTAAATTCCAATAAAGCAATAAAGTGATTTTTTGTCAGTTATTGAATATGGTTTATTTTGTATTGTAAATGCATATTTTTAATGAGCAAACTGCTGAATATAATTACTTAATTGCTTGTAGTGAACTATTGGCAACTTTTAGTTCCTTTTGAAGCAAAAGGCAAATAAAACATGCTGAGAAAATCAGTTTGGTAACTCTGGAGATATTTAGCTTTTTGATGTTGAAATATACTGATTGACTTTGTGATTTATGGTCTGAAAAACTGAACAGCATAAATAAATAGCATACATAAATCAATTGCATGTAGAGCTCATTTGTGAAAGCATATCATCAGCATTAAAAATATGGCATACCAGTGATATTCTATTTAAAAACATACAGTTAAGCACACAGCATAGTCATGCGGGAACAGGAAAGGTCATTCCCAAATAATGTTAAAAACAATTTGAAAGTGTCCAATTGCCTAAATGTCTTTGTATCCTGTAGCATTAAGATGACCCTTCAATAGAACTAAAGGGCCTAGCCAAAAGCCTGACCTGACCAGCCCCAAATCATTATCTTTCCTCCACCAAACTTAACAGTAGGCACTATGCATTCCAGTGGGTAGCATTTTCCTGGCATCCAGCCAGCCCTGGTTCATCCATCAAACTGGGTGATTTTTCACTCCAGAGAACACACATTCACTGCTCAAGAATCCAGTTGCAAAGTGTTTTACACCACACCATGATGTTTGGCATGTTGAAGTGAGGCTTACATACCGCTGCTCAGCCATTTAAACCCAATTCATAAAGCTCCTGATGCACAGTTCTTGTGATGCTGTTGCTTCCAGAGGCAGTTTGGAACTATGTAGTGAGTGATACAACAGATGAAGGAAACATTTATGCACTACACGCTTCAGCACTCACTCTGTAAGTTTACGTGGTTGCCCACTTCATGGCTGGGCTATTGTTTCTGCTAGATCCATCCACTTTGTGTATTTATTAAAAGAAATAATAATTGCAACACCAAATAATTAAAATATAATGAGATCAAGAGTTGTTAAAGCTATATGTTATTGTACTGACTTATTTAGTTAGTAATTTGAGAAATCATAATAAACTTCATGTTTAGCAGGCACAGAATGTAAACAAGTTAGTGTATGATCACACTCTCGGTTGCCGGAATCTTTTGCATAATCAAGCATGAAGATAATGCTATTGGTTTAAGGAGGGTTACAGTAAGAATCTGAAACTAATAAAAGAAAATGACACTGACTTTTGGATGATTTTACTTTACAAATGTTAGTTTTACTAGTATTATTATTGTATTATTATTATACTTTATTTATGAAGCTCCAACATATTCCGCAGTGCTGTCCATGGATACAATTCATTTAAATAAAACAATATAAGACTATATATAAGAGAGATATAGGTTTAAGATGTGAGTAAGATCAGGAGTGAGGTTGGAAGACAGGGAGGGTATTAGATGGAAAGGGATAGGGTCGAGTGGGCAGGTAGTGAGGAAGATAGTACGGAAGAAATTTCATTCTGAGTGACTGGATGGAAGATGCAAAGGGTAGCAGAGGAAGTAACTGGGCCTGTTGTTGGAATATTGCAGGTTGGTGTTGGGATGTTGCTTCAGATAGTATGTGTTTTGTTTAAAAAGTAGTCT
Organism: Bombina bombina; assembly: GCF_027579735.1. NCBI lineage: Eukaryota > Metazoa > Chordata > Amphibia > Anura > Bombinatoridae > Bombina > Bombina bombina. Next base: position 695,163,749 of record NC_069499.1, on the reverse strand, counting down.
TCCAGGTCTTGAGCACTAAAGACGGATGGGGGGTGGAGCAGGTGGGTAGAGAAGAGAGTTAAGGTGGAGAAGAGTTGTTTAGGGTTTGAGGAAAGAGTAGATATGAGAGAAGAGAAGTAGGGTTGCTTGGCTAAGTGAAGGGCAGAAGTGTATGAACGAAGAATAAACTTATAGTGTATGAAATCAGGTTCAGAGTGAGTTTTCCTCCAGACACACTCAGCAGTACAGGAGCATTTTTGCAAATAGCGTGTTTGCTGAGCATGCCAGGGCTGTAACTGACGGTGTGATGTTTTGCGCAGTTGGGGAGGGGCAAGTATGTCTAATGCAGAGAAGAGAGTTTTCTTATAGTGGGCTGTAGCGAGATCAGGGCAGGTTGTAGTGGAAGTGTGAAGTAGGAGATTTTGAATGATTTTTGAAAATTGGAGAGGATCCACAGCATGTGTATTTCTACAGGTGTGGGGGTGGGATGGAGAAGTGGGTTTAGCTTTTGCATTAATATTATAGGTGACCAGGTTATGGTTTGAAATGGGAAAAGGGTGACAGGTGGTGTCAGATATAGAGCAGAGGTAGGAAAATACCAGGTCGATGGAGTGTCCATCACGGTAAATAGGTATTAGGGTGGATTGTGAGAGACCAAAGGAGGATGTGAGTGAAATAAATTTAGAGGCAGCAGGGGCAGATGGGTTGACAATGGGAATGTTGAAGTCCCCAATAATTAGGGTTAGTATATTTGAAGAGAAAAAGTGAGGAAGCCAGGCGGCAAAGTTGTCAAGGAAATAGGAGGTTGGTCCAGGAGGGCGATATATGACTGCCACTTTGAGGGAGAGGGGGAGAACAGGCGAATACAGTGGACTTCAAAGGAGGAGAAGGAGAGAGATGGGATTGGAGGTAGGTACTGATAAGTGCAGGAGGGGGAGAGCAGGATCTTAACACCGCCGCCACGTTTCTCACCTGGCCTAGGGGTATGGCTAAAGTGAAGACCACCATGTGTGGGAGCAGCAATGGAAACAGTGTCAGAAGGAGATAGCCAGGTTTCGGTAATTGCTTAAAGGGTAAAAGCATTCGATATAAACAGGTCATGAATGGTTGCAAGTTTGTTGCAGACAGAGCGAGAGTTCCATAGTGCACAGGTGAAAGGAGTGTGTGCGTATGGGATGCATTGGATGGAAATGAGGTTATGTGTGTTGCTTTTATTAAAGTTTCTATATGGAGTGTGTGATTGTATAATGGTGGGAATGAGGGTGGGCCCAGGATTTGGAGAGATGTCGTCTGATGCTAATAGCAGCAAGATGGAAAGTAAGAGTAGGTGAGAATGAGCTTTATAGCAGTGGGGTATTTTTGTGAGGTGGTGCAGCTTATTGATATAGATTTTAAAATAGAAAGTAGTTCCTGAGAGCTAAGGTATGTAGAAGAAAGGAGAGAAGGGCCTATATAAACTGCATGTGGAGAAGGGTAAGGTATGAACATGTGAGCATGCCTGTGGAATAGACATGAGACTGTTAAAAGGAAAAGCAGTCCTGAAAACATAGCAGAATGTTAAGTGCAAAAGATTATTTTTGAAATGAAAATATTTAGCTTGCCTCAAATCTTCTTCAAATCTTGTTCAATTCTTGTCTAATTCTTAGTGCTGCCACTTAAAGATGGTCACTTAGACAGATGGGAGCTTAGAGAGACGGAATACTCTGCAAACGCTCAGGCCCCAGCAAACGCTCTCCCCTAACTGGTCTTAATTATTTGTTACTTTGAATGTTACATTTGTTTTTACTTAGATTTTTTTTTTCATTTAGTATTATTTCCCATACACCTATGGTGAAAATATGTATTTAAAAAAATTTGGGCTAGATTACAAGTGGAGTGCTAATTAACACTCCCAATCAAGTGTTATTGCTCTAGAAGTAAGCTCTTTTGTGCTCGTTGGGTTGTGCTCGTATTATGAATGGAAAGTAAACTGCTTTCTCTTGTGTGCTAACCAGACAAATGCAAAAAGTTGATCTTACAATATTGCGTGTGCGTTCACGTATTCTGCCATAGAAGTCAATGGAGAGAAAAAAGTTGGGGGAAAATAACACCCCACTTTCGCACAAACCCGATCGCATATTCCCATGTGCACTAACCCAACATGAAAATATGAATATTTCATATTCCAATGTTCTTCACATAAATACATATTTCTACATAAAGCTGATGGTATTTTTGTACAATATATATCTATACATCTATACATAGATATATACAGATATATATAGCAATATCTATTTAAAAATACATGGAATATATTCTGCTATGTGCAGAACATTGGAATGTTAAATATTTACAGTAAATACACAGTTAAATTCTTTATTAAATATGAATATTGCATAAAAATGCTTTTATATGTTTTCAACTACTTAACTGCAAATGGCTCCAATGCACCTTTATTTATGTCTACTGTATATATGTGTACATCGTTATTGATGTGTTTACATATGTAAATATGTATTTAAGTGTTTATATGTGTATATATGTCTGGAAATACATATATACACAAATAAATACATACGTACACACACACATATATATAGAGATGTATATGTATGTATCTCAATGTTAAAGCCCTTTGCCTGCCTTTTTTTTTCTAACACCTGAGATCTCATATCTTTGAGCACTTATAACTTTTGTGTGCAATATTTTTTTTTTTATAATGTTTATTATATGATGTTATGTGTATTTATGGTATGTATACTTTGTAATGTATTTTTGCTGGGGTTTTTTGCAAACACCCGTGATAAACCCCATATCGCTCGTGCGCAAACATTTGCGCTCCACTCAAAATCTGGCCCTTTATCATTCATGTAATATTTGATTTTTACATTGGCAAAATGTGTAAAATATTTCTACAAAACATTTGGCTTATAGTAATATTGAATATTGTAGTATAATGTGTATAAAATATGTACTATGCTATAACAATTTAAAACACACAAAACTATTATCAGAGACTTACACTAAAGCATCCACTTTCAACACATGCCAGTGAGGCATAGCACTCAAAGGGATAGAATGTACCATTCAATAGATGTCTCTTAGATTTTTATTGAATGCAGTGAATCAATATAAATCTGTAAAAACAATTCTACACAACAGTTGGCTCATAACAAAAGCAATTATTGCAGTAGAAAGTTGATGAAAATGCTTTACATTTCTAAAATGAATTGGAACACATAGATTGAATGTTAATTATCCTAGCAATACACTGAAATCTGTTTCCAATACAAGTTCATGTGAGATAACATTTGAAGAAATTAAATGTAGCATTTGTTTTCCAAATACTAGAATGTTTGCTACTATATGAATTTCCATTAAAATGATTGTTTCATAATATTCAGTCAGCTCTAGAATACTGAAGTAAAGTAATGTATAAAATGTATGTACAACTATGGTAAAAATAACATTTTATATTTGATATTTTTTTCTGCTATTATAGCATATTTATCAAGCTCCGTACAGACAAAAACACCAATGAAAACTCCTACATGACTCCCTGTTACATAAATGCATGTTTATATATCAATTCCATTCAAACCCCCCCCCCCCAGCATTACTAACCCTTTATTTATTTCCTACCCTTTAAAAAATACTTTACAATAACCCTCCTAAAACCTGACTCCATCAAATAAAAAATGAAATACCAGCTAAAAAAGAAATAAGGTTCCTTCCTCTATTCTGATTGGTTAATCACATGGACCTCTGAAGTAGTGGAGAGGTTACGAAGCAACAGTTATATTACCATTGCTTCTTAACTTGCTGTAAACAGGTTCTTATGAGGTAGCATGCACTGCAAAGGCTTCAAAACAAGTTACCCTGTTTAATTAATTCATAATTTATAACTGAAATAATCATTAATATGTACTATATACAAAAAACAAACGGCTAGATTACGAGTCTTGCGTTAGGGTTAAAAAGCAGCGTTGGCCGGTCCCAACGCTGCTTTTTAACGCCCGCTGGTATTACGAGTCTTGCAGGTACAGGTGTACCGCTCACTTTTTTGGCCAGACTCGGAAATACCGCAAATCCACTTACGTCAATTGCGTATCCTATATTTTCAATGGGACTTGCATAGCGCCGGTATTACGAGTCTGACCAAAAGTGAGCGGTAGACCCTCTCCTGTCAAGACTGGTATTTAAAAGTCAGTAGTTAAGAGTTTTACAGTACAACACTGTAGCATAAAACTCTTAACTAAAAACTACACTAACACCCATAAACTACCTATTAGCCCCTAAACCGAGGCCCTCCTACATCGCAAGCACTAAAAGAAAAAAAATTGAACCCCTAATCTGCTGAACCGGACATCGCCGCCACTATAATAAATATATTAACCCCTAAACCACCGCACTCCCGCCTCGCAAACACTAGTTAAATATTATTAACCCCTAATCTGCCGTCCCTAACATCACCGACACCTACCTACATTTATTAACCCCTAATCTGCCGACCCCAACGTCGCTGCCATTATATTAAAGTTATTAACCCCTAAATCTAAGTCTAACACTAACCCTAACCCCCCCCAACTTAAATATAATTTAAACAAATCTAAATAAAATAACTATCATTAACTACATTATTCCTATTTAAAACTAAATACTTAAATATAAAATAAACCCTAAGCTAGCTACAATATAACTAATAGTTACATTGTAGCTAGCTTAGGGTTTATTTTTATTTTACAGGCAAGTTTGTATTTATTTTAACTAGGTAGAATAGTTATTAAATAGCTATTAACTATTTAATAACCACCTAGCTAAAATAAATACAAAAGTACCTGTAAAATAAAACCTAACCTAAGTTACAATTACACCTAACACTACTCTATAATTAAATTAAATCAGTAAATTAAATTAAATTAAATTATCTAAAGTAAAAAAAAAACCCACTAAATTACAGAAAATAATAAACAAATTACATTTTAAACTGATTACACATAATCTAATCCCCCTAAAAAAATAAAAAAGCCCCCCCAAAATAAAAAAGCCCTACCCTACACTAAATTACAAATAGCCCTTAAAAGGGCCTTTTGCAGGGCATTGCCCCAAAGTAATCAGCTCTTTTACCTGTAAAAAAAAAATACAAATCACCCCCTCCAACATTAAAACCCACCACCCACACAACCAACCCTACTCTAAAACCCACCCAATACCCCCTTAAAAAACCTAACACTAACCCCTTGAAGATCACCTTCTCGGGAGATGTCTTCACCCAACCGGGCCAAAGTCCTCAACGAAGCCGGGAGAAGTCTTTATCCAATCCGAGTGAAGTGGTCCTCCAGACGGGCAGAAGTCTTCATCCAGACGGCATCTTCTATCTTCATCCATCCGGCGCGGAGCGACTCCATCTTCAAGACATCCAACTTGGAGCATCCTCTTCATCCGATGGCTCTTCTGGAATGAAGGTTCCTTTAAATTACGTCATCCAAGATGGCGTCCCTTCAATTCCAATTGGCTGATAGAATTCTATCAGCCAATTGGAATTAAGGTAGAAAAAATCCTATTGGCTGATGCAATCAGCCAATAGGATTGAAGTTCAATCCTAATAGCTGATCCAATCAGCCAATAGGATTGAGCTTGCATTCTATTGGCTGTTCCAATCAGCCAATAGAATGCCAGCTCAATCCTACTGGCTGATTGCGACAGCCAATAGGAAATTTTCTACCTTAATTCCGATTGGCTGTTAAAATTCTATCAGCCAATCGTAAGCTAGGGTGGTTATACTTTATTTTCTAAGATATTTCAGTCTATTGAAATAGCTTGCAAAGTTTAAATAAATTACATATTCACTCAGTATTTCTGGGTCATCTATGTAAAATCATAGTGAAAAAATAAGTCTATGTTCAGGATATTATTGTGTACTTTACATTGCCTTTCAAACTAATTTGCAAGCTTCTTGCAGTTCTTTGTGTATAGAAGTCATGGGAAAGCACTGCATCCAAAGTCAAAACATTTGGCTATAGAGTCAATAAAACCATTAGTAAAATTATTATCATATCGGAAAAAAAAAAACTTGCTGCTCAATCACAACTCAAAAACACAAAAATCACAGAATATAAAGGGCCAGGCAACGTTGTTATTAATGTTACATAATTCTGCACATATTGCAGAATTATGTAACATTATTAACAACATTGACTGGCCCTTTAAATTCTGTGATTTTTGTGTTTTTGAGTTGCATTATGTGCAAAATTATGAAGCAATGTGATGCCTGTAAAAAAGGAGACATCTTAAAAGGTTAACCGCACAAAACTTTACTCACCTTCCCTTCCTCGCCATTCTATTCAGCACCTCAGTTTTTTTAGTACTACATGTAGCATGCTGGGTAAAGCAGTCAAAAGCTTTACCAAACACAGGAGGACACTACATGTAGTTTAAAGGCACAATCAGGCACGCTATGATTAAACAGCATGCCCATGACACACTTTTGAAAAAAACTGAAGAGTTAAAGCGGACGGCGAGCAAGAGAAGTAAAGTTTTTGGGGGGTTAAAACTTTAATATGCCTTCTTTTTTACAGGCATCGCTAGGATAATGTTACATAATGTTGACTGTACCTTTAAAGATGTTTGTACCTGCTTCTGATCACAGTCATAAATTGCAAGCTAATTAATGGAGCTGCATCTACCTAATCACTTTTCACTTCTTGGTGCATAACAGAAATGTGCAAAAAAAAAAAATTCGGCCAAATGCGTAATTCTGAATTTTTAAAAAAATGCTTTGTTTGAAATTTACTATTGCACTGGTTTGGTTTGTCTGAAATATATATATAAAGAAAAATTCTTAACAAACTGTATTTGTTTAAAGATTTTAATTGGATTAATATTCTCTGTTTTTTTTGTACTTAGGGAAATTACAAAGGCCTTTGTCCTCCTGGTTGGTTCTCAGTTTGTTTGTTTGAAAGTATGCATTGTGTGGCTGCTGGTTAGGGTCCCAGGAAGGGAGAGGCCTTGACATAGTCCTGGGCTTAAACCATTTGGCACCAAATGCAACAGACTCTCCCATTTTTCCTTATACATATTATTGTGTACTTGCTTGAGTGTGCCAGGTTTTCTGTGTGTTGTGTTGATAATTTTGCTTTATAATTTTCCCTATGGGCTTGTTCCCCAGGCTGTTTGGGGGTTGACTGCCTGACTTTCTGGAGACTGTACAGCTGTCTTTAAGTATTCAGGGCTGCGGGTTTTACAGCGACATTGGATGTGTACCCAGTCTAGTCTGAGAGATCAGTCCATTTTTGTGCTGTGTATGTGCTTTAGGAAATTGCAAAGGCCTGTGGCACCCTGGTCAGTTCTCAGTAAGATTGTTTTGAAAACATGCATTGTGAGGCTGCTGGTTAGGAGTGGACAGAACTTTTTGTGGTCTTAGGCTTAAACATTTTGGTGCCAAATTCAAATGACTCTCCCATTTTTGCTTTTAAATATCACTGTGTAGTTTCTGGAGAGTGCCAGGTTTTCTGTGTGTTGTGCTAATAATTTCATTTTGTATTTTCCATATGGGCTTGTCAGGTCCCTATGGGCTGGTTGGGGGTTAACTGCCTGAGTTGTTGGAAATTGTACAGCTGTCTGTAAGTAATCAGGGCTGTGGGTTTTACAGTGATGTGTACCCAGTCCAGGCTGAGAGTGCAGTCCATTTCTGGGCTAGATTATGAGTGGAGAGCCAACTGTTGTGCGAGTGATAAGGGGTTTATCGTGGCTTTTTGTGAACATTGGAAGTAGCACATGTATTATGACTTAAAAGTAAATGCAATCGCTTGGGTGCTATTTAATTTAATGCGCTTCGGAATAGCATGACTTCAGAGCTCTGGTCAACTGTTACGCAAGACAAAAAAGTGGAAAAAAAACTAACAAATTCATTAAAAAGGACAGTTACTATCATAATTACACTCTCTGATAAACATATAAAAAAATATTGCAATAAAAAGTTATAAGGGCTCAAAGATATGAGGTCTCAGATGTTAGACAAAAAAAAAAGGATTGCAAAGGACTTTAACATAGAGATACATACACATACGTGTCTAAATATGTATATATATGTATATATGTATATATATATATATTTACATGTGTGTACATATGTTTTTTATGTATTTTTCTGAGTGTATATGTATTTATAGACATATTCCCATATAAACACATACAATACATATGTATACATGTGAATAGTGGGAGGTATGGTGTGGTTGTTGTGTGAAATGCACAGATAGGATTTATACAATATGTGGAGAAAAGGGTAGCATTATTTATAAATACGCAATAGATTACCACAAATGGGATATGATAAGCCCATTTATCAAAGCCAGGGAATTCAGCACTCTTTCAAATGATACACAAAATGAATATGTTTTTATTTGATATTAGAAAAAAGTTGCACACAAATATAAAAATAGTGTTTGGAGCAATATGCAAATGTTATCACAGCTACTGCATCAAATTATACAGTGAAAAAAACACCCAATTATGAAAACAATAATATATACAAAAAGTAATAAAGGACCAGTCCTCATAATAAATGTTTTCAGTTTTCCCTGTGGATTTGAGTCCCCTAAGTGATTATAACATTGGTTTATAATAGCATTTGATTGATTTCTTTAAAAAAGGAGTGTTGGAGCTATATGCACATTGCATCCCAGAATGGCTTTCAGTCTGTTGAAGGAAGTATGGGAAACTGAACTCTCGGAGTCATATTTAACTAGTCATTAGGGCCTATCTATCAAGTTCCGAAAGGAACTTGATGCCCCGTGTTTCTGTGTACTCTTCAGACTTGCCAGAAACAGCAGTTATGAAGCAGCGGTAACAAAGACTGCTGCTCCATAACCTGTCCGCCTGCTCTGAGCAGGCGGACAGACATCGCCGGAAATCAACCTGATCGAGTACGATCGGGTTGATTGACACCCCCTGCTGGCGGCCCATTGGCCGTGAGTCTGCAGGGGGCGGCATTGGACCAGCAGCTCTTGTGAGCTGCTGGTGCAATGCTGAATACAGAGAGCCAGACCTTGTGAGATGGAAAAGGGGAGGTTCAGAATATTCATGGAGTATTTAAAGACTACATAAAACATACAATTAAACAGATTAAATTGAGAGCAGAAACTTCAAGCTTAGAGAACTTGTGAAAAACAAGATAATTCCCAGAGGGCTAAGGTTAAAACATGAACCTGGAACAAAGGGAAGGTGAAGGGGGTGATGAATTCATGGAAGATTGGAACAGTAGCCTCCCAGACTGTTCCATTATTCTGATGAATAAAATGATTAAACAAAATAAGGAACATCTAGAGAAAACAAAGTTGGAGGTTGAAATATCATTACAACTGGTCAACTCTTTTGAAAATGATCCCAACTTTTCTAAAATAAACAATGATATTTAAGATCAGATTACTAACTTACAGGCAGACATCAAATCACGTAAAGGTAGAAAACTGTTTAGGGATCCAGAAGACTATCGTAAAAATAAAGTATATTGGGGGGGCGGAGCTAGCCACTAGAGAGAACAGACATGTTTGTCTGCAGCTCTCCTTAGCAAACCAACTAACCTGTATAATTTAATAGTTTAAGCAGTTAAAGTTTGCCTTTTTTCTTCCCATACTACTTGTCCCACTAACTCTCAACTCCCTGAACTTGGCTGAAGATATTTGCAGGCTTTTTACACGCAGCCCTTATCTACCACCGCTGTCTGACCTGAGGGAGATCCTAGGAGTGCCGGAGGGGAGACCTGCTCTCCGGAGGGTCGGGGCTCCGCTCCGGAGGGCTAACTACCTAACTACCAACTCCAGCAGAAGAGTGAGTGAGAGCGCCTGTCCCTCAACAACCCAACCAGAAAATAGTGTCTGACCACCAGACACCGAACGCTGCAAGGTACAGCCTACTCTTAGTGCCTCTGTCCCGCCTCCAGCTTTGCCCTCTAACTTGCTCCGGAGGGTCGGGGATCCGCTCCGGAGCACTTCTCGGCAGTGTGGCCTCTCCTGCATATCGGACATTTACATTTACAGCGACATTGGATGTGTACCCAGTCTAGTCTGAGAGATCAGTCCATTTTTGTGCTGTGTATGTGCTTTAGGAAATTGCAAAGGCCTGTGGCACCCTGGTCAGTTCTCAGTAAGATTGTTTTGAAAACATGCATTGTGAGGCTGCTGGTTAGGAGTGGACAGAACTTTTTGTGGTCTTAGGCTTAAACATTTTGGTGCCAAATTCAAATGACTCTCCCATTTTTGCTTTTAAATATCACTGTGTAGTTTCTGGAGAGTGCCAGGTTTTCTGTGTGTTGTGCTAATAATTTCATTTTGTATTTTCCATATGGGCTTGTCAGGTCCCTATGGGCTGGTTGGGGGTTAACTGCCTGAGTTGTTGGAAACTGTACAGCTGTCTGTAAGTAATCAGGGCTGTGGGTTTTACAGTGATGTGTACCCAGTCCAGGCTGAGAGTGCAGTCCATTTCTGGGCTAGATTATGAGTGGAGAGCCAACTGTTGTGCGAGTGATAAGGGGTTTATCGTGGCTTTTTGTGAACATTGGAAGTAGCACATGTATTATGACTTAAAAGTAAATGCAATCGCTTGGGTGCTATTTAATTTAACGCGCTTCGGAATAGCATGACTTCAGAGCTCTGGTCAACTGTTACGCAAGACAAAAAAGTGGAAAAAAACTAACAAATTCATTAAAAAGGACAGTTACTATCATAATTACACTCTCTGATAAACATAAAAAAATATTGCAATAAAAAGTTATAAGGGCTCAAAGATATGAGGTCTCAGATGTTAGACAAAAAAAAAGGATTGCAAAGGACTTTAACATAGAGATACATACACATACGTGTCTAAATATGTATATATATGTATATATGTATATATATATATATATTTACATGTGTGTACATATGTTTTTTATGTATTTTTCTGAGTGTATATGTATTTATAGACATATTCCCATATAAACACATACAATACATATGTATACATGTGAATAGTGGGAGGTATGGTGTGGTTGTTGTGTGAAATGCACAGATAGGATTTATACAATATGTGGAGAAAAGGGTAGCATTATTTATAAATACGCAATAGATTACCACAAATGGGATATGATAAGCCCATTTATCAAAGCCAGGGAATTCAGCACTCTTTCAAATGATACACAAAATGAATATGTTTTTATTTGATATTAGAAAAAAGTTGCACACAAATATAAAAATAGTGTTTGGAGCAATATGCAAATGTTATCACAGCTACTGCATCAAATTATACAGTGAAAAAAACACCCAATTATGAAAACAATAATATATACAAAAGGTAATAAAGGACCAGTCCTCATAATAAATGTTTTCAGTTTTCCCTGTGGATTTGAGTCCCCTAAGTGATTATAACATTGGTTTATAATAGCATTTGATTGATTTCTTTAAAAAAGGAGTGTTGGAGCTATATGCACATTGCATCCCAGAATGGCTTTCAGTCTGTTGAAGGAAGTATGGGAAACTGAACTCTCGGAGTCATATTTAACTAGTCATTAGGGCCTATCTATCAAGTTCCGAAAGGAACTTGATGCCCCGTGTTTCTGTGTACTCTTCAGACTTGCCAGAAACAGCAGTTATGAAGCAGCGGTAACAAAGACTGCTGCTCCATAACCTGTCCGCCTGCTCTGAGCAGGCGGACAGACATCGCCGGAAATCAACCTGATCGAGTACGATCGGGTTGATTGACACCCCCTGCTGGCGGCCCATTGGCCGTGAGTCTGCAGGGGGCGGCATTGGACCAGCAGCTCTTGTGAGCTGCTGGTGCAATGCTGAATACGGAGAGCCAGACCTTGTGAGATGGAAAAGGGGAGGTTCAGAATATTCATGGAGTATTTAAAGACTACATAAAACATACAATTAAACAGATTAAATTGAGAGCAGAAACTTCAAGCTTAGAGAACTTGTGAAAAACAAGATAATTCCCAGAGGGCTAAGGTTAAAACATGACCCTGGAACAAAGGGAAGGTGAAGGGGGTGATGAATTCATGGAAGATTGGAACAGTAGCCTCCCAGACTGTTCCATTATTCTGATGAATAAAATGATTAAACAAAATAAGGAACATCTAGAGAAAACAAAGTTGGAGGTTGAAATATCATTACAACTGGTCAACTCTTTTGAAAATGATCCCAACTTTTCTAAAATAAACAATGATATTTAAGATCAGATTACTAACTTACAGGCAGACATCAAATCACGTAAAGGTAGAAAACTGTTTAGGGATCCAGAAGACTATCGTAAAAATAAAGTATATTGGGGGGCGGAGCTAGCCACTAGAGAGAACAGACATGTTTGTCTGCAGCTCTCCTTAGCAAACCAACTAACCTGTATAATTTAATAGTTTAAGCAGTTAAAGTTTGCCTTTTTTCTTCCCATACTACTTGTCCCACTAACTCTCAACTCCCTGAACTTGGCTGAAGATATTTGCAGGCTTTTTACACGCAGCCCTTATCTACCACCGCTGTCTGACCTGAGGGAGATCCTAGGAGTGCCGGAGGGGAGACCTGCTCTCCGGAGGGTCGGGGCTCCGCTCCGGAGGGCTAACTACCTAACTACCAACTCCAGCAGAAGAGTGAGTGAGAGCGCCTGTCCCTCAACAACCCAACCGGAAAATAGTGTCTGACCACCAGACACCGAACGCTGCAAGGTACAGCCTACTCTTAGTGCCTCTGTCCCGCCTCCAGCTTTGCCCTCTAACTTGCTCCGGAGGGTCGGGGATCCGCTCCGGAGCACTTCTCGGCAGTGTGGCCTCTCCTGCATATCGGACAGCCTGTACCTGCTTGACTAGCTGAAATTGAAGTGCCGACACACGCGGGAGCGCAGGTGGCCTGATCTGCGGCCTGAGAGCTTGGAGTGTGCAGACCGCCGACGAGACCTTCTTCTGTGAGGTGGCAGGAGAATAGGACGACGCAGTAAGTGGGATGCTGGGAGACCAATTCCATCCCTGCAGGTAATCAGTCAGATGCTGAGAGGGGTTCTGGGCCACATTATAATTGACACGCAGCCGGGTCCTTTACCTGTTGTGGCGCGAAACGCCATTTTCAGCTCCTTCAGCCTCAAACACGCAGCACTGCGCTGAAAGCCTAAACTACTTTTTACACACTTCTTTTGTCAGTTCTATAAATAACAAGAGCTCCCTACAACGCAACTGCTTGCTGTGCCCTCACACATAGGTGTACCCCCTATACCTAATTACCCACTCGTTGCTTAGTTGTATATATTATCTTTAAACAAGTGGACTTTATGCTTGCCCTGCACTTGCTGTGGATGCCTATTAAAACCCCACCAACTTCTGCAATATAAATAAGGAACACATACTGTTGTGAAAAGATAACAAGAAAATAAGGTTTACATAAGACAATACTTGTATTCAGTGAGAACAGATCACTTCCCTATCACCTTCATAAACACTCCTGCCTATCATACATTCACGAATTAGGACCATTATTTTGCTGCTACATACGTGGAAACTTTGGGTACTACCAACTTGCATTGATAATTTGAAAAGAAAAAAAAATAAGGGGGTAAATAACAGACCTGTTAACAGAGGGGAACAGCCTCACTTTCTGGACTGTGTAAAAGAAAAAAAAATGACAGGAAAATAAAGATCTAATAAACAGCTATCTGGCTTCATTATAGCTGGAATATTTCCTTGCCATTCCAACAAGACCCCCTGATTACTATACCTAACCTGGGTGTTGGTGGGTTATTACAAACTGTAAAAGAAGTGGTACTACAGTCTATAGTGGACATTTATCCAAGCACTGACTCACTACTCTATATATCTCACGCCACACCCATGGTTCATGCCGGACCCCGCAAAGACATTAACCCCTTTGTGACTGTACCCATTACATCCTTGGCAAGTTCTGCCTTCTCAGAATGTATTAACCTGTCCAAGCTGCAGCCAATTATACAGGTCCTTTGCTATAGGAGGGACCTATAATCTCTGTGCACAAACGGATTACAGTTTATGGAAAGCCCTATACACCTTTCACAAATTGTTTTCTTTGCCCATACTAACTGCTACTGGTGAACTTCTGTTTGGTTCCTCACAACCCCACTGTCAGTGCCAGTAGACAGTGGAATCCGTGGAACTGACTCTGCATGATACACTAAGCACGGCCTTTGTGCTATTTAGCGTATATCTCCAGCTGCTGCGTCAGCTCAGGTGTCTCTGTAAACTTACAATACAGAGTGTAGTGTTTACTTCCTAACCTGTGCTTCTCTCTGCAGGAATTTTGGCATATGCTATTTCACTGTACAGTATGTAATGTCTACCGCTTAACCTGAGGGGAGTGTTCCATTGTTTTACTGTTTATCTAACCCCCTGTTTATTCCTTGCAGGCTTTCTCTACAGTAACGGTTACGGCTATTATCTAGTTCAGTGTATACTTAAGTGTTAACCCCTCAAGACTCCCCCTTTCCGGCCTAGCGAGTCTAGGCTGGTCACTTCCACCTCCCCTTTCCCCTTCTTTTGGGTCGTATCCCCCCTCCCTGAGTCGAGAGGAGGTTTGGTCAGCCCAGGGGTAGCCAGTCAGATAGTGCCATCCTTAGGGTACTGTGGTTGCTATCCAAAGTGCGCAGACTTCTCATATGCATGTTGTACCTGCCTGGCCTCTCTCTCCACCTGAGTCAGTACTCTTGGACAGTAATTAAGATCTGAAAGGTAGAATTCTGCTCATAAGTGCCGCCATGGGGAGTAGAGGTTCAGGTAAGCGTCTGGCCCTGCTCCGCAAAGCAATATTAATGTATATGTGTATTCTTCCTTTTTGCCCTGTCAACTTTTAGGGTCTCCAAACCTCTCTAACACCCTCCAATCTAGGCTCAAATACCCAGTATCAGATATCCACTCTCCATATAAAAATGCCTCACACTTCCAGGAGACATCTGAAAACCCAGAGTTCTGTTAAAAAAACGGTCCTGGACCATTTCACGCAACCGTCCAAGGAGCTGCCTGGTGAATCTAATGAGGGCCAGAGCAACTCTGAATCTATGGGAGAGGGGTCTCAGCTGGACCATATGTTGTCTGCCAGACCACAAAACTTTATAACGGAAGCCACCCTTAAGAAAATGCTCGCAAGCCAAACCCACTCCATAACCAAAGAGATCCAGCGCAACCACGCTGAACTCCGTAAGGATATCTCAGAAATCGGGGATAGGGTGGACTCCTTGGAAAGGAAACAGGATGATATCGCCATTGACCAAACGAACTTATTGAGCTACTCAGAATCCCTTGCTGAACAGATTAACCAGCTGGAGTTTAACCTTGCAGATGTGGGAGATAGAGCTTGCAGAAACAATGTCAGGTTTTGAGGAATCCCAGAGGACGTCCAGCCGGCTGAGCTACAAAACTTCCTAAAAGAACTCTTCAAAGACCTTCTGGGTCCCACAGAGGGTCTGATTGACACCATGGAGAGAGCCCATAGAGCCTTGCGCCCTAGAACCATTTCACAGGAGAAACCGAGAGACGTGATAGTCTGTTTTCATAGTTTTCTCTTCAAGGACAGACTCATGCAGGTGGCTTTCCGTAAGCCACAGATGTCGGAATGGTTTAAAGACATCCAGCTGTTACCTGACCTCTCTGCGCATACCCTGCAGCATCGGAGATACTTCCAGCATATTACACTAATCCTTCGCAGGGAGAATATCAAGTGCAGATGGGGTTACCCAACCAAACTAGTAATAACAAAAGACAACAAAACGTTTACAGTAACTTCCCTTCCTCAAGGGACATCTCTTCTCACACAGTGGGGACTCATGACAGAAGATGCGAGACCCCCCCCCCTCCCTCGCTCTAAACTGAGAGTCACTGCACCTGAACGGTCTGTTAAGGATCAAAGACCCAAAAGGTTGAGAACACTCCAGCCTCAGGACACAACTCAACAACAGAAGTTACCCTCATGAATATGTGCTCATTCCTTGTGACTCTGCCTCCTCCCGGTATACCAAGACCTTTTGGAGGCTTGTCTGATTGACTACGGTTATATTTACAGGTTCGTTATGACTATTTACACCTAACCCCATGTACCTCATCATTTGTTGCATCATTTGTTTAACTGCATACTTTAACAAGGAGCAGAGCCTGTAATGTTTGTAATATGCCATTTTATATCCTTATGTAGTCAATTTCAACTGTTTCTTGCTAGACACTTATTCTCAAGATGTTGCTATTTGTTTTGTTGTTGCCCCCTTCTGGAGCCCAAAGGTTGACAAATGTTATAATCTTTCTATGATCTTCCTGTTAATTGTTAGACTCACTTTGCTTGTGGAGTGGGGCTGGATTTTCTGGCTCCCCTGGGTATTGATTTGCCCTTAGCTCCCCCCCATACAGGTTAACCCACTCCAGGGTTCCACCTAGGTGGACTACTTCCACCTCATCTTGTTGGTACATTCCTATTCTAAGAATTACCTGGTTCCCCTTCCCCTATACCCTTCCCGACCCATGCACACATCCCGCCTGGGTCCTGTCATAAACCTCCTTGCTACTTACCCTATCCCAACTTACCTACCTCCCAGTAAATAATATCGAAGATGAATCGCTTAAGAATCCTTACACATAACTCCAGAGGTTTAAACTCCCCTTTTAAGTGAAGTTTGCTTACCCGTATGCTTAAACATCATAATCCTGACCTTGTGTTTCTACAAGAAACCCATTGGCAGTCAGACAACCCCCACATATTTTACTCACGTTCATACAAGACCGTAGAGTTCTCCCCGTTCACAAAGAAAGCTAGAGGAACTGCAGTCCTGATTCATAGGAGAGTAGATTATGAAGAAATCCAGATACTAAAAGACCCTCAAGCTAGGTTCACCGTCATAGTCTGCAAGCTAGATCATGTCCTCCACACCCTGGCCTCAGTATACTTGCCCAATTCTCACCAACCTGCATGTCTTAGAAAAATTCTGCAGTTAATAGATCAATACAAACAGGGCAGAATCATAATAGCAGGGGACTTCAATATGATTTGGGACACTAAAATTGACCGCAAGACCTTATCCCAGACTAAGACTCCTTCCCAACTGAACCTTATCTCTACACGATTTCGGACTATTATGGCTGAGTACGGCTACTACGACATCTGGAGGTCGCTACACACGACAGACAGAGACTATACCCATTATTCCCAGGCCCACAAGACTTATTCTAGGTTAGACCATATATTTTGTTCAGCAGCAACCCTAGACTCAATCCTTCAGGCCACTATCCCCCTTTGCTCATGGTCAGACCATGATCCAGTCCTTGTGGTCCTACGTGCAAATGACCCTGGTTCACACAACAGTAAGTGGACCCTTCCGCGCCATATCCTGGCGGACATTCCCTTTAGGGAAGAATTGCGCAGAGACATAGCAGAACTCATCCAACTTAACGACAATGAACAGACCGCAGATGACACATTATGGGGAGCGATCAAGGCTGTAGTTAGAGGTTTTATCATTCGCAAGCAGGCCCGACTTAGGAGACTAGCTGGACTCACCCTTGCTCAAGCCCACTGTAAACTCAGATTCCTTGAATCCACCAACCGAGCCAACCCCACAACGCTTTGATAGCACAGATTTCGGCAGTTAGTTCACACATTAACCAATTAGAGCTGCATCGCACGCAAGAAAACCTCACAAAACTTAGGCAGTTATTCTATCATAAAGGCAACAGAGCGGACACCATGCTAGCCCACAGACTGCGCCAGCAGAATAACGCATTTCGCATACACCAAATTTTGTATAATAACAAGACACACAGACTCCCCTCACAGATAGGAGACTGTTTCTCAGACTATTACTCTAAACTCTATAACATCGAAAACACTGAAAACAAAACTCCTGCCTCCATACAACAGATTAGACATTTCCTAGATTCATTAAGCCTTCCAACCCTAACGTCGGAGCAGCAAGAGGTCTTGACCAACCCATTCTCCCTGCTTGAACTTAAGCAAGTAATTAAGGGTCTTAAACCCTTTAAGGCTCCGGGGCCTGATGGTTTCCCTGCACAGTTCTATAAAACCTACAGTCAAGAACTGATGCCACTGCTCCTCCGGTTCTTCAGTTTGGCCAGGAAGGAGGGAAACTTTGGGCAAGAATTCTTGGAGGCTGATATCATTATGATTCCTAAGCCAAATAAAGACCCTTCTCTCTGCCCCAGCTACAGACCCATCTCGCTAGTCAACGTAGACATTAAAATATATTCTAAACTTCTGGCCAACCGTATATGCAAACTATTGCCCAGCTTAATTAATCCAGACCAAGTGGGGTTCATACATAACCGCGAGGGCCCAGATAACACGAGGCGCCTTATCAACATTGTTTGCGAGTCGACGAGACTGAACAAGCCTTTCTCAGTCATCTCCTTAGATGCTGAGAAGGCCTTTGATAGAGTCAGATGGAGTTATCTCTGGGAGACTCTCAGCGCTTTTAAGTTTCCTTCCGACATATGCCTCGCAATACAAGCCTTATATTCTAGACCTACGGCAGTGGTCAGGGGCTTAGGCTTTCAATCGGCCCCATTCTCCATCTTTAACGGAACGAGGCAGGGTTGCCCACTCTCCCCATTATTGTTCGCTCTGGCCATCAAGCCACTTGCTGAAACAATACGCTCCGACGCGGGCTTGGAAGGAGTTACACTTTCTGGCTCCAAACATAACATCGCTCTGTTTGCAGATGATGTTACGATTTTCTCTGTAGACCCTCTCCGCACAATCCCAAGACATTTGGAAATCCTGGAGACCTTTGGTACTTTCTCTTTTTATAAACTGAATACCTCCAAGACGGAAATTTACTGGTGGGGTTACCCCCAAAATTATGTCACAGAGTTACAAAAGACATTTGATTTCAAATGGTCTGACAAATGGGTTATGCACCTCTGAGTAAAGATTTCTAACAATCTGAAGCAAATGGTTCGAAACAATTATCTCCCCCTTCTTGCAGACTTACGTGCTCTGAAATCTGTATGGGACCTCAAGAACATCTCCTGGATGGGCCGCATAGCTTCCCTCCAAATGTCGTTTCTTCCTCGGCTCACTTATCTGTTTTGATGCCTCCCAATTAGAGTACCTACTCACCTCTTGTTACAATTTCAAAGTGAGTGCACAAAATTTATTTGGCAGAATAGGACCCCCAGGATAGCCCATAGAATCTTACAGCTGCCTATCGAGCTAGGAGGGCTGGCTTCCCCATCCATAGTCAAGTACTATGAGGGAGCCATGCTCACGCATATCTCCCAATGGGGGGTGCGCCATGCTAAAGACAGATGGAGAGAGGTTGAACAAGCCTCACTACCCTTCGACATCTTCCTAAAGGATTTAATTTGGACCCCAGTCCATAGCCGCAGAACCTTAGGCATACATAACCCTGTAGTACTTGAGTGACTGGCTATCTGGGATAAGATCCGGCATCGCAGCCTGATCGCACCTCACCCCTCCCCGATCACCTCTGTCCCGGGCCTCCTTACAGGTCTCGCGGAAACACATCCCAATACTTGGGCTCGACTAGGTGTCAAACAAGTCTCGGACTTTTGGTCAAGGTCTGTCACTGTCTCAGGGCAGACAATGTGAAAATATCCTGTCCTTTCTTCACTTTGAACTCATTAGAATAAAAAGTTTCCTCTCCAGCTGGGGTTTCCTCCCTCCTGTCTCTCGACAGCTCACTCCATGGGAGTCTGTGTGGAATGGGGGCCGTAGACTCCACAAGCTTCTCTCAAGACATTACGGTTTGCTTGAAGGCACCGTACCTCCTGCCCTGGCATCACACCTACTAAAGTGGAACGCTGCTCTTCACACCCACATTTCTGTAAACTTCTGGCAGAGGTCCATCCCTTTAACTAAAAAATCATTACACTGTATAACAATGTTTGAGACCTACTACAAAGTCATTTCTCAATGGTATCTTGTCCCTACGCGGCTATCCAAAATGTTTCCACTGATTTCACCCCTGTGTTGGAGGGAATGTGATCTCCCTGGAGATATGCTCCACACATGGTGGAAGTGCCCAAAGCTAATTTCCCTGTGGAACTCGTGCTTCTGCACTCTGGCGACCTTTAAGATTGTGATCCCTAAAAACCCTGCAAAGGCACTACTCCACTTAAACTTACACACCCTCCCTAAACACCAGCAGATTTTTTGCATATACCTCATGTCATCTGTTAAGACCAATATTGCTACATGTTGGAAGAAATCAATTCCCCCAAGGTGGTCCGATATCCTTAACAGTATGGCCTACCTATATACAATGGAAAAGGACATATACTATAGTCTGGACAAAGTAGATCTATTTGATATGGTTTGGGCAGACTGGAAAGATGCACACGACACTCAATGGATACCTCCAGTTAGGGCCTAAGCAATTATTCCCTGGGCACTTAGGGGCGACCGCCTGAGATGTCCCCCCTCCTCCCCTTATTCGGGTCCCTTCCTCCCCCCCCCCCCTCACTCTCTTACCCCCCCTCCTTTAAAAGCTATCTTGAAATGTACCAACCTCTTTTTCTGTCTTTTGAACCTACAAGTCATATGTTATAGTTTTTTTTTTTTTTTTTTAGTTCTCATACAGACTTGTCGTGTGTTACATTGTGCAGGGGATCTGCAAGTCCCCAGTTGCTGTATTATATTGTTTAAAACAAATAAAAAAATTATGATAAAAAAAATAAATAAATAAAGTATATTTATATCAGACACTGAGGGGAGCATATGACTCGGGGACAGATGGTTCAGATATTGAACAAGACACTCAGATTTAAAAAAATGAGTCTAAATGCAATTTAAACCCTTCTAGAAAAGGAGAGGAGGTAGGAAGAGACAAAGGAGGAGGGGCTATCAACTCCGGAGGGAGACGATACCCCTATTGACAGAAATGTCAGGGAAACTACAGCCAGAGTCAGGAGAGATACAGGGGCAATCAGCCCCAGAGACGGAGAGGATGGAGGGGCTATTAATTGCTCCGGATCAGGGTCTGCAGGTTGTCAATTTGTCCTCTTTTAAATTGAACAATGCACATATGCGGTACTTGAGTAGAGGACTGTCGTTCTGTCCCACTAATTGCCTGGATACATTAGGCTTTATCAAAGATTTGCATTACTTTGCCAGACAAATCATCCTCTCGCAAATGTTTAAAGGTAGGGAACAAATGGTGATAAAATATGTAAGCATAGGCAAAGAGGACAAGATGGTCCTTGCAGAACTTGAACAGTTATAACAGTGGTGTATCCACTCAGAAACAGGATGGTGAAACCATAAGCCCACAAGTTAAAACTCGACCCTGGAACAAATCTAAGGGAAGCCGAAGGGGGTGATGAATTCATGGAAGATTGGAACAGTAGCCTCCCAGACTGTTCCATTATTCTGATGAATAAAATGATTAAACAAAATAAGGAACATCTAGAGAAAACAAAGTTGGAGGTTGAAATATCATTACAACTGGTCAACTCTTTTGAAAATGATCCCAACTTTTCTAAAATAAACAATGATATTTAAGATCAGATTACTAACTTACAGGCAGACATCAAATCACGTAAAGGTAGAAAACTGTTTAGGGATCCAGAAGACTATCGTAAAAGTAAAGTATATTCATATAAGACATTGAGGGGAGCATATGACTGGGGACAGATGGTTTAGATATTGAACAAGACACTCAGATTTAAAAAAAATGAGTCTAAATGCAATTTTAACCCTTCCAGAGAAGGAGAGGAGGTAGGAAGATACCAAGGAGGAGGGGCTATCAACTTCGGAGGGAGACGATACCCCTATTGACAGAAACATCAGGGAAACTACAGCCAGAGTCAGGAGAGATACAGGGGCAATCAGCCCCAGAGACGGAGATGATGGAGGGGCTATTAATTGCTCTGGATCAGGGTCTGCAGGTTGTCAATTTGTCCTCTTTTAAATTGAACAATGCACATATGCGGTACTTGAGTAGAGGACTGTCGTTCTGTCCCACTAATTGCCTGGATACATTTGGCTTTATCAAAGATTTGCATTACTTTGCCAGACAAATCATCCTCTCGCAAATGTTTAAAGGTAGGGGACAAATAGTGATAAAATATTTAAGCATAGGTAAAGAGGACAAGATGGCCCTTGCAGAACTTGAACAGTTATAACAGTGGTGTATCCACTCAGAAACAGGATGGTGAAACCATAAGCTCACAAGTTAAGGTTACATCTCATTTCAAATCAAAATCTAATTTCATGCCTCAGCTAGCAACTATTCCAGTAGTGAACTTCTTTGTAAAATTGGTAGAGAAGGATATTTAGGAATGGACCTTCATAGATCTGGTTGATGACAATTTATCTAGAGCTGGGAGAAAAGCCATGATTGAATTGATGAATGCTAGGAATGTAGTGATTAAGCTGGCTGACAATGGTGGGAATCTCGTCCTGTGGGATGAGCAGAAATATTCTATTGAAGTTAAACATCAACTTTTGGACAAGAAACAGTATTTATGTTTAATGAGTAATCCAATCATAGATTTACAAAACAAATTGTTTAGATTTCTTCATGATGCGGTAGAACAAAACATCATAACACATGGTGAGTTTAAATATTTGTACCTAGAGTTCCCTGTCATGCAGATTTTCTACTGCATTCCAAAGATTCATAAAAACCTACTAAATCCACCAGGGCTCCCCATAATATCGGGGATTAGGAGTCTAACTGAAAATTTAGGGAATTACATAGATCACCATTTCAGACCATTCCTGAACACTATGCCTTCCTATGTCCTAGATACGGCAGACTTCTTATGGAAAATAGGAGTAATGGTACCAGATTATGTTATGTTAGTAACTCTTGATGCAGAAGGATTATACTCTTCGATCCCTCACAGTGTAGGAATAAAAGCTTTTAAAGATGTACTCATTAGTAGGGGACAGACGTATAATATACACACAGACTTTGTAATTAATCTTTTAAAGTTTGTACTTGAGAACAATGTGTTCATGTTTGATGGGAATATATGCAAACAAATACGGGGTACAGCAATGGGGGCTACATGTGCTCCGACCTATGCATGTCTCCACTTGGGAGCATGGGAGATAGATAAAGTATACCAGAATTCCTTATTTGAAAAATGCATCCACTTATGGGTAAGATATGTAGACAATATCTTCCTACTGTGGGAAGGGTCTACAGAAATGCTCAATGAATTTGTGAATAATTTAAATCAAAATCCCTTTAACAACAAACTGACACTCCAATCAGATAACATCAGAAAATGATCGTAAAAATACAGCTACTAACAGTATCCTTTTAGCCTCAAATCACCACCCAGAACATGTAAAAATGTTAAGGTTACGTCATAACTGCTCTTCCTAAACAAAATTTGAAAAACACACAGATGAAATGCAAGACAGATTTAGAGATAGGGGATATTCCAAAAGAAGTTTATCTGTAGCTAGAAAAAGGGCTAGAAACACTGAAAGAGATATACTTCTATACCCAGAAAAAAAGAGAGAATAGTTCTGAAATAAGATTAGTCACACAATATAATTGTGATTTGAATAGGATTAGGGAAATTCTCAATAAACACTGGGACCTTTTCAGAAGTGAAGAAAGTATATGTGAACAGGTAGGGAACCATTCTTTGCTTACAGCCAAAAGAGCCCCAAATCTAAGAGATAAGCTAGTAAGAAGCAATTATCAAGCCTCCCCTTAAGAACTGGCTATTAAACCACAAGGTAGAGGGTAATTATCGATGTGGCAGTTGTGTCACATGTGAATTAATGCTTTGAACCAAAACTTTTAAAGACTGGAAAGGGAGAACCTTTAAATGTAGGTACTTCTTCAATTGCAATACTGAGGGGGTGGTGTATCTTTTGTCCTGTTCTTGCCCATGCTTTTATATAGGAAAAACAAAGAGAGTTTTCAAGGACAGGATAAAGGAACACCATGACAACATTAAGAATAAATGTAAATCTAGTAGTGTTGCAAGACACTTTGAATTACATCATGCAAGTAATCCTGAGAGTTTGAAGTTCATTGACATAGACAAAGGTATAACTAATGGTAGGGGGGTGATCAGGACAAATGTCTACTGCAAATGGAATGTGGCTGGATATATAGGCTGTCCACTATCTCTCCACATGGTTTAAATGAGAAACTTGACCTTGCTTGTTTTCTGGGATAAAACTATTATGTAAAATTATTATGTAAAAGAGCAGTCAAAAAAAATAAACTGTTTTCTTATTCATTACCAATTTGAATAGGCTCATTTTACAGAGTGAAATCCACTATGTTTCTTGAAACTAGGAGGAATTATTCATTATATCAGCAAGCTAGGTAAATATTTTATGTTTGTAAATATAACAATGAATGTGAGACCATGAATATAATATAAAGAAAGAATGTAATTAAAGAACCAGACGCATCACAATGTATCTTTTCATCTGTTCCATGGACGGGACTTAAAAAATGTGCTTAAAAAAAGTGCAAATGGGAGTGTGCAATCAGCCCTGAGGAAGCCCCATTGAGTCTTGTGACGTGCGGGTGAAATGCGCGTAGGCATTGGAGGACTTACCTTGTAACCTGTGAAGGCACTGAATCCAAACACTGGCTGTCTGAATGGCATTTGATAGGCGTCCGTTTGTGGAATGCATTAGTGAAGTGGAAACTAAGCACATTTGCTTGAGCTGATGTGTTACAATTGCAGAATACTAACTTACCTGGAACTGTGTGATGTCTCTGTCAAAAAGTTCATCAACCTGTTGATGATACAGGTCTGACTAAGGAAATTGCATACTCCTATAAGCAGCTGTGAACTGAGCATCAATGTCTGCTAAATAAATGGCGGTTGAACTTTGCATATGAAAACACGTTATTACTCTGGTCATCTTTCACTAATATCAGCATTTTATTTTGTATTCCACTGCAGCTCGTAACTGTCTCTAGCTCTCCTTAGCACGGATAATATAGATTCCATTTTCTACCTGCCCAGGTCTGGCCTCCATAAGCCATGCTGCTTCTGGGTTCTGTGTGCAGCAGGGTGTTGTCAGTCAGTGTTAAGGTGTAGTAATTCACTATCTGTATGACTTGCAATATATAGCTCTTTACCGCTTAATACATATTTCTGGTATCATAGGTGCCTTTATCAGGAGGCCCGGTCCTTTATTACCTTTTGAATATATTATTGTTTTTATGATTGGGTGTTTTTTCACTGTATAATTTGATGCAGTAGCTGTGCAAGGGCATTTTTGTCTGTGATAACATTTGCATATTGTTCCAAATGCTATTTTTATATTTGTGTGCAACTTTTTTCTAATATCAAATAAAAACTTATTTATTTTTTTGTATAATTTAAAAGAGTGCTGAATTCCCTGGCCTGGACAAATGGGCTTATCATATCCCATTTGTGGAATCTATCTTCTGCCGTAGTCTATTGCATATTATTTACAGGTTCTGCACCAAGGGTGCCGATTTGGCACCTAATAGTATTTTTCTGTGTAGATAAACTAGTGGATATGACTCTCCACAAAAACACTATATACAGTATTTATAAATAGTATATGAAGGGAAGTATTGTGTGTGTAAAGTGTGTTACATAAAGTAAGATTTGTGTTTTTGCATATTGTGCTTATTGTGAGCAAAGAAAAAAAATATAAAGTGTATTTTTTTTATTTACTTATAATTTTAATATATTCAATAAAAGAAAGTATCTCTAATAATTTATTTAAAATAAAGTATAATATTTTATGTTCTTGTTTTCTAGAAAATATAGCTTCTCACAAGGTTTCCTTTAGTGGGGACATAAGCCTGTAATTTAGTTACTTTCTATTGACATATGAGAATAGTAGGAGAAAGTAGTTGCTATGGATGGATCTTACTATTAACTAAAAATGTCCATTTCTCTAAGCCTAACTGCCCATTATTGAAGCCATCAATTGTTTGTCATTTACCTCAAAAGCAGAAGTAGCTCACTTTTTCAGTTTTTTCATCTTAAGTCATTATATAATATTGGCCAATTTTAAAGTTAAACACAAAGGACTACAGTCATTTCAGTCAATTTAAGGATTCACAAAAGCCAATATTTTCTTTTATATTTTAAGCAATGACTTTATCAAAGTGAGATGATTTTTGTATTATAGTTTCATGATGGATTTGATAAAAAAAAGTAAAAATCATGTTATTCAGGGCCAGATTAAAATCATGTTATTCAGGGCCAGATTAAAATCATGTTATTCAGGGCCAGATTAAAATCATGTTATTCAGGGCCAGATTAAAATCATGATATTCAGGGCCAGATTAAGAGGCCGATTTATCAAGCTCCGTATAGAGCTTGATGCTCCTTGTTTCCGGCGAGCCTAAAGACCACTGCTCCATAAATTGTCCACCTGCTCTAAGGCCACGGACAGACATCAACTTGATCGAATACGATCAGGTTGATTGACACCCCCTGCTAGCGGCCAATCTGCTAGTGGCCGCAAATCTGCAAGGAGCGGCATTGCACTAGCAGTTCACAAGAACCGCTGGTGCAATGATAAATGCTGATAGTGTATGCTGTCAGCATTTATCGATGTGCAGTGGACATGATACGCTACATTGTTTCATGTCCGCTCGCACTATGATAAATATACCCCTAAGAGTGGAGCACTAAGTTAAGAGCAAGCAATAAGGTTTTTATTTTGCTCATATTATAAGTTGAAAGTAAACGCAATAATTTTGAGTGCAATTGAAGTTAACACGCATCTTCAGTGCTCTGGTTAAATGTTTCACGAAAGTACAGTTAATACTCACAATAACACCAGCTAATAAAAATTATTAAAAAAAAAAAATGATTGCACAAAAAGTTATAATGTTTCAAAGACAGGGCTGTATTGGCCTACCAGGATACCAGGAGATTTCCCGGTGGGCTGCAGCAGTTGGGGCTGCAAAGCTACAATTTAAAGGGGAAATAATGAATGCAATTGGGTTGTAAGGTGCCTTTATATCATCAATCTGGCATTTTTATTTAATACAAAACAATAACATTTAATTCTAGGGAAGGAGTATCCCAGTAATCCCCTTTGAGAAAAATGGGGCATGGCATTTTACCTACTCAACGGAAAATAGGGCTGGTCTTCATATTTGTCCAGGGCTGCTTTTTATTCCCAGTCCAGCCCTGTTCAAAGATATGAGATCTCAAGTGTTAGAAAAAAAAGCAGGCAAAGAGATTTAAAATTAAGATATATATATATATATATATATATATATATATATATATATATATATATATATATATATATCTCAAAATATGTATATACAGTATATGTATGTATGTATGAATAACTAAATAAATATATATATGTGTGTGTGTGTGTGTGTGTGTTTATATGTGTGAACATATGTATTTATATGTATGTATATGTATTTACAGATAAGTATTACACATATAAACACATACATACATCTATATACATATATAGACATATATAGACATAAATATTAGTGCATTGGAGCCCTTTGCCGTTAAGTAGATTAAAACATGTAAAATAATATTTATGCAATATTTATATTTAATAAAGTGTTATACTGTGCATTAAATGTAAATATTTTACATTCCAATGTAGAATATGTTCTATATATTTTTAAATTGATATATATATCATTTTAATCACAGAAGCTGGTGCAATCACACAAACAGGTGTCCAGTTGCCAGGGTGCTGAATGCAGGTAGAGATAAAGGTAATAGAAGACAGCACTCGCTGGACTTAAGGATTAGCAATAGAAGCTTTTATTTACGTGACATTTCAAGGACAGCTCCCCTTCATCAGACCGATGAAGGGGAGCTGTCCCCGAAACGCCACGTAAATAAAAGCTTCTATTGCTAATCCTTAAGTCCTGCGATTGCTGTCTTCTGTTACCTTTATATATATATATATATATATATATATATATATATA
Organism: Bombina bombina; assembly: GCF_027579735.1. Lineage (NCBI taxonomy): Eukaryota > Metazoa > Chordata > Amphibia > Anura > Bombinatoridae > Bombina > Bombina bombina. Next base: position 695,135,883 of record NC_069499.1, on the reverse strand, counting down.
TATATATATATATATATATATATATATATATATATATACACTGTGTGCAGAATTATTAGGCAAATTAGTATTTTGACCACATCATCCTCTTTATGCATGTTGTCTTACTCCAAGCTGTATAGGCTCGAAAGCCTACTACCAATTAAGCATATTAGGTGATGTGCATCTCTGTAATGAGAAGGGGTGTGGTCTAATGACATCAAAACCCTATATCAGGTGTGCATAATTATTAGGCAACTTCCTTTCCTTTGGCAAAATGGGTCAAAAGAAGGACTTGACAGGCTCAGAAAAGTCAAAAATAGTGAGATATCTTGCAGAGGGATGCAGCACTCTTAAAATTGCAAAGCTTCTGAAGCGTGATCATCGAACAATCAAGCGTTTCATTCAAAATAGTCAACAGGGTCGCAAGAAGCGTGTGGAAAAACCAAGGCGCAAAATAACTGCCCATGAACTGAGAAAAGTCAAGCGTGCAGCTGCCAAGATGCCACTTGCCACCAGTTTGGCCATATTTCAGAGCTGCAACATCACTGGAGTGCCCAAAAGCACAAGGTGTGCAATACTCAGAGACATGGCCAAGGTAAGAAAGGCTGAAAGACGACCACCATTGAACAAGACACACAAGCTGAAACGTCAAGACTGGGCCAAGAAATATCTCAAGACTGATTTTTCTAAGGTTTTATGGACTGATGAAATGAGAGTGAGTCTTGATGGGCCAGATGGATGGTCCCGTGGCTGGATTGGTAAAGGGCAGAGAGCTCCAGTCCGACTCAGACGCCAGCAAGGTGGAGGTGGAGTACTGGTTTGGGCTGGTATCATCAAAGATGAGCTTGTGGGGCCTTTTCGGGTTGAGGATGGAGTCAAGCTCAACTCCCAGTCCTACTGCCAGTTTCTGGAAGACACCTTCTTCAAGCAGTGGTACAGGAAGAAGTCTGCATCCTTCAAGAAAAACATGATTTTCATGCAGGACAATGCTCCATCACACGCGTCCAAGTACTCCACAGCGTGGCTGGCAAGAAAGGGTATAAAAGAAGAAAATCTAATGACATGGCCTCCTTGTTCACCTGATCTGAACCCCATTGAGAACCTGTGGTCCATCATCAAATGTGAGATTTACAAGGAGGGAAAACAGTTCACCTCTCTGAACAGTGTCTGGGAGGCTGTGGTTGCTGCTGCACGCAATGTTGATGGTGAACAGATCAAAACACTGACACAATCCATGGATGGCAGGCTTTTGAGTGTCCTTGCAAAGAAAGGTGGCTATATTGGTCACTGATTTGTTTTTGTTTTGTTTTTGAATGTCAGAAATGTATATTTGTGAATGTTGAGATGTTATATTGGTTTCACTGGTAAAAATAAATAATTGAAATGGGTATATATTTGTTTTTTGTTAAGTTGCCTAATAATTATGCACAGTAATAGTCACCTGCAAACACAGATATCCCCCTAAAATAGCTATAACTAAAAACAAACTAAAAACTACTTCCAAAAATCTTCAGCTTTGATATTAATGAGTTTTTTGGGTTCATTGAGAACATGGTTGGTCAATAATAAAATGAATCCTCAAAAATACAACTTGCCTAATAATTCTGCACTCCCTGTATATATATATATATATATATATATATATATATATATATATATATATATATATATATATACCTACAGTATATATAATCATGTATCTATAGGTATAGATATACTGTATATGGTACAAAAACATCAGATATATAATTTGACATATACATTTACAAATAAACTAGTCGATAAGCCTGCCCAGAGGGCAGTCTATTTTTAAACAACCTGTTTTGTAACTCTGCTTTTTTATAAATATTTAATCTACAGGTGGAACTATACTGTATTTTTATGGACTGCTATCCTAAATATATCAAAAATATTTTATATATAATAAACTACAGGTGTAGCAACACCCTTTTTGGACTAACTACTGTCCTAAATAAATCCAAAATTGATGCTCTTCAAATTATGTCTACTTTAAGTATATTTCTTTGTAAGCAACATTTTTAGTAAAGCAGGCATCACTTCCAGTTAATAAGTAGCCTTGTTCTTCTCCGTCTATGACCTTAACTTTTACATCAGCAGAGCTTTTTACCCTAGTTACATATAGCAGTCCATGGCTGAAAACTGGCTCTGGCAAATAGATGCCAACTCTATCTAAAGTTTGACTTTGAGATTTGTTAATGGTCATAGCGAATGCTAATTTAACTGGAAATTGTCAAAAGGAAGTTGTGTATTACTTGGGGCTAAGTCTATTTGAGGAATAAAGACATTTTGCCCTTTAGCTGTACCTGTTAATACTTGTGCAATAATTACATTTTCACGCAATGCTTTCACAACCAATCTGGTGCCATTACAAAGACCTCTTTTGGTGTTAAGATTACGCAAAAGTATACTAATAGTGCCAATTTTAAGATTGAGTTTATGAACTGGCATTCCAGAAGGAGCCAATTCATTTAAAAATTTAACTGGATAATTATCCCTATCTTTCTGTGATTCATCATCAATAGAATCAGAGCTTAAAGTGAAAGTATTTTTTTAAGCTCTGCAACACATCTATTTAATCTTTAACAAGAATATATTAAGATCGCTATTTTTTTTTTATATTACAAATGTGACTTTATTTTTTAATTTCCTATTTTCCTACCATGATAATCCTTTCTCCGCCCACCCTCCACTTCCTGTCTTTTGTTGCCTTTACGTATAGAGCGGTCCCAGCCGCTCTATACCTAGTAGAAATGCACGTTCATGAGCAGGGAATGCATAGCGCATGCGTGCATCGTTGATCATGGCTGCAATGCGCATGTGATTTTCTTATCACCCGGCTGCAACAGAGAAATAGCTATGCGCATGCGTGAATCGGGCACGCGCGTCCGACATAATACTGTGTATAATAATGTTGCCGCATGTGCAATTGATTACATAGTCGGATGACGTAGCTTCACGGCCACCGATTGGCCAGATAGTCAATTGGCTAAAAAAAAATGTGACAAGGAAGTAAAATATCTATAGAAAAACTGGATTATTTGAAAATCAGAAAAATTTGACTTTATTTGCGGCAAAAATGTTATTTAGATCTAGCTTTCAGGAAAATGATGAATTAAACTCCTATTATTTTTAAATAAACTATGTAACTGTGCATAGCTGACCACCTAACTTTACTTTCAGTTTAAGTAAGTAGTGGTTCCACCTTCTAACAAACTAAGAACTTCTTCATTGATTTTATTAAAATCACTATTTTTTAACTGTTCACCAAAAATCTGTTAATATGACAGTAGTATTTTAATAACAAATATGGGTTGTATGGTACAACCCAAGAGTTATCAATTTTTTTCCATTTATTACAATAGAAACAGTTTTTTGGATCACTTGTAACATGGATAACCATCTACATTGATCAAAGTTTCTTCTTGGAAGGATTTTGGATATTGCTTAGAGCAAAACCCATCAACCATACATGGAGATCTTAGATTATGCTCCCCACAGGGCCTATGTATCATGTGTTTGGTAACAATTGCATGCAACTGGGGATTGACTTGAATGTCAGGTATTTCTGCAGAAATAAAGCTATCAATTGCTTATCTTGTGCACATAAAATAAGCAAAATATGTGCATGAGGTAATCCACGTTTCTGAAATTCAATCACATGAACTTTGGCAGCTGGTTTACCCAAAACATGTTTCTTTGTGATATCATCAAGAAGTTCTTGAAGTTTTAAATGAAAAACTCTTGCCACTAATTCAGGACAAAATTCACCTGCTTGACCTACTTTAAGATTAACAACAATTTCAGACCATTTTGGGTTACATGTCATAGTTATGAAAAAATAAGGCTTCCCATACGTTCTAACAATAGCCATGGCATCTTGATAATTCCGTACCATGTTTCTTGGATTACCTTGGAATGTAGATGAAAGTATAACTGCTTTGCCTGGAAGTAAGCCCTGTTCTGCAGCTACATTTTCAAGATGGTCCATAAGATTTGTGTACTTTTCAACCTTCAATTTTGACTGATTTTGTCTAATATATTTTAAACGATTAACTTCTGTCTTAACGTATGCATCTACAAAATACTGCTGGGTCAATTTGCCAGCACTCAGAAATAGGTTAAACTTGTGTCGGATGGAAAGTATATAACCATAAAATTGCATATGTGTGACACTTTCTCTTGGCTTTGCTAAGGATTGATATATTTCTAATAGTAGTAGGGTTGTAATTAAGTTTCATTTTAAGTTACCAACTTTGGTCCCCAAAAGGGAAAAGAAGTGGATACAACATTGGCTCCAAATTTGGATCTAAAATACTTATCCTTTCTGGGGTTTTTTTCAATGTTAGGACTTCGACAATGAATAATAAGATCTCACTCAGGAGGAGGTTCACCATCTGCATTTTGAAAAATAATAGCTACCTCATTACACCAAGGAGCATTATATCTACGTTGATCATTTTTGCGATCTTGTACTATTGCCATGGTCATAGTTGCAGGTGTAACACCATTTTGAGATGCATCTTCTAAACATTCCTGTTCTACTTCATACAACATTCTACATGCTTTAGCAAAAGGATTGTTTAAAGCCATAAAAGAATTCAACTCAGTCATCAATTCAGGGGTTGCGATTTGTATTTTCATCAATCATAAGGCGCTGTTGTGCAGCCTCATCAGGATCAAGAATATATAGTTGTGCAAACTTTCTATTATCCTCTTTGGAAGGATGAAGTGATCCAGTTCTGTGATAAATTTGTCCATTAATTCTAAAGCAGTAAGGGCCATAACTGGGAGGAGGAGCAATATTTGCCCCAATTGAAGCAAATGCTAAAGAATTATTTAAAGATCTAATATTTTTGTTTTTGAATGTTTATGATTTCCTGTAATTAAGCTTTCTATTAAAGGAGCGACTTTAATAGGTTTAATATTTACTTTTCCTTTGCTGCAGCATTGACTGCATTGACTTATTTTTAATCTGGTGAACATTTCACATTAGGAGTGTAGGGGTTAATAGTGAGTGATGATGTGTATAAGGTCATGTGTGATCTCATTTCCTGCTTGATTGGTCACCTGTACCTATAATAGCTTGACATGTTCACTTGTTTGTTAGCTGATAAAGGGGCAGGAGCCCCCAAACGGTGCTCAATAAAGGCGCTGTTGCCTCATATTGTGTGCCACTGTGTGTTCTATTTTGTTGACTGAATAGTTTGTCTGATGGCTGCTCTTTTGTAAAATGTACAGCATCACAGTTGGTGCATATAACATTTAACTTTCCACAGTTATGATGATCAAATTAATCATCATATCTCTCAATTGCAGCAATGTGTTGAGTATGTTTTGCAAAATATGTATGATGGTGTTGAACAAGACTTGCACTAAAATTGCTTTTATGTTCACTTTCTGTATTGCTTATGCTTATCTTTTTTTTTTTTTTTTTGACATTTTTCATTTTCTGCACATGCCTTTCTATGGGCAAATGTATTTCTTTGTTTTTCTTTATGTCTCTGATTTTCTGTCATATTTGCTCTCTCTTTTCTTTTCTGAACTGCTTTTGCTTCCCTAAAATGGGCCCTTTTTTTCATCAGTCATTTTACTTTTATTTTTTTTTTATCTTTCTCATTTCGCCTCCTTTTTGCATCAGATTGTTCTTCTAAAGATAACTTTCTTTTAGGGGGCATGATTTTTTTTTAAATATTAAAAGTTATTGACAACCTTATTCAGATTGACTTCCGTCCTAAATATATCCAAAATATATTATATATATTAAAGCTACAGTTGTAGCAACAATATTTATGTATATAATAAAGTTACAATTGAAGCAACACTGTGTTTAACAAAACTGCTTTGATCTAAATATAAATTAAACTACAGGTGTAGTGACACCCTATTTGGATGCACTGCTGTCTTTTATTATATAATTATTCTTCTGGTGCATCAACACCCTAATTAAACTAATTTTTAAAAAAACTAATATATATATATATGTATACTTTTTTTTCCCTATGGTTCTTGCACCCAGACCTGTCTGGGGTTAACTGCTTGTGGCTCTGGGGACAGCACAGCTTCCTGTGAGTGCCAGTGGAACCCAGGGCTGAGCATGTTGCAGGGTCATGGGATGTGTACCCGGTCCGGTATGAGAGTGCAGTTCCCTTCCTAGTGCTCTCCAAAAAATGCGCCACTATTGCGAGTTTGGAACGCAGAATGCGTTCCACAGTGAAAGCCGAAACCGGAAGTTCCAATACATCACTTCCGGTTTTCGGTAATAATGAGTAAATACAAAATGTTGATAAACAAACATAGGCCTAGATTTAGAGTTGGGCGGTAGCCGTCAAAACCAGCGTTAGAGGCTCCTAACGCTGGTTTTTACCGCCCTCTGGTATTTGGAGTCAGTCAGGAAAGGGTCTAACGCTCAATTTGCAGCCGCGACTTTTCCATACCGCAGATCCCCCTACGCCATTTGCGTAGCTTATCTTTTCAATGGGATCTTCCTAACGCCGGTATTTAGAGTCTTGGCTGAAGTGAGCGTTAGAACTCTAACGACAAAACTCCAGCCGCAGAAAAAAGTCAGTAGTTAAGAGCTTTCTGGGCTAACGCCGGTTTATAAAGCTCTTAACTACTGTGCTCTAAAGTACACTAACACCCATAAACTACCTATGTACCCCTAAACCGAGGTCCCCCCACATCGCCGCCACTCTATTACATTTTTTTAACCCCTAATCTGCCGACCGCACACCGCTGCCACCTACGTTATCCCTATGAACCCCTAATCTGCTGCCCCTAACACCGCCGACCCCTATATTAATAATAATGAGCTCGCATTCTATTGGCTGTTCCAATCAGCCAATAGAATGCGAGCTCAATCTGATTGGCAGATCCAATCAGCCAATCAGATTGAACTTGAATCTGATTGGCTGATTCCATCAGCCAATCAGAATTTTCCTACCTTAATTCCGATTGGCTGATAGAATCCTATCAGCCAATCGGAATTCGAGGGACGCCATCTTGGATGACGTCCCTTAAAGGAACCTTCATTCTTCAGTTGGACGTCGAACGAAGAGGATGGATCCGCGCCGGAGGTCTTCAAGATCAGCCGCTCGTCATCCGATGGAACAACATAGAAGATGCGGCTTGGATGAAGATGTTTGCCGGTCCGGATGTCCTCTTCTGCCCGGATAGGATGAAGATTTCTTCCCGAAGATGGACTTCTTTATTTGCCGCTTGGATCCAGACTTCAGCCGGAGGATGGACGTCACTCTTCAGCCCCTGCTTGGGCTTGGATGAAGATTTCGGAGGCTCTTCTGGACAGATCGGGACCCGGTGTGGTGAAGAAAAGGTAGGGAGATCTTCAGGGGCTTAGTGTTAGGTTTATTTAACCCCTTAATGACCAGACCATTTTTCAATTTTCTTACCCTTAATGACAATGGCTATTTTTACATTTCTGCAGTGTTAGTGTTTAGCTGTAATTTCCTCTTACTCATTTACTGTACCCACACATATTATATACCGTTTTTCTCGCCATTAAATGGACTTTCTAAAGATACCATTTTATTCATCATATCTTATAATTTAATATAAAAAATATATAAAATATGAGGAAAAAATGGAAAAAAACACACCTTTTCTAACTTTGACCTCCAAAATCTGTTACACATCTACAATCACCAAAAAACACCCATGCTAAATAGTTTCTAAATTTTGTCCTGAGTTTAGAAATACCCAATGGTTACATGTTGTTTGCTTTTTTTGCAAGTTATAGGGCAATAAGTACAAGTAGAACTTTGCTATTTCCAAACCACTTTTTTTCAAAATTAGCGCTAGTTACATTGGAACACTGATATCTGTCCGGAATCTCTGAATATCCCTTGACATGTATATATATTTTTTTAGAAGACAACCCAAAGTATTGATTTATGCCCATTTTGATATATTTCATGCCACCATTTCACTGCCAAATGCGAGCAAATAAAAAAAATCGTTCACTTTTTCACAAATTTTGTCACAAACTTTAGGTTTCTCACTGAAATTATTTACAAACAGTTTGTGCAATTATGGCACAAATGGTTGTAAATGCTTCTCTGGGATCCCCTTTGTTCAGAAATAGCAGACATATATGGCTTTGGCATTGTTTTTTGGTAATTAGAAGGCCACTAAATGCCGCTGTGCACCACACATGTATTATGCCCAGCAGTGAAGGGGTTAATTAGGGATCTTGTAGGGACCTTGAAGGGTTAATTTTAGCTTTAGTGTAGTGTAGTAGACAACCCAAAGTATTGATCTAGGCCCATTTTGGTATATTTCATGCCACCATTTCACCGCCAAATGCGAGCAAATAAAAAAAAAAGAGACATTTTTCACAATTTTAGGTTTCTCACTTAAATTATTTACAAACAGCTTGTGCAATTATGGCACAAATGGTTGTAAATGCTTCTCTGGGATCTCCTTTGTTCAGAAATAGCAGACATATATGGCTTTGGTGTTGCTTTTTGGCAATTAGGAGGCCGCTAAATGCTGCTGCGCACCACACTTGTATTATGCCCAGCAGTGAAGGGGTTAATTAGGTAGCTTGTAGAGAGCTTGCAGGGTTAATTTTAGCTTTAGTGTAGAGATTAGCCTCCCACCTGACACATCCCACCCCCTGATCCCTCCCAGACAGCTCTCTTCCCCCCCCCACCCCACAATTGTCCCCGCCATCTTAAGTACTGGCAGAAAGTCTGCCAGTACTAAAATAAAGGGTGTTTTTTTTTTGTTTTTTTTAAATTATTCAGCTGTGATGGACCCCTGCCTTAACCCCCAACCTCCCTGATCCCCCCCAAACACCTCTCTAACCCTCCCCACCTACCTATTTGCCACCATCTTGGGTACTGGCAGCTGTCTGCCAGTACCCAGTTTTCCCCAAAAAATAAAGTGTGTTTTTTTTTTTTTTTTTAGTCGTTTTTTTGTTTTTTTCTGTAGTGTAGCTGCCCCCCCAGTACCCCCACCCCCCTAACCCTACCAGATCCTATTTTTTTTTATTTTTTTTTTAAAGTTTGCTGCCCCCCTCCCTCTTAACAGAACTCATTGGTGGCAGTGTTTGCTGCGCGCGCACACACACACGCATGCGCGCGCGCACACGCAGGCCCCCCCTCCGCATGCTCCCAGCATCCGGCGTGCACAATGCACTTGTAGGAACCGGATGCCGGGTAGCGATGGGCCGCCCACCCTCCTCCCTTGTAAGCTCCCACCCACCAACGAACGGCCCCATCGCTACCGGTGCAGAGAGGGCCACAGAGTGGCTCTCTCTGCATCGGATGCTTTTTAAAGGGTATTGCAGGATGCCTCAATATCGAGGCATCACTGCAATACCCTGAGAGCTGCTGGAAGCGATTGCGATCGCTTCCAGCACTCTCTTAGACAACTGACGTACCAGGTACGTCCATTGTCACTAACTGAAAGTTTTTGCAGGACGTACCTGGTACGTCAGTTGTCATTAAGGGGTTAAGGGGGGTTTGGGTTAGATTAGGGGTATGTGGGTGGTGGGTTGTAATGTTGGGGGGGGTATTGTATGTTTTTTTTTACAGGCAAAAGAGCTGAATTCTTTGGGGCATGCCCCGCAAAGGGCCCTTTTCAGGGCTGGTAAGGTAAAAGAGATTTTCTATTTTAATTTTAGAATAGGGTAGGGCATTTTTTTATTTTGGGGGTCTGTGTTATTTTATTAGGGGTCTTAGAGTAGGTGTAATTAGTTTAAAATTGTTGTAATATTTTTCTAATGTTTGTAAAAAAAATTTTATTTTTTGTAACTTAGTTCTTTTTTATTTTTTGTACTTTAGTTAGTTTATTTCATTGTATTTATTTGTAGGTATTTTATTTAATTAATTTATTGATAGTGTAGTGTTAGGTTTAATTGTAACTTAGGTTAGGATTTATTTTACAGGTAATTTTGTAATTATTTTAACTAGGTAACTATTAAATAGTTATTAACTATTTAATAACTATTGTACCTGGTTAAAATAATTACAAAGTTACCTGTAAAATAAATATTAATCCTAAAATAGCTACAATATAATTATAATTTATATTGTAGCTATATTAGGATTTATTTTACAGGTAAGTATTTAGCTTTAAATAGGAATAATTTATTTAATAAGAGTTAATTTATTTAGTTAGATTAAAATTATATTTAATTTAGGGGGGTGTTAGTGTTAGGGTTAGACTTAGCTTTAGGGGTTAATACATTTATTATAGTAGCGGTGAGATCCGGTCGGCAGATTAGGGGCTAATTATTGTAGGTAGGTGGAGGCGACGTTGGGGGCGGCAGATTAGGGGTTAATAAATATAATATAGGGGTCGGCAGTGTTAAGGGCAGCAGATTAGGGGTACATAGGGATAACGTAGGTTGCAGCGGTATACGGTGCGGCAGATTAGGGGTTAATAATAATATGCAAGGGTCAGCGATAGTGGGGGCGGCAGATTAGGGGTTAATAAGTATAAGGTTAGGGGTGTTTAGACTCGGGGTACATGTTAGAGTGTTAGGTGCAGACTTAGAAACTGTTTCCCCATAGGAAACAATGTAGCTGCGTTAGGAGCTGAACGCTGCTTTTTTGCAGGTGTTAGGTTTTTTTTCAGCTCAAACAGCCCCATTGTTTCCTATGGGGGAATCGTGCATGAGCACGTTTTTGAAGCTGGCCGCGTCCGTAAGCACCGCTGGTATCGAGAGTTGCAGTGGCGGTAAATATGCTCTACACTCCCTTTTTTGGAGCCTAACGCAGCGGTATTTAAAAGGTGCGGGGGAAAAAAAGCACACGTAGCTAACGCACCCCTTTGGCCGCAGAACTCTAAATCTAGCCGATAGTGACTTAGTGTGACATCCTTCTAGTAAGATAACCTAATGCAAATAGTGAATAAAGTGTAACAAATTAGTTTGTACTCAAGATCATCCTGTTTGTTTGTGATCGCAATCAACATGTTATGTGTATAATTTAATCGTCATGGTAACGGTTACCAGGGTAACAGAGATCAACTCTGAATTTCAATAGAATCAAGTGCTTGTGTCAATGTTTGAACGATAAACACACAAGTGATTAACTTTAATTAAAATAAGTATAATAGTAAACATAATAACAATAGTTATAACTCATTATAACCATTTGTCAATCAACAGTTGGGCTATATAATAGTGCTTAGAATGGCAACTTATTGCCCATCAAAAGGAAATGATGGATGCTGATATGAAAATGACTGTGGGTGGGATTTATATGTGAACCATGCCATAAACATACTGTGGTTTGTTTGTTTTCGTAATTTAGTGGGGGGGGGTTGTAACTTAACTTAGCGTTAATTTTTTTTTGTAATTTAGTAATTTTTAATAGTAGATTTAAATATTTTGAGTAGGGCTATGGTTTTTTAATATGTAATATAGTTAATTTAATTGTTAGTTTAATTTTTTATAGGTGGTAGACCTGAACTGTGAATTAGTTTCACTACAGAAATTGAATAGTTAAAGGTGGTAGACCTGAACTGTGAATTAGTTTCACTACAGAAATTGAATAGTTAAAGGTTTGAGTTAATTTACATTCTTTTGTATTCTGGTTTTTAGTATTGCAATTAGATAACAATTAGATTGTTTGCATAGGTGAGCAATTAGGAGGGACCCCACCCTATCTTTCTGAGGGTATTTAAAGAGATCTGTTTAGCTCTGCTTCTTAGCAAAGAGATCAAACTACAAAAGGATCAAATACATAAGGATATTTGAGTTATTTCAGAAAGGTATATAACATTTCTCTTTTAAATTGTTGTTACTTGAATAGTTTGTACTTTCAGATAACATATTTTGTATTTCTATTAACTTTATATTTTGTTTTTTTATAGGTGGTAGACCTGAACTGTGAATTAGTTTCACTACAGAAATTGAATAGTTAAAGGTGGTAGACCTGAACTGTGAATTAGTTTCACTACAGAAATTGAATAGTTAAAGGTTTGAGTTAATTTACATTCTTTTGTATTCTGGTTTTTAGTATTGCAATTAGATAACAATTAGATTGTTTGCATAGGTGAGCAATTAGGAGGGACCCCACCCTATCTTTCTGAGGGTATTTAAAGAGATCTGTTTAGCTCTGCTAAACATTTAGCTCTGCTTCTTAGCAAAGAGATCAAACTACAAAAGGATCAAATACATAAGGATATTTGAGTTATTTCAGAAAGGTATATAACATTTCTCTTTTAAATTGTTGTTACTTGAATAGTTTGTACTTTCAGATAATATATTTTGTATTTCTATTAACTTTATATTTTGTTTTTTTATAGGTGGTAGACCTGAACTGTGAATTAGTTTCACTACAGAAATTGAATAGTTAAAGGTGGTAGACCTGAACTGTGAATTAGTTTCACTACAGAAATTGAATAGTTAAAGGTTTGAGTTAATTTACATTCTTTTGTATTCTGGTTTTTAGTATTGCAATTAGATAACAATTAGATTGTTTGCATAGGTGAGCAATTAGGAGGGACCCCACCCTATCTTTCTGAGGGTATTTAAAGAGATCTGTTTAGCTCTGCTTCTTAGCAAAGAGATCAAACTACAAAAGGATCAAATACATAAGGATATTTGAGTTATTTCAGGAGTTATTCAGGGTTATTCAGGCTTATTCAGTAGTAAATAATACTTATATTTTTCTTATTGTTAAAGTGTTGCATAGTTTAAAATGTCTCAGACACAGTGCAATGGGTGTTTTGCACTTTTTAATCGTTCTACTTTTTGGAGATTTAGGGGCTGTCCTGTTTGTAAGCAGTTTTCCCTGTTAAGGGAGGAAATAGCTAAACTTCAAGCTAAGGTAAGTAACATACCTGTTACCTCTACAAAGCTGCCTCAGAAAGAAGCCCCTCTACCCCAGAGATCAGCAAGGAGAGGCAGATGGATCACTGTAGGCTCTGGAAGAATTAGAACAGTAGACCAGAAGCATTGCCCACAACCTCTGCCATTGCAAAACTCCTATGCTGCTCTTGCCGAATATACTTGTGATGAGGAGATTGCTGTTTCTGAGCCCTCTGAAGCTGTAACAGGTAATTTAAATCTATTGGCACCTGATTCTCCAGGTAACATAACACAGGAAAGAACTGCAGATGTGTTTTTGAGAAAAAGACTGTTAGTGGGTGACTCTATTTTGAGGAATGTGTATTTAGGTGAAAGTAAAGGAGAAACAAGGGAGGTTAGATGTCTTCCAGGAGCTACTGCTCACAGGGATAAGAATCGTATTTTGAGAATTGTTAAGGCAGCAGAAAAGGGAAGTGAGTTAGATGTGATTGTACATTTAGGAACAAATGATCTGGCTAGTAATCATGTTGCTGCTGTTCAGAAAGAGTTTTGTGACCTAGGTAATCATTTAGAGACTGTGGCATCAACTCTATCATTTTCTGCTATTTTACCTGTGTATGGCCAGGAAGCAGGAAAGATGGAGCGGATAACAACATTTAATTCTTGGTTAGATAAGTGGTGCAGGGAACGAGGATTTGGTTTTATTGGCCATTATAGCTCTGTTTGGAAAGATACTAGGTTATTTAGGAGAGATGGCTTGCATTTGGATGCTAAAGGAACAGAGTATCTGGGAGAGGAGTTTAAATACTTTATTAGAAATCATTTAAACTAATAAAGGGGGGTAGCATTAATATATCCACCTGCCCCCCACAGCATGCCAAAACTGTTAGTCCAAGTAACAATTCTAGAAATTCTAGTAGAAAAATTCTTCGTGCCATGAGCACAAATGCTCGCAGCTTAGGAAATAAATTACCTGAACTCATTTCAATAATGACTAGGGACAACTTGGATTTAGTAGCTATAACAGAAACATGGTACAATGATTTGCATGACTGGGACATAGTCATACCTGGATACAGGTTATTTAAAAAGAACAGAGTAGGAAAGAAAGGTGGAGGAGTTGCTTTGTATGTAAATGAAAATATAAAGGTTACTGAAATTGTAGGAACAAATGATGAGGTGGAAAGTATTTGGGTGACTTTGGAAATTGGAGATAAAAATGTTTTTAGAATAGGGGTTGTATATAGGCCTCCATTGCAGGATGAAAAACTGGACAATCTGTTATTAGATGAAATAACCAAAATGACCATGAAGGGTAAGGTTATAGTACTGGGGGACTTTAATTTGCCAGATATAGACTGGAAGATTCCTTCTGCCAGATCGGCTAGAAGCAGGTATATTCTTGAATCTCTGCTAGGGGAATCACTTGAACAATTAGTCAAGGAACAAACTCGTAAGGAAGCTATATTAGATCTAATACTTACAAACAGTGATACAGTTTCAGATGTGTCTGTAGGTGAGAACTTAGGATCCAGTGATCATCAATCTGTTTGGTTTAGTATTCATGTTCAGGAACTGTCCACCCAGACTAAAACAAAAGTTTTAGACTTTAGGACGGCAGATTTTTCATTAATGGGAGAATACCTAAAGAACTATTTAAAGGGGAAAACTCTTATTACAGGGGTTCAAGAACAGTGGGAATTTGTGAAAGGTGCCATTTTAGATGCAACCGCACACTGTATTAGACATGTCTGTAAAAGTAAAAGAAAGCGGAAACCAATTTGGTTTTCCAAATAAGTAGCACATGCTGTAAAGACAAAAAAGATAGCTTATAAAAATTACAGACACACACAAGCAGATGATGATATGAAAATATGGAGACTCCAACAAAAAAAGACTAAGCAGTTAATTAGGAAGGTTAAAGCTCATGCAGAAGAGAAGATAGCACAGTCAGTAAAACATGGGGACAAAACATTCTTTAGATATATCAGTGAAAGAAGAAAAAATAAGGTAGGAATAGTAAAATTGAAATCAGTTGATGGTAGAATAATAGAAGGAGATAAGCAGATTGCAGACTGTCTCAATGATTACTTCTGTTCTGTTTTCACTAAAGATTGTGAAGATACAATGTCTACATTAAGGGATGCAACGCAAAATAGAAGCAAGCTTAACAGTAATCTTTTTACAGAGGATGAGGTTTTGTTAGCATTATCAAAAATAAATGTTACAAAGGCAGTGGGTCCTGATAATATTCATCCAAGGGTTTTAAAAGAACTTCGATCAGTGCTAACTGTCCCATTAACTGATCTGTTTAATCAGTCACTATTAACAGGAGCTGTCCCAGATGATTGGAGAATAGCAAATGTAATACCCCTTCATAAAAAGGGCAGTAGAGAAGAATCTGGCAACTACAGGCCAGTTAGTTTAACTTCAGTAGTAGGGAAATTAATGGAAAGCCTCTTAAAAGAAAGAATTATGACTTACATAAAGACAAACAATTTAGAGGACCAAAATCAGCATGGTTTTACTTCAGGGAGATCATGTCAGACTAATCTAATTGACTTCTTTGATTATGTAACAAAAGTATTAGACAAGGGAGGAGCAGTTGATGTAGCATATCTAGATTTCAGCAAAGCATTTGACACCGTCCCACACAATAAACTTATTCACAAACTATATCTCCTTGGTCTAGATTCAAAAATTGTGAACTGGGTGGAATGCTGGCTTAAGGACAGAAAACAAAGTGTCTTAGTAAATGGAGTTCATTCAGCAGAGGGGGCTGTTACTAGTGGTGTTCCTCAGGGGTCAGTTCTGGGGCCTGTTTTGTTTAACATATTTATCTGCGATATCAGCAAAGGGCTACAGGGGAAAGTATGTCTCTTTGCAGATGATACAAAAATTTGCAACAGAGTGGATGTTCCAGGGGGGGTAGACAAAATGAGAAGTGATATACAACAATTGGAGGATTGGACAAATGACTGGGGTCTAAAGTTTAACACAGCAAAGTGTAAAATAATGCATTTAGGGAAGAAAAATCCAAATGTTAATTACAGACTCAATGACACTTTACTGACTGTTACAGACGAGGAACAGGACTTGGGAATTATTATTTCAGATGATTTAAAACTTAGTAAACAATGTAGTAATGCAGCGAGTAAGGCTAGCAGAATGCTTGGATGTATTGGTAGAGGTATTTGCAGCAGAAATAGTAAGATTCTTATGCCACTTTATAGATCATTAGTTAGGCCTCATCTTGAGTATTGTGTGCAGTTCTGGAGACCATATCTTCAGAAGGATATTAACAAACTTGAATCTGTGCAAAGGAGGGCTACCAAAATGGTACATGGTCTAAAAAATAAAACTTACCAGGATAGGCTCAATGACCTAAATATGTATAGCTTAGAGGAGAGAAGGGAAAGAGGTGATATGATAGCAACTTTCAAGTACATTAAAGGGTTTAGTAAAACTGAGGCTGTGGGTATTTTACATAAAATGGAAAATTCAAGAACAAGGGGTCATGAGCTCAAGCTAAAGGGTAGTAGATTCAGAAGTAATTTGAGGAAGCACTTCTTTACAGAAAGAGTGATTGATTTATGGAATAAACTTCCTCAAGAGGTAGTAGCAACAAACACTGTGGGGGACTTTAAAAATGCATGGGACAAGCATAGGGCTATCCTACGAACTAGATAAGTTTATACTGTTAGGTAAGGTCGGGCAGACTTGCTGGGCCTATGGCTCTTATCTGCCGTCAATATCTATGTTTCTATGTTATTTTAGTATAATTGTTAGGGTAGGTTAATTAATAGTTTAATATAGTTTCTTTTAATTCTACAGGTAAGTTTTAATTTATTATAAGATAGGGATTCTGTAATTTTAATGTAAAATTAGCGGGTTGTTAGATTTAGGGGTTAATAGCTTAATTTAATTTATGGTGATGTGGGGGCTGGCGGTTTAGGGGTTAATAGGTTTAGTTAATGGTAGTGATGTGGGAGGCCAGAGGTTTAGGGTTGAATAACTTTATTTAGGTTGCGGCGGGGTCCGGGAGCAGCGGGATTGGGGTTAATAACATTATGTAGGTGGCAGCGATGTTGGGACGGTAGATTAGGGGTGTTTAGACTCGAGGCTTATGTTAGGGTGTTAGGTGTAAACGTTACTGGTTTTCTACCATAAAAATCAATGGGATATCTGTCAGCTTCGAACATGAATGTTTGCTGCTTTCAGACTCCCATTGATTGCTATGGCATCCGCAGCCTCCAGGGTGGTGGATTGAAAACCAGGTACGCTGGGCCGGAACAGCCGCTAGCGTACCTGTTAACTATTTGATAACTTTGAAAAAGTGTCAAATAGTGCTGAATGTGTATTCAGAACATCTGTAATGATGTAAGCATTGATCTGTGTTGGATTGAGACCGGCGGATCGTATGTTACGTCACAGATTTCAACTTTTGCCGGTCTCGAATCAAGCTCACCACAATTATGCTGTGGAATTCCAGCATATTTGTGGTTGGTGGCTTGATAAATATCTTCCAATGAGTGTTAAATTCTGCATTCTGCTAAATCAAATTTAGATGCAGCTATAGGAGGAATTTGTGGGAGGAGTTAGAGCTGTATAATTCAGAAACTTAAAAGAAATGGTTAATGGTGGGGCACTGAACTATACATTTGTAGGTAAAATAATTAGGGTACATGTTATTATATTGTATCTCTATCTCAACTTGTTTTATGTCCCTTTATGCAACAACGCTTGCCAAGATAAAATAGCAAAAGCAGAAATCTTCAAATTGAGTTTAATCATCTTGATCCGACTTGGATGATTGACAAGCACTGCTCTAGTGCAATTGTTTGAGCGAGAGTGGGGGGGGGTAGCTGCCCAAGCAATTGTTTGTGCAATGTTAAATGCGGGCAGCAGATGCTTCCCATTCGCCACAATATTTTAAGGATCTTTTAGATAAGAAACATGAAGACTTCTATAGGCAATCCTTTCAGTTCACAGGTTTTATGCTTAGGACTGCAGTTAGTGTAGCAATTGTTGCTGCTTCCACTTTTGTGTGGTGTGACAACCTCTGAAAACTTGTTAAAGGGGAAACCACTCTGGATGAGATCCAGGATTGTATCAGTCTCCTGAGAACAGCAAATTACTTTATTTGTGATGCAGCAGTGGAAACAATTTGCCTCAGCTCCAAAGACCTTATGAAGATGTGGCCTCCATACCAGACCTGGATCTGGTGTTCGGGCAGAATGAGTGTCTTTTGGGAGGTTTGGAAGAGATCTGTTCCCTGGGTATTACAAATCGTTTCCAAGGGGTACTGAATACTTTTTTGTGCAAGGCCTCCTCAAGGAAAATTAATCCTTTCTCAAGTGCCTCGAGATCCTTTAAAGGCCGAAGCTTTTCTTGGCTTGTATAAGAGATTTGGAATTAATGGTGGTGATTTCTCCAGATCCAACTACAGAATTAAACTAGGAGTTTTATTCAAATGTCTTTATAGTAGGAGAAGGAGGATATGTTTCAGCCTGTTTTCCCAAAATATTGAACAAACTGCAAGTTCCTACTTTCAAGATGGAGACAATTCATACTTTGCTGTTCGAGTTCAAGGAATTTCTGTAGTTTCTTACTTAAATTATATTTTGGTTCAGGCTCCTTTTCATCTGGCTGTGTCTCACCTTCAGATGGTTCTTGAGATGCTTCAGAGTCACAGTTGGAAAATAAATCTTCCAAAGTGTTTGTTAAACCTTCATACTCATGTGTCTTTTTGAAGGTTCATAATCAATCCTGTTACAATGTCCTTTTCTCTGACAGATCAGTGAAGACTGTGCTATTCTGCAGCTTAAGCATCTCCCTTTTGTAGCTCAGTGCATTGAAGTTGTGGGTCTCATGGTAGCTTGATCAGATGCAGTTCCATTTTGCAGGTTTCATCTTCGCACCTTCCAAATGCAGATGTTGCGTCAATGGAACGGAACCACAAATATTTGTCACAGAGGATTCACAGGACAAGGCAATCCTAAAATTTGTGACAGACTCACCAGTCCCTGGTTCAGGTAGCCTCTTTTCTTTGTCCAGTGTCTAGTGTAATTTCCACAGATGCCAGTCTGCTAGGTTGGGTGCAGTCTGTGGTTATCAGAGAGCACAGGGAGTTTGGTCTCCTCAGGAGACAAGGTTACCAATAAATAATTTGGAATTCCCTGCTTTATCAGGGCTCTCCAGAGTTGGCGCAACTTCAGACGCAAATCTGTTCTGAGATATCAGTCAGACCATGTTATGGCAGTAGCTTATGTCATCAGGGAGGAACTTGCAGTCCCTTAGCTATGATGGAAGTTTCCCACATCATCACTTGGGGGCAATGCCCCAGTATCTTCACCAAATCAGGAAGTGTTTGTCCAAATTCTGAGGCATTGTGATCACTCAGAGATAGATCACATGGCCTTGCATTTAAATCACAAAATCCAGAATCAAGCAGGAACAAGCCTCAGCAATTCTGATGCGACATGGCCTCAGTAGATTTGGTTTGCAGATATTATGCAGGAATTTATTCCTTGATTCATACTAGGAAACCTGTTTTCAGACATATTTATCATAAGTTCTGGAAAACTTTTTTGCATGGATTTCACGCAAAAGGTACCACTGGAATTATTTTAGAATTTCTAGAGTTCATGAGTTCCTGCAGAAAGGTGTATATAAAGATTTGTCAGTCAGTTCTTTAAAGCCTCAGATTTCTGCTCTTTTTTTTGTGTTTCATAAGAAGATTTAGATAATTCCTGACTTTCAAGCTATTGTTCCGGCTATTATTATTATTATAATAAAATCAGTTATTTCTCCAGTTTCTCCTTCTTGGAATCTGAATCTGGATTTGAGGATTCTTCAAATCCCTCCTTTTGAGCCAATGCATGGTTTGAACCTTCAGCTTTTATCTTGGAAAGTACTTTTTCTTCTTGCTATTTCTTCTTCAGCTTTGTCTTGCAAACCTCCTTTCTGATTTTTCATCAGGATAAGGTTGATTTTCGCACTAGCTAAAATTCTGTTCCAAAGGTGGTATCCACAGATACTATTAATCTGGAAATTCTGTTTCCTTCTTTTTGTCCAGCTTCTAAGAATTCTAAGGAACATCTTCTTCACAACTTGGGTGTTGTAAAAACTCTTAAAAAATATGTAGAAGCCACAAAAGATTTCAAAATTTCTTCTTTTCTTTTTGTTGATTCTTCTGGACCTCGCAAGGGTCACAAAGCTATCACTGTTACTTTAGCAGCTTGGCTTAAAGTCTTAATTTGCAAGGCTTACTTGTTTGTGGGGAAAACTCCCCCTGAGTGCATTACTGCTCATTCCACTAGAACAGTTGATACTTCTTGTAATGAGGCTTTTCGTGATTAGATTTGTAAGGCAGCTACTTGGTCTTCTTTGCACACTTTTTCTAAGTTTTATCACTTTCATGTGAATGATTCTTCTGAGGCTGCCTTTGGAAGCAATGTTCTGTGGGTCCTAGTGCCTTAATAGTAATGTCCCGCCTTCACTGTTTGTGCCCCCCCCCTATTCACAGGCGACTTGTGGACTCCACAGCTTGGGTATTGATTCCCACATGTGATGGCTCGTGGATTCTCACCATCTGATGAAACATAAAATTATTGCTTACCTGATAAATACATTTATTTCATGATGTTGAGCATCCACTAGCCCTGCCCTCTCTTTTTGTCCAGATGATGGCAGTACTTGTTTTGCACTTCTTTGCCTCATTTTGGGCTAGATATTGAGTGTAGTGCTATTTTTCACTCCCGCTCATGTGCTAACCTTGCTAAACGGAGGCTTTTTGCACACATATTAGAAGTTGAAAGTAAAACATTGCCGCATCGATTGAAAACCTGATACGCGCAAAAAGTTAAACGTCTAATTTCGCGACCACGTTAATGTATTCTCCCATAGACTTTCATGGAGCGCAAAACATACTCCAGTTCTATTTATCCTTCAATACATATATATATATATATATATATATATATATATATATAAAGTAATAGGTCTAGCACTAGTCAGAAATTCATACTGAATAGTAAATTGCACGTCCACCTGAGGGTCCTGCTCACCTCAAATATATAAATCCAAGAAGAAAAGAACAAATGGCATCAGCACTGTTTCTTAAAAGTTGAAAAACCTTTATTAGGGTGTCATCATGAAGGAACAGCAACGTTTCGGTTTTGTTACCCGAAATGCTGCTGTTCCTTCATGATGACACCCTAATAAAGGTTTTTCAACTTTTAAGAAACAGTGCTGGCGCCATTTGTTCTTTTCCTTTTGGATTTATATATATATATATATATATATATATATATATATATATATATATATATATATATGTATGTATAAAAAAAATTTTTTTGGTAAAAATATGTATATCTATAGATAGACAGACATACATAGATAAATAGATAGATAGAAGATAGATATAATAATATATAGGTATAGATATAAGATAGATAGATAGATAGATAGATAGATAGATAGATAGATGATAGATAGATATAATTATATATAGGTATAGATATAAGATAGATATTATTATATATAGGTATAGATATATAAAAATATTATAAAAATACCTAGAACATATTCCCCTATGTGAAGAACATTCAAATGTAAAATATTTACAGTAAATACATATTTAAAGCCATTATTAAACATTAACATTGCATAAAAATGCTTCTTTTGTTTTCAGGTTTTTGATATTGTGTGTGTGTGTATGTATATATATATATTTACATACATACAGTATACTGTATATATTATATGTGCATATGTATTTGTGTTTATATATATATATATATATATATATATATATATATATATATATTGCATATCTAATTTGCATCACTTACCCAGAATTCTCTTGTGCATTGGTAACATTGTATATGAGTTATTTCTGGGGAAAAGCAAGCGGAATACTTGCCTAGATGTGCTAATTTCCTATGCAAATATTTACATTGATTTAATTTTGAGACATTGAGGATTTTAATTTCAGTTTTTTATCTCCCCCCATAATTTTAATGATTATATATATATATATATATATATATATATATATATATATATATATATGTGTGTGTGTGTGTGTGTGTGTACATATGTGTTTTAAAAGTGTGTCTCTGTGTTGTTATTATACATTTTTTAAAAACAATGTACTGCTTTTAATGTGACAGGACCATTTTAAAGGGACACTCAATCAAAATGAAACTTTCATTATTCAGATACAGCATGCTATTGTAAACAACTTTCCAATTTACTTCCATTAACAAAATGTGCACAGTCTTTTTATATTTAAACTTTTTGAGCCACCAGCTCCTACTGAGCATGTGCAAGAATAAGTGTGTATGCATTTGTGAATGGCTGATGGCTGTCACATGGTATGTGTATGCATTTGTGATTGGCTGATGGATGTCACATGGTACAGGGGAGTGGAAGAATAAATAACTTTTAAAATTGTCAGAATAAAAATCTACTACTCATTTGATGTTCAGACTAAGTGCAATTGCATTGTCTTGTTATCTTGCATTTGTTGATTATGCAAATCTACTGTGTTGACTGGTCCTTTAAGCCTTAGCCTAAAAGAATGGATAGATAAAATATAAGGCTGTGAGGTTTTGTTATACAGCCTCAGATACCTTTAATAAGTGCATTTCATGAATCTATTCTTTAGTTTAGTTTATATAAAAAAACAACGCAGGAGCATAAATAAAACTCAAAACCTGTGTTATGAAGTTAAAATCAATCTTGTCTGATTCTCTCTATATCATATATAAAATTCTGATAATTGTCTGTGTTCGTAACATTATGGGATGGATTACAAATAGCGCTCTATAAAGTGTCAGATTAGCGCACATGAATAATTACTAATCTTAAAGCGTGTTTTTGAAATATTAAGTATAAAATATAAAAAAATATATATTGAAAATTATTGTACATACTGTAAAATACATATATATATTTATATATATATATATATATATATATATATATATACGTATATATATATATATATATATATATATACACTATTTATTATTTTGAAATTTTTACAGTATGTATATTTTTTTAGAATTATCATGCATTTTTTTAATATTTCATATTTAATATTTCAAGAACACGCTTTAAGATGACTAATTCTTTATTGGCTAGATTTAGAGTTTTTTCGGTAACGACCCGCGTAGCTAACGCTGGCTTTTTTCTGGCCACACCTTTAAAATAACTCTGGTATTGAGAGTCCACAGAATGTCTGCGTTAGGCTCCAAAAAAGGAGCGTAGAGCATATTTAACGCAACTGCAACTCTCGATACCAGAGTTGCTTACGGACGCGGCCAGCCTAAAAAACGTGCTCGTGCACGATTCCCCCATAGGAAACAATGGGGCTGTTTGAGCTGAAAAAAACCTAACACCTGCAAAAAAGCAGCGTTCAGCTCCTAACGCAGCCCCATTGTTTCCTATGGGGAAACACTTCCTACGTCTGCACCTAACACCCTAACATGTACCCCGAGTCTAAACACCCCTAACCTTACACTTATTAACCCCTAATCTGCCGCCCCCACTATCGCTGACCCCTGCATATTATTATTAACCCCTAATCTGCCGCTCCGTAAACCGCCGCTACTTACATTATCCCTATGTACCCCTAATCTGCTGCCCCTAACACCGCCAACCCCTATATTATATTTATTAACCCCTAATCTGCCCCCCACAATGTCGCCTCCACCTGCCTACACTTATTAACCCCTAATCTGCCGACCGGACCGCACCGCTATTATAATAAAGTTATTAACCCCTAATCCTCCTCACTGATCCTATAATAAATAGTATTAACCCCTAATCTGCCCTCCCTAACATCGCCGACACCTAACTTCAAACATTAACCCCTAATCTGCCAACTGGAGCTCACCGCTATTCTAATAAATGTATTAACCCCTAAAGCTAAGTCTAACCCTAACACTAACACCCCCCTAACTTAAATATAATTTAAATCTAATGAAATTAATTAACTCTTATTAAATAACTTATTCCTATTTAAAGCTAAATACTTACCTATAAAATAAATCCTAATATAGCTACAATATAAATTATAATTATATTATAGCTATTTTAGGATTTATATTTATTTTACAGGTAACTTTGTATTTATTTTAACCAGGTACAATAGCTATTAAATAGTTAAGAACTATTTAATAGTTACCTAGTTAAAATAAGTGCAAAATTACCTGTAAAATAAATCCTAACCTAAGTTACAATTAAACCTAACACTATACTATCATTAAATTAATTAAATAAAATACCAACAATTACCTACAATTAAACCTAACACTACACTATCAATACATTAATTAAATACAATACCTACAAATAGCTACAATGAAATAAACTAACTAAAGTACAAAAAATAAAAAAGAACTAAGTTACAAAAAAAAAAAATATTTACAAACATTAGAAATATATTACAACAATTTTAAACTAATTACACCTACTCTAAGCCCCCTAATAAAATAACAAAGCCCCCCAAAATAAAAAATGCCCTACCCTATTCTAAATTACTTAAGTTCAAAGCTCTTTTACCTTACCAGCCCTCTTCTGCCCCGCTTGGATGAAGACTTCTACCGGATGGAGGACCTCTTCTTGCTCCGCTTAGATGAAGAATTTGGCTCGGCTGGGTGAAGACGACTCAAGGTAGGGAGATCTTCAGGGGCTTAGTGTTAGGTTTATTTAAGGGGGGTTTGGGCTAGATTAGGGGTATGTGGGTGGTGGGTTGTAATGTTGGGGGGGGTATTGTATGTTTTTTTTTACAGGCAAAAGAGCTGAACTTCTTGGGGCATGCCCCGCAAAAGGGCCCTGTTCAGGGCTGGTAAGGTAAAAGAGCTTTGAACTTTAGTAATTTAGAATAGGGTAGGGCATTTTTTTATTTTGGGGGGCTTTGTTATTTTATTAGGGGGCTTAGAGTAGGTGTAATTAGTTTAAAATTGTTGTAATATATTTCTAATGTTTGTAAATATTTTTTTATTTTTTGTAACTTAGTTATTTTTTATTTTTTGTACTTTAGTTAGTTTATTTCATTGTAGTTATTTGTAGGTATTGTATTTAATTAATGTATTGATAGTGTAGTGTTAGGTTTAATTGTAGGTAATTGTAGGTATTTTATTTAATTAATTTAATGATAGTATAGTGTTAGGTTTAATTGTAACTTAGGTTAGGATTTATTTTACAGGTAATTTTGTACTTATTTTAACTAGGTAACTATTAAATAGTTATTAACTATTTAATAGCTATTGTACCTGGTTAAAATAATTACAAAGTTGCCTGTAAAATAAATATTAATCCTAAAATAGCTACAATGTAATTATAATTTATATTGTAGCTATATTAGGATTTATTTTACAGGTAAGTATTTAGCTTTAAATAGGAATAAGTTATTTAATAAGAGTTAATTTATTTCGTTAGAATAAAATTATATTTAACTTAGGGGGTGTTAGGGTTAGAATTAGCTTTAGGGGTTAAAAAAATTATTAGAATAGCGGTGAGCTCCGGTCGGCAGATTAGGGGTTAATTATTGTAGGTAGCTGGCTGTGACGTTGTGGGGGGCAGATTAGGGGTAAATAAATATAATATAGGGGTCGGCGGTGTTAGGGGCAGCAGATTAGGGGTACATAAGGATAAGGTAGGTGGCGGCTCTTTGCGGTCGGCAGATTAGGGGTTAATTATTGTAGGTAGCTGGCTGCGACGTTGTGGGGGGCAGGTTTGGGGTTAATAAATATACTATAGGGGTCGGCGGTGTTAGGGGCAGCAGATTAGGGGTACATAAGTATAACGTAGGTGGCGGTCGGCAGATTAGGGGTTAAAAATTTTTTATCGAGTGGCGGCGATGTGGGGGGACCTTGGTTTAGGGGTACATAGGTAGTTTATGGGTGTTAGTGTACTTTAGGGCACAGTAGTTAAGAGCTTTATGAACCGGCGTTTTGTCGTTAGATTTCTAACGCTCACTTCAGACACGACTCTAAATACCGGAGTTAGAAAGATCCCATTGAAAAGATAGGATACGCAATTGACGTAAGGGGATCTGCGGTATGGAAAAGTCGCGGCTGAAAAGTGAGAGTTAGACCCTTTATTTAATGACTCCAAATACCGACGGTAGCCTAAAACCAGCGTTAGGAGCCTCTAACGCTGGTTTTCACGGCTACCGCCAAACTCCAAATCTAGGCCTATGTGCGCTAACCCGACAATGCGTTAGACCTAAAGTGCAAAACACAAATCACGTTAAATCAGGCTTAAAATGTGAATGCGCTTTCGAGATTGTGCTTATTTTGAATTTGTAATAAAAGCACTATTTCAGTCTCTCAAAAAAACTGATATAGCTCGCACACAGCAGTTAAAACGTCCTTTGTAATTCAGCCCTATGTTAATTGCTGTTATTGTATGATATTATCAACTAAATTAAGGCAAGCATGTATGCCTTGATTAAATTCAAAGAAAACGTATTTGACTATCGTATCTGTTATGATAATGTGCCTTTCCTGATGTTTATCAATATTATATTTTTCCAGCTTGTAAAACATCTGTTTGTGAGGACTGTTAAAATACTTTATTGCTGCCTAATGTTAAGAAGCTGACTTGTTTTTGCAATCTAAAGCCACCTGCAAAGTACCAAAATACTGGTTGTGATGTATCCAAATGATAAAATGGCTCATCAGAATTTAGCAAGCCAGATAGGAATATTGTAAATATGGGAATTCAGGTTATTGACTGAAAATAGTGTCTAAAGCAGAAGTTACTAAAGTGTTAATAAAACATAACTTAGCATGAATCACATTATTATTGTTTTCCTTAAAACTCATGCTGAGCTTTTAAAAATAATGTAGTTCATATCTTCTAGCCTATTTAAGACCTTTATAAGTGCACTTAGAACATTACATGAATCTACTAAAATTAGCTAGTACATTTACTTTAATCAAAGTGTAAAAATATCCATAATATATTTTAGAAGTTGAAACCTTAATGTTATTGGAAACCTTTGATTTTTTTCTTCTGGATTTCTTGATAACCTTGGAAAAAAAAACATTTCTACAATAATTTGGAGCTTCTGCAGTTTAATTAATACCAAAATGTATGATGCATTTGTAAGCTATTTGTTATATACTCATGCTATACTGCAAATAAATATGTGTAATAATGATAATAATAATAATTATTATTATTAATAATAATAATTATACTATT
The DNA here is from genome assembly GCF_027579735.1 of Bombina bombina. Taxonomy (NCBI): domain Eukaryota; kingdom Metazoa; phylum Chordata; class Amphibia; order Anura; family Bombinatoridae; genus Bombina; species Bombina bombina. The sequence continues at coordinate 695,108,870 of NC_069499.1, read as the reverse complement.
TACGTTTGTATAATTACTTAAGGTGCCTAATTTATCAAGCATCAGAACCTGTTTTGGAGCCCTTACGAATGCTGTTTGTTAACCTCTTTGCTACTTCAGAGGTGCTTGAAATAATTAGACAAAGGAGGTGGTTCTGCACAAGAATGTATTAGTGCAATAATAAATGCGGGGCAGAGAAGACGAACATCTGCATCCTACTTCCTGTGAACAGAATAGACAGGTTCACTAGCAAGGACATTTTTCTGCCCATCAAATGATAAATGGGGAACCATGTTTTGTGTCTCCTATTAACTCCTTAAATCATTTTCAATTAATTAAGCGGATATGTGTTAACTCAGTACTCCCCAGTAAGTCTCTTAGTTGAATTTATGTAAAAATGCATAGCACAATATTATCCGATTATGGGGGCAAGAAGGTTCCGGCCAGAATCTGGACAGAGTGGAGAGCAGTTGGGTAACTTTTGGATAGGGTCTGCAAGGTCCAAATGTGTGGGACTCTAAACTTTAAAGGTTTCTTTTATAGAAACAAGGGTATAAATATAGGAAAATGGCTGTAGTGACAGTAAGACATAGCTCCTAAAGTGTGGCAAACCCTAAAGTGTTTGGTAACACTTCTCGTATACTAAATGCTCATTAAAATATAAATAAGCAACTGCAAAACTAGGAGCTGCAAATTGCAGCCAGATAATCTGCTGATTGTCGCAGTTATAGTGAGCCATCCATCCCACAGAACATTATCTGGCAGTACAAGAATTAAAGCTACGCTGTTAGATATTATCAGTAGTGGTTTTACTCGGAAGAAAACCCTTGTTAAAGTTTTGGCGGCTGCCACACAACAACTTCCCTAACATCCCCTCCTCCACCACAAGATTTCCAGGAAAAGCAGTTATGACCTTCTACAATTTTCAATTTTGCATTATGACAATAAATTTCAAGCACTGTTAAGAATATTAAAGGGATATGAAAGCCATTTTTTTTCTTTCATGGTTCAGATAGGAGCTTAATGCCCCTGTTTCCATGCAAGCCTTCAGACTCGCCGGAAACAGCAGAAGACCGCTGCTCCATAACTTGTCCTCCTGCTCTGAAGCTGCAGACATCAATCTGCCCGATCCTATATGATTGACACCCCCTGCTAGCGGTCGCAAATCTGCAGGGGGCGGGATTGCACAAGAACTGCTTGTGCAATGATAAATGCCGACTGCGTATGCTGTCCGCTCACACTTCAATAAATCGGCCCCAGAACATGCAATTTTCAGCAACTTTATAATTTACTCCTATTATCAATTGTTTCCGTTCTTTTAGTATCTTTATTTGAAAAAAGCGGGAATGTAAGTTTAGGTGCCGGCTCATTTTTGGTTCAGAATCTTGGATAGTGCTTGTTGATTGGTGGATACGTTTTTTTGTTTTTTTTTAATATATTGGGCAGCAAAAAAACTATCGGCTAGATTTAGAGTTCTGCGTTAGCCGTCAAAACCAGCTTTAGGGGGTCCTAACACTGGTTTTGTACTACCGCTGGTATTTAGAGTCTTGTAGGTAAGGGTCTAACGCTCACTTTCCAGCCACGACTTTTCCATACTGCAGATCCCCTTACGTCAATTGCGTATCCTATCTTTTCAATGGGATCTTTCTAACGCTGGTATTTAGAGTCTTGGCTGAAGTGAGCGTTAGAACTCTAACGACAAGACTCTAGCTGCAGAAAAAAGCCAGGAGTTAAGAGCTTTCTGGGCTAACGCCGGTTCATAAAGCTCTTAACTACTGTGCTCTAAAGTACACTAACACCCATAAAATACCTATGTACCCCTAAACCGAGGCCCCCCACATCGCCGCCACTCTATTAATTTTTTTTAACCCCTAATCTGCCGACCGCACACCGCCACAAACTACATTATCCCTATGTATTCCTAATCTGCTGCCCCTAACATCGCCGATCCCTATATTATATTTATTACCCCCTAATCTGCCCCCCCTCAACGTTGCTGCTACCTACCTACAATTATTAACCCCTAATCTGCCGACCGGACCTCACCGCTACTATAATAAATGTATTAACCCCTAATCCGCCTCACTCCCGCCTCAAAAACCCGCTTCAAAAACCCTATAATAAATAGTATTAACCCCTAATCTGTCCTCCCTAACATCGCCGATACCTAACTTCAAGTATTTACCCCCTAATCTGCCGACCGGACCTCACCGCTACTCGAATAAATGTATTAACCCCTAAAGCTAAATCTAACCCTAACCCTAACACCCCCCTTGGATCAGCGGGATTGAGGTGGATTAGGGGTTAATACATTTATTATAGTAGCGGTGAGGTCCGGTCGGCAGATTAGGGGTTAATAATTGTAGGTAGGTGGCAGCGACATTGGGGGCGGCAGATTAGTGGTTAATAAATATAATATAGGGGTCAGCGGTGTTAGGGGCAGCAGATTAGGGGCACATAGGGATAACGTAGGTTGCGAAGCGGCAGATTAGGGGTTAAAAATAATAAGCAGGGGTCAGCGATAGCGGGGGCGGCAGATTAGGGGTTAATAAGTGTAAGGTTAGGGCTGTTTAGACTCGGGGTACATGTTAGGGTGTTAGGTGCAGACTTAGAAACTGTTTCCCCATAGGAAACAATGGGGCTGCGTTAGGAGCTGAACACTGCTTTTTTGCAGGTGCACAAGCACGTTTTTGAAGCTGGCCGCGTCCGTAAGCAACGCTGGTATTGAGAGTTGCAGTGGCGGTAAATATGCCTGTACGCTCCCTTTTTGGAGCCTAACGCAGCCCTTCTGAGAACTCTAAATACCAGCGTTGTTTAAAAGGTGCGGGGGGAAAAAACATGCGTAGCTGACGCACCCCTTCTAACGCAAAACTCTAAATCTAGGCGTTAGTTCACTTAAGAGAACTGCCTTACCAGATCCCCTTATAGGGGCAATGCCCAACCAAAAGGAGCTGGCCAAACTCTTTACACAAACTTCAAGTTGCATAAGAAGTTTGAGTGTAAAATGTGATTGCACTTGAGCGATTGCATTTACTTTCAACATGTAATGCGAGTGTACAGTGCCGCTTAACGTCCCCCATACAGAATATGGGGAGCTTAAGTCACTGAAAGTTTGAGCAATTGAATTTAAACACTGCAGCATTTGTAATATGGATTTGGCCGCAAAAATTACTTTGGTCTCGTTATCGTGTTTGTGCTCCTCACACTTATAATACCACTCCATTCATAATCTAGCTCTATATTTGGGTACTATTTTAATTTACCCTTAACTAGATGAACTTAGTGCTGCTTTTATGTATTAATATTGATGAAAATGTTTTCTCATAGTCTATACATTCCTGTTTATGGTACTTTGTTATTATCTTTTTTAGACGCGCTGTACAAACAGATTAGAAGGATTTCTGCTTCTCTGATTACACTAGTCTAGATCAATACTATACACAGCTGATAGAACAAACTTTATTTCTATTAGCAGCTTCGCACATTGGGCAATCACAAACAAATGCTCTCTACTCACTATTCTTCTATTTATGACACAAAATTGTTCAACGCTATATTTTTATAAAATAGAGTTTATAACATTTTACAAATTGCATTCTACGTTTATGTGTAATGCTCTGCCTCTCTGTTTGTGGCCGGCATAGAGAGCTGAAGTCATTTGCACCCCTGAAAATTATACCTATATTTATTTTATAGTAAAGGGACACTGTACCCAAAAATTTAATTTCGTGATTCAGATTGAGCATGAAATTGTATGCAAATTTCGAATTTACTCCTATTATCAAATTTTCTTCATTCTCTTGGTATCTTTACTTGAAATGCAAGAATGTAAGTTTAGATGCCGGCCCATTTTTGGTGAACAACCTGGGTTGTCCTTGCTGATTGGTGGATAAATTCATCCACCAATAAAAAAGTGCTGTCCAGAGTACTGAAACCAAAAAAAAGCTTTGATACCTTCTTTTTCAAATAATGATAGCAGGAGAATGAAGAAAAATTGATAATAGGAGTAACTTAGAAAGTTGCTTAAAATTGCATGCTCTTTCTGAATTACAAATGAACAAATTTGGGTTCAGTGTCCCTTTAAGTCTATAAAGTTGCTGTTAGTTGACTAAATTATGCATGTCTTGACATTGCTTAAAATTAGCACTACTGCTCCATATATTGTACTATTTACTAAATGAACACTTCTTAGCAACCATAGCCCGAGGCCTCGATTTATCAAGGCGTCAATCTCGGTGCATTAGCTGGCATCAATACGCTCGCTAGACATCGCTGCCGCAAATTTACATACGACTCCCTTATTTATGAAAATATCAGTCAAAAACATCAGTCGCGATGACCATCGGACTGAGCATCAGACTTTTGTTAAATAAGAGTCATCGATGTCGCAAATATCCTTATTTATCTAAATCTTAACCCTGAATGTCTATAAAGTGAAGACATTTTATTCTTCTTCTTGCAACTTTATTCATACCATTGTATATATATATATATATATATATATATATATATATTTATATTTATATATACATATATATATATATATATATATATATATATATCTTCAAATATACTCATATATACATACACACACACACACATATATATATATATATATATATATATATATTATTTTTTATTTTACAAGGAATCAGGGTATGCAATACACAGACTTATTACTGTAGCATGAGAACAGAAGCGAACCATGGTAACATATTTATAAAATAGACATGGATATGATAGTTCATTAATATTGAACATCACTGACAAAAAAATATGCGTTCATTTAAATTATTAAGTTTGTTTATTGTAAGATGTCTGCGACAACAAAAAACATTAGAGCAAACATTTTCAGGCTCCCATTGATTCCTATGGCATTCACGGCCTCAATGGCGGTTTGAACGATAGGTACACTGCGTTGAAATGGACGCGAGCGTAAATGTTGAATATTTGATACATTTCAAAGAATTCAATTACAATCGAATGACAACTCGTATAATCAGTATTACGCTACAATTTTGGAGGATATCAGAGCGGATCATCAGTATTCCGCTTGAAGACCGCGAGGATCGATATGCGTTGGATTCATCTCATGGAAGAGTAAATTATGTTGAATATTGCAACATTTGACAATCTTGACGCTTTGTTAACTACGGCGAATCAATCTCGAGTCATATTCTACGCGAAATTCAATCGTATTATCTGTGGAAGCCTTGATAAATCATGGCCCAAGAGTGAGCCTGTAAGCTCTAAATAAGGACCTGCAAATAAACTAAAATTAGTCCTAATGTTTACTTTAGCATTATTCTCTATTCTGCACAGCCTCATTAGGTCCTATAATTTAAGCTTGCTAAGATATTGAGCTATTCAAACTAACTTTTATTATTTAATAGGTTATTACTTATTGCTCTCTAAGGTCCAGATATTCAAAGCATCAACAGACCGACAAGAAACTGTCTTTCTGACCTAATTGGTCTCATTGACCTCTCTGTTGATATATTGTAAAAAAAAAAATGGAGCACAACCCAGCAAGTGGCAATGTGTCTCCCATAAGATATTATGGGGAGTGTTATGTCATCAAAACATTGGCAAAATAATATTTTAAGTATTCCTACAAAGCACAGACAGTGTGCTCACTGAAACCAAACACGGTTTCTGTGTAGGAACACTTCAAATAATGCCTGTGTGACCTTACTGTAACTATACCTACACTACCCACTCACACTGAAAAGTCTCACCACTGAAAAGATTGAGAGACAAACATGACTGACACCCAACTCGTAACCTGTACTTCAAAGATTGTAATATAAACGCACTGCTGGTGATGTATCCCAATCAAAGTGCAGGTTACTCCCCTGGAACTCCCAACAAACTCCGACAGAACACCCACATACACCTACGTTATACTCTAGCTATACTCCCCCTAGGATGCCCAGCTAACTTCCTAATACCGCCTACACCTATGTCATGTCTTAGCTACAGTCCCCTGAAATGCACAGCTAACTCCCACAAACCAATTACACCTACGTCATGTCTTAGCTACAGTCTCCTGAAACGCCCAGCTAACTCCAACAGAACTCCTTCACCTAAGTTATGTCTGCAATCTACCTGACAAAACAAACCTCCATATTATAACTAAAGGAGATATGTCGCTACATTTATATACAATGTTAAATGATATGCATTGTCAAGTATAATGCATACTATTTTAAGTATTGTACATAATTTAAAATGTAGTTGTTTTTTTCTTGTTCATTTTTTTTTTATTTTGAATATAAATATATAATTTAAAATATATATTTATATATATATATTTATGTTTAAAAATAATAAAATGAACAAGCAGACTCATCAACTCCATTGGATATAGTACCTAGCGGGGGCACTTCTAATATGATTAGCATACAGTGGAGTGCTGCCTATTAACAAGTGCCACATCATAAAGTAGGTGTTTTTTAATGACAGCAGAGTAGGCTTAACAAGATTGGCTTATTTCAGCAATGTTTTTATACAGACACTTAAGTATATTTAAACCTAGTATGAGGATCTATGTTGTTATGTATCTTTTTGACACGTTTGTGCTTGATTATTTTATACGGCTATGTGATGTTCTATCTGTCACTTTAATATTGAAGGCATATTGTACACTTTTCAGCAACAGAGAAGCTGTAAACACTTGTGTCACAATGGTTACCGCAGTTTGCACACAGCACTGTGGCTTTTTGCACACGATCTGCGGGGATTGATTCATTCCCCTGGGGTGGGATTACTAGGCCTATTTCAATTTATTTGCAATGTTTGACTGTCAGAAGAAGGGATTTCTGTATCCCGAAACGTTAGGAATAACGTTTTTGCTTGCTGTGAAGTTGACCGAAGTCCAGTGAGTGCTTTTCAACACATTTGCCATTATTATTACCCTCATAGCACCCTGGCAGTTGGACATTTTGAGTGAGAGTGCATCCACACCACCATCTAATATATATATATATATCTCCGCACCCACTAGAAATCCAGTGAGTTTATATCCTTTAGCTATTCTATAATTGATAAAATGACATACAGTATATCACAAAAGTGAGTACACCCCTCACATTTTGTAAATATTTTATTATATCTTTTTATGTGACAACACTGAAGAAATTACACTTTGCTATAATATAAAGTAGTGAGGGTACAGCCTGTATAACAGTGTAAATTTGCTATCCCCTCAAAATAACTCAACACACAGCCATTAATATCTAAACCGTTGGCAACAAAAGTGAGTACACCCCTAAGTGGAAATGTCCAAATTGGGCCAGATTAGCCATTTTCCCTCACCGGTGTCATGTGACTCATTAATGTTACAAGGTCTCAGGTGTGAATGGGGAGCAGGTGTGTTCAATTTGGTGTTATCGCTTTCAAACTCTCTCATACTTGTCACTGGAAGTTCAACAAGGCACCTCATGGCAAAGAACTCTGAGGATCTGAAAAAAAGAGTTGTTGCTCTACATAAAGATATCCTAGGCTATAAGAAGATTGCCAAGACCCTGAAACCGAGCTGCAGCACGGTGGGCAAGACCATACAGCGGTTTCAAAGGACAGGTTCCACTCAGAACAGGCCTTGCCACAGTCAACCAAAGAAGTTGAGTGCACGTGCTCAGCATCATATCCAGAGGTTGTCTTTGGGAAATAGACATATAAGTGCTGCCAGCATTGCTGCAGAGGTTGAAGGGTTGGGGGGGTCAGCCAGTCAGTGCTCAGACCATACGACGCACACTGCATCAAATTGGTCTGCATGGCTGTCGTCCCAGAAGGAAGCCTCTTCTAAAGATGATGCACAAGAAAGCCTGCAAACAGTTTGCTGAAGACAAGTAGACAAAATACATGGATTACTGGAACCATGTCCTGTGGTCGGATGAGACCAAGATAAACTTATTTGGTTCAGATGGTGTCAAGCGTGTGTGGCGGCAACCATGTGAGGAGTATAAAGACAAGTGTGTCTTGCCTACAGTCAAGCATGGTGGTAGGAATGTCATGGTCTGGGCCTGCATTAGTCCTGCCGGCACTGGGGAGCTACAGTTCATTGAGGGAACTATGAATGCCAACATGTACTGTGACATACTGAAGCAGAGCATGATCCCCTTCCTTCAGAGACTTGGCCGCAGGGCAGTATTCCAACATGATAACCCTAAACACACCTCCAAGACAACCACTACCTTGCTAAAGAAGCTAAGGGTAAAAGGTGATGGAATGGCCAAGCATGTCTCCAGACCTAACACCTATTGAGCATCTGTGGGGCATCATCAAATGGAAGGGGGGAGCGCAAGGTCTCTATCATCCACCAGCTCTGTGATGTCATCATGGAGGAGTGGAAGAGGATTCCAGTGGCAACCTGTGAAGATCTGGTGAACTCCATGCCCAAGAGGGTTAAGGCAGTGTTGGAAAATAATGGTTGCCACACAAAATATTGACTCTTTGGGCCCATTTTGGACATCTCCACTTAGGGGTGTACTCACTTTTGTTGTCAACGGTTTAGACACAAATGGCTGTGTTGTTATTTTGAAGGGACAGCAAATTTACACTGTTATACAGGCTGTACACTCACTACTTTACATTGTAGCAAAGTGTCATTTCTTCAGTGTTTTCACATGAAAAGATAATAAAATATTTACAAAAATGTGAAGAAATCCAGTGAGTATGGATCCTTTAGCTATTCAATAATTGATGACATCCTGACAACCTGGTTGCTAACCTTGATGGTGAGAGTGCAAATCCACTCTGCTGTTTTATTATCTATCTATAAATTTGATTGAGTCAGTGAGTTCTTGTTGCAGTACAGACAATACCCACCAGGTATAGTGTTAAAAGAAGTCCAGGATGATAATATTTTATACTTTTTAATATAGTTAATCTAGGCTCATTTTTGAGAAAGGGACTTATCTTTAAAATATTAAAATTATATCAGTTGAGATTATCTATTATATGTCACAGGTCATTTTCACTGTATTGTCATTTTACATTGTTTGATTGGTATATGTCTTCATCAGATTGGTATTATTGACTAAATGTAGGAATGGAATATGTAGGAATGTTAGCAAAGCAATTGGAAATGCAATGGGTTGTGTTGTTATTTAACTATCTTTTTAATACTTTTTACTGAGGTTTAGTTATTGGCAGACAAACAATAAATTGCAGCAAAACTCAATTACAATATAATATTTTGTTAGCAAAACATGTTTTACAAGGATCAATTCAAGAATGAAAAGAATTTAGCTGCTTTCAGGGTACAGAGAATATAAAACATTGGAAGTATTTTTTTTATATAATACAATGAATGAGACATGCCATTCAAATTCTGAACCCTCACTGCAACTCAGAAGGCTAATTTTGGACCTCAAATAAATTAAAATCAATGAAATCAAGAGAGAGAAATTTTAAATAAACGAGACCACTTGTAGATCTCATATCAGAAGCCTAAGATTTGTTTACTTTAGTAAACTGGTATGAAAAGAGATTTCTTCATTTCTTTTTAAATATAAAATTATACTACAGACAACAGAATGGTAATAAGTAGAGCAAAAAACATCTCTGAAACCAGCTAACATTTTCTCAACAATACTACTTTAGGCAAACAGTTAACAAACATATCCGATAACTCAGCATATATGGGGGCCAATTTATCATCGGGGTGTCCGACATAATCTGCTCAGAGGATCATGTCCGACAGACATTGATGAATGCCAACAGCATATGCTGTCGGCATTTATCATAGCACAAGCAGTTCTTGTGAACTGCTTGTGCAATGCCACCCCCTGCAGATTTGCAGCCAATCAGTTGCTAGCAGAGGGTGTCAATTAGCCTGATCGTATGAGATCGGACAGATTGATGTCTGCAGCCTCAGAGCAGGCATACCAGTTAAGCAGCAGTGGTGGTCTTAAGACCGCTGCTTCATAACTGCTGTTTCCGACGAAGGCTCGCACGGAAACAGGGGCATAAAGGGCAATTTGACACTTGATAAATCGGCCCCTAAGTGAGCATTTACTATATAGACCATTCTTAGAGACACACAGAATGCTGACAGTGCAGTAATAGTATAAGACTGTGTCCCAACATAGCTAGGACATTAAATAAGATCTATACCACTTACATAGAGGGGGCCTATTAATATATTCATCTATAAAAATTTCATCTAGAGAATTAGTAAACTCTGATATACTCTTTGAACAACAGTGACACTAATACCTTAGCAGTATGGGGCGGTAGAAAATATGCATAATTTAAAAGGCTCTCATGCCTTTAGCCCATCTCTATAAATTGTGAAATCACAGCAAAGGAGGGCAAGATTACAAGTATCTGCTGCAAGTTTCTTAGGATATCTTGTAATTAAACACAAATGTAAACATGATCATCTATATGACAAAATAGAACAAGTTTAAGAGAGTACATCTGCACAGCTAAATATAGTTATCTTTTAAAAATAATAAAATAATTTTTTTCACTCAAGTATAGCTCTGTTAAGCCCATAGGGTGAATGTCTGGCATAACAAGGAAGATGAAAGGAGGCAAACTAAAGAGGTTACATATAAATCCTAACATTAAAAAAAATCTGCATCTGGGCAGCTGTCTAGTCACAGCCTGGCCCGATCGCGCCATTACACTCAATGGAGCTTGCTCCTGCTCTGTCTGACAGCGGGAGCGAGCTACATTGAGTGTAATGGCGCGATCGGGCCGGGCTGTGACTAGACAGCTGCCCAGATGCGCTCAGTGAAAAAAACAGACCCGCACAGTAGATCACAGACGGGTCTGAAAAACCCTCTTTTTTAATAAAAATTTAACCACAATATTATGTTGCATAAAGCTAGCACTAATATAAAGTTATATAATTCTGCACTATGTGCAGAATTATATAACATTATTTTCTAGCGGCTAGATTACGAGTTTTGCATTAGAGGCTATGCGGTGCTAACGAGCAGTTTTCTCTCACCGCTCACTTACCTGCAGCGCTGGTATTACGAGTTTTTACAAACCAGTCGTTAAAAGGCAAGAAGTGAGCGTTGAGCAAAATTTTGCTCATTACCGCACTCCAATACTAGCGCTGCTTAAGTCAGTGAGCTGGTCATATATGCTCGTGAACGATTTCCCCATAGGAATCAACGGGGAGAGCCGCCTGAAAAAAAATCTAACACCTGCAAAAAAGCAGCGTAAAACTCACTAAAGCAGCCCCATTGATTCCTATGGGGACATAAAATATATGTTTACACCTAACACCCTAACATGAACCACAAGTCTAAACACCCCTAATCTTACACTTCTTAACCCCTAATCTGCTGCCCCCAACATCGCCGACACCTGCATTATATTTATTAACCACTAATCTGCCGCTCCGGACACTGCCGCCACCTACATTATAGTTATGAACCCCTAATCTGCTGCCCCCAACATCGCTTGCACCTACATTATATTTATTAACCCCTAATCTGCTGCCCCCAAAGTCTCCGCCACCTACCCACACTCATTAACCCCTAATCTGCCGCCCCCAACGTCGCCACCACTATAATAAACATATTAACCCCTAAACCGCCACACTCCCGCCTCGCAAACATTAGTTAAATATTATTAACCCCTAATCTGCCATCCCTAACATCGCCGCCACCTACCTACATTTATTAACCCCTAATCTACCGCCTCAACAGTCGCCACTATACTAAATGTATTAACCCCTAAACCTAAGTCTAACCCTAACACCCCCTAACTTAAATATAATTACAATAAATCTAAATAAAATTACCATTAACTACATAATTCCTATTTAAAACTAAATACGTACCTATAAAATAAACCCTATCGGCTAGATTTAGAGTTTTGTCGGTAAGGACCCGCGTAGCTAACGCCGGCTTTTTTCTGGCAGCACCATAAAAATAACTCTGGTATTGAGAGTCCACATAAAGGCTGCGTTAGGCTCCAAAAAAGGAGCGTAGAGCATATTTAACGCAGCTTCAACTCTCGATACCAGAGTTGCTTACGCAAGCGGCCAGCCTCAAAAACGTGCTTGTGGACAATTCCCCCATAGGAAACAATGGGGCTGCTTGAGCTGAAAAAAAACCTAGAACCTGCAAAAAAGCCGTGTTCAGCTCCTAACGCAGCCCCAATGTTTGCTATGCGTAAACACTTCCTACGTCTGCACCTAACACTCTAACATGTACCCCGAGTCTAAACACCCCTAACCTTACACTTATTAACCCCTATTCTGCCGCCCCCGCTATCGCTGACCCCTGCATATTATTATTAACCCCTAATCTACCGCTCCGGACACCGTCGCTACTTACATTATCCCTATGTACCCCTAATCTGCTGCCCTAACATCGCCGACCCCTATATTATATTTATTAACCCCTATTCTGCCCCCCACAACGTCGCCTCCACCTGCCTACACTTATTAACCCCTTATCTGCCGAGCGGACCTGAGCGCTACTATAATAAAGTTATTAACCCCTAATCCGCCTCACTAACCCTATAATAAACAGTAAAGAAATGTAAAAATGAAGCTCTCCAAAATGCCAAAGTTTCAATGCTTTATTTTAGAAAGTGCAGAGTCAAACAGCCACGACGTTTCGGGGAGCTATGCCCCTTAATCATGTGGTAAGTGATAGTACAGGTACACCTGTTTAAATAGCTCACCTTGGGATTTTAACCCTTACAATCTTGTAATTCACATTCTGTAAATGCAACAGCACCATCTGCTGGTGGAAAGATAGGTAGACCATGTACAAAAATTAAAAACAAAAACAAAACAGCTATGAAGCCCCTATAACAGAACCACATCTACACAAACAATAAACACTGCAGTTTATTCATTAGAGCTTATTTAACCAACATTAGGCTCCATGATTTAAAACCAATATTGCAGAATATAAGAACACAAGAGCAACACCAGATTAGTAGAACACAGACCAGTCTATCTCTCTATTGAGCCCCCTAGGCTCCAGGGTATCCAACTTAAAAATCCAATAGGATTCACGTTGTTTCAAAAGGGTATCCCTATTGCCACCTCTACGGGGGGTCCTAATTTGTTCGATTACCTGGAACCTAAGTTGGCTAATAGGATGTCCCATAGCCAAAAAATGATAAGCTACTGGTGCAGTGAATACCTTACACCTGATGTTGCTCTTGTGTTCAGTGATACGATCCCGTACCCTCCTAGAGGACTCGCCAATGTAGGCTTTCCCACATGGGCATTTGATCATGTAAATAACATAATTGCTATTGCAAGTAAAGTAGTCCCTATAATGAAATTTATAACCACTATGTGGGTGTAAAAAATAGGGACTCTTTATTATAGAGTTGCAATTGCTGCACCCTAAACAGGGAAAACAGCCCAAATTCTTTTTGGTGATAAACCGCTGAGATAGTGTTCTACCAGGGCCAATGTCAGCTTTAATCAAAGAGTCCCTCAAGCTCTTACTGCGCTTATATGCTGGCATAGGCATTTGGTCAAATTCAACAACCTCCGAATTGCAATCTTTTAGGATACCCCAATGTTTTCTGATAATTTTCCAAACCTGATCACTTTGTCTGGAAAATTCAGATACAAAAATCATTCTCTTTGAATCTTTTTTAGCAGACAACCCAGGTTTTAACAATGATTTTCGATCCAATTGGGACACCTGATTAATGGTGTCAACAATAAGATCTCTGGGGTACCCGCGTTGCACAAATTTGTCACCCATTTCTGAAAGTCTCAAGGGTACTAACGATTCCTCTGCAACTATGCGCTTAACTCTAAGCAATTGACTCTTTGGCAATGATCTGACTAGTGAAGGATGATGTGCACTGCTATATAATAGCAGGTTATTCCTATCCGTTTCCTTGCTGAAAATATCAGTCTTGAAATTGCACCCATCCTTCAAAACAGTCACATCCAAAAAATCAATTGAAATTTCGCTATAAGTAAGTGTAAACTTGATACTGTTTGTCGAATTATTTAACTCCCTAACAAAAAGTTCAAGGGCTCCAACGCTGCCCAACCATATGCCAAAAATATCATCAATGTAGCGACACCAGGTGGCGCCACACTGACGAAATAAACAATTTTCAAAAACAAATTTTTCTTCAAAAAGATTCATAAAAATGTTTGCATAGTTAGGGGCAACGTTGGAGCCCATAGCTGTACCTTGTAACTGAAGGTAAAAAAAGTCTTCAAATAAAAAATAATTGTTAAAAAGTATAATTTCCAACAATTGCAGAATAAACCAAATCTGTGAAATGGAATATAAACCAGAAGTAAAAAGCGCATGTTTAACAGCTCCCAGTCCGCTCTCATGGGTGATTGAGGTATATAAACTTGTCACATCCAGACTGAAAAGAATGAATTTATCAGTCTGGAGTTGCAAATTGTTCAATTTGACCAAAAAATCATTAGTATCCTTAATGAAAGTACTTGACTGCTCCACCAGGGGTCTCAAAAGTTTATCCAAGAAGATGGATATCCCTGAGAACACAGAATTAGTTCCAGCCACAATCAGTCGCCCAGGTGGAGCAGTCAAGGACTTATGAATTTTGGGCAGTACATATAGTACTGGCGAAATCGGATCTTTAACAATAAGATATTTAGCTGTTTTATCATCAATGATGCCATTGTTGAGTGCAAATTTAACAGTGACAGATATCTCTTTAGTAATCTTAGATAGAGGATTAGCAGCAATTTTCTTATATACATTCCCAGCACTTAACTGACGATAAACCTCAGACCTATAATCAGTTTTGTTCAAGACCACAGTAGCACCGCCCTTATCAGCTTGCTTTAAAATCACCTTGTCATTAGATTTAAGTGACTTCAGGGCAAGATGGTCAGCTGCTGTGAAGTTGACAAAAACAGATTTTACCTTATGCCTCTGTTGAGTAACCTTAGACTGCAATTTCTGTACATCCAAAAGGACAAGTTGTTCAAAAGTAGCTATGCTATGATCAGTGACCACAGGATAAAATGAACTCTTATTAAACAACCCCAAATTCTTAATGCTTAAAGTGTTAGTTTTATTGACACATTTCTCAGCAGGGTCAGAGCTAACAGCAGTGGTACAAATATCGCTATTAGACTGTGATAACCTCTTATCCTTATTACAATGCCAGAATTTTAATCTTACGTTTCTGAAAAATTTATGTAAATCCTTGTTGAGGTTAAAGAAATCACAGTCACTCAATGAGCGCTACGTCACTTCCGGTGTAAGGAGAAGGCAACAGCGACGCAACGCAGCGTCAGGCAGCAGCTCCGACTCATCCTCTGATTTTTTACAAACAGAGGCCTCCGACAGTGCAGGAGAAGGGGCCGGAAACATCGGGGGCACAAGCAAGGCAACCAAGGTAAACAAGACCAACAGAGCGTTAACCAACAGGATCACCAGGGCACGCAAGAAGATATAGTGGTCAATATATCTGATTGCCCGCTTGATCCAAGGGAAGCGGATGTTCTGCAAAAAGGACTATCGTTTTGCCCATTGAGTGACTGTGATTTCTTTAACCTCAACAAGGATTTACATAAATTTTTCAGAAACGTAAGATTAAAATTCTGGCATTGTAATAAGGATAAGAGGTTATCACAGTCTAATAGCGATATTTGTACCACTGCTGTTAGCTCTGACCCTGCTGAGAAATGTGTCAATAAAACTAACACTTTAAGCATTAAGAATTTGGGGTTGTTTAATAAGAGTTCATTTTATCCTGTGGTCACTGATCATAGCATAGCTACTTTTGAACAACTTGTCCTTTTGGATGTACAGAAATTGCAGTCTAAGGTTACTCAACAGAGGCATAAGGTAAAATCTGTTTTTGTCAACTTCACAGCAGCTGACCATCTTGCCCTGAAGTCACTTAAATCTAATGACAAGGTGATTTTAAAGCAAGCTGATAAGGGCGGTGCTACTGTGGTCTTGAACAAAACTGATTATAGGTCTGAGGTTTATCGTCAGTTAAGTGCTGGGAATGTATATAAGAAAATTGCTGCTAATCCTCTATCTAAGATTACTAAAGAGATATCTGTCACTGTTAAATTTGCACTCAACAATGGCATCATTGATGATAAAACAGCTAAATATCTTATTGTTAAAGATCCGATTTCGCCAGTACTATATGTACTGCCCAAAATTCATAAGTCCTTGACTGCTCCACCTGGGCGACCGATTGTGGCTGGAACTAATTCTGTGTTCTCAGGGATATCCATCTTCTTGGATAAACTTTTGAGACCCCTGGTGGAGCAGTCAAGTACTTTCATTAAGGATACTAATGATTTTTTGGTCAAATTGAACAATTTGCAACTCCAGACTGATAAATTCATTCTTTTCAGTCTGGATGTGACAAGTTTATATACCTCAATCACCCATGAGAGCGGACTGGGAGCTGTTAAACATGCGCTTTTTACTTCTGGTTTATATTCCATTTCACAGATTTGGTTTATTCTGCAATTGTTGGAAATTATACTTTTTAACAATTATTTTTTATTTGAAGACTTTTTTTACCTTCAGTTACAAGGTACAGCTATGGGCTCCAACGTTGCCCCTAACTATGCAAACATTTTTATGAATCTTTTTGAAGAAAAATTTGTTTTTGAAAATTGTTTATTTCGTCAGTGTGGCGCCACCTGGTGGCGCTACATTGATGATATTTTTGGCATATGGTTGGGCAGCGTTGGAGCCCTTGAACTTTTTGTTAGGGAGTTAAATAATTCGACAAACAGTATCAAGTTTACACTTACTTATAGCGAAATTTCAATTGATTTTTTGGATGTGACTGTTTTGAAGGATGGGTGCAATTTCAAGACTGATATTTTCAGCAAGGAAACGGATAGGAATAACCTGCTATTATATAGCAGTGCACATCATCCTTCACTAGTCAGATCATTGCCAAAGAGTCAATTGCTTAGAGTTAAGCGCATAGTTGCAGAGGAATCGTTAGTACCCTTGAGACTTTCAGAAATGGGTGACAAATTTGTGCAACGCGGGTACCCCAGAGATCTTATTGTTGACACCATTAATCAGGTGTCCCAATTGGATCGAAAATCATTGTTAAAACCTGGGTTGTCTGCTAAAAAAGATTCAAAGAGAATGATTTTTGTATCTGAATTTTCCAGACAAAGTGATCAGGTTTGGAAAATTATCAGAAAACATTGGGGTATCCTAAAAGATTGCAATTCGGAGGTTGTTGAATTTGACCAAATGCCTATGCCAGCATATAAGCGCAGTAAGAGCTTGAGGGACTCTTTGATTAAAGCTGACATTGGCCCTGGTAGAACACTATCTCAGCGGTTTATCACCAAAAAGAATTTGGGCTGTTTTCCCTGTTTAGGGTGCAGCAATTGCAACTCTATAATAAAGAGTCCCTATTTTTTACACCCACATAGTGGTTATAAATTTCATTATAGGGACTACTTTACTTGCAATAGCAATTATGTTATTTACATGATCAAATGCCCATGTGGGAAAGCCTACATTGGCGAGTCCTCTAGGAGGGTACGGGATCGTATCACTGAACACAAGAGCAACATCAGGTGTAAGGTATTCACTGCACCAGTAGCTTATCATTTTTTGGCTATGGGACATCCTATTAGCCAACTTAGGTTCCAGGTAATCGAACAAATTAGGACCCCCCGTAGAGGTGGCAATAGGGATACCCTTTTGAAACAACGTGAATCCTATTGGATTTTTAAGTTGGATACCCTGGAGCCTAGGGGGCTCAATAGAGAGATAGACTGGTCTGTGTTCTACTAATCTGGTGTTGCTCTTGTGTTCTTATATTCTGCAATATTGGTTTTAAATCATGGAGCCTAATGTTGGTTAAATAAGCTCTAATGAATAAACTGCAGTGTTTATTGTTTGTGTAGATGTGGTTCTGTTATAGGGGCTTCATAGCTGTTTTGTTTTTGTTTTTAATTTTTGTACATGGTCTACCTATCTTTCCACCAGCAGATGGTGCTGTTGCATTTACAGAATGTGAATTACAAGATTGTAAGGGTTAAAATCCCAAGGTGAGCTATTTAAACAGGTGTACCTGTACTATCACTTACCACATGATTAAGGGGCATAGCTCCCCGAAACGTCGTGGCTGTTTGACTCTGCACTTTCTAAAATAAAGCATTGAAACTTTGGCATTTTGGAGAGCTTCATTTTTACATTTCTTTACTATTGTTGGGGAGTTTTGTAGTGACTCCTTGAAGCTCTGACCTGTGAGTATTGCTGCTGGATGTATTGCACTATCCTATAATAAACAGTATTAACCCCTAATCTGCCCTCCCTAACATCGCCGACACCTAACTTCAATTATTAACCCCTAATCTGCCGACCGGAGCTCATCGCTATTCTAATAAATGTATTAACCCCTAAAGCTAAATCTAACCCTAACACTAACACCCCCCTAAGTTAAATATAATTTACATCTAACGAAATTAATTAACTCTTATTAAATAAATTATTCCTATTTAAAGCTAAATACTTACCTGTAAAATAAATCCTAATATAGCTACAATATAAATTATAATTACATTGTAGCTATTTTAGGATTAATATTTATTTTACAGGCAACTTTGTAATTATTTTAACCAGGTACAATAGCTATTAAATAGTTAAGAACTATTTAATAGTTACCTAGTTAAAATAATTACAAAATTACCTGTCAAATAAATCCTAACCTAAATTACAATTAAACCTAACACTATACTATCATTAAATTAATGAACTAAAATACCTACAATTACCTACAATTAAACCTAACACTACACTATCAATACATTAATTAAATACAATATCTACAAATAACTACAATGAAATAAACTAACTAAAGTACAAAAAATAAAAAAGAACTAAGTTACAAAAAATAAAAAAATATCTACAAACATAAGAAAAATATTACAACAATTTTAAACTAATTACACCTACTCTAAGCCCCCTAATAAAACAACAAAGCCCCCCAAAATAAAAAATGCCCTACCCTATTCTAAATTACTAAAGTTAAAATCTCTTTTACCTTACCAGCCCTGAACAGGGCCCTTTGCGGGGCATGCCCCAAGAAGTTCAGCTCTTTTGCCTGTAAAAAAAACATACAATAGCTTCCCCCAACATTACAACCCACCACCCACATACCCCTAATCTAACCCAAACCCCCCTTAAATAAACCTAACACTAAGCCCCTGAAGATCTTCCTACCTTGTCTTCACTATACCAGGTTCACCGATCGGTTCTGAAGAGCTCCTCCGATGTCCTGATCCAAGCCCAAGCGGGGGGCTGAAGATGTCCATGATCCGGTAGAAGTCTTCATCCAAGCGGGGCAGAAGAGGTCTTCCATCCGATTGAAGTCTTCATCCAGGCGGCATCTTCTATCGACATCCATCTGGAACGGAGCGGCAGCATCCTGAAGACCTCCGACGCGGAACATCCATCCTGGCCGACGACTGAACGACGAATGGCGGTTCCTTTAAATGACGTCATCCAAGATGGCGTCCCTTGAATTCCGATTGGCTGATAGGATTCTATCAGCCAATCGGAATTAAGGTAGGAATATTCTGATTGGCTGATGGAATCAGCCAATCAGAATCAAGTTCAATCCGATTTGCTGATCCAATCAGCCAATCAGATTGAGCTCGCATTCTATTGGCTGTTCCGATCAGCCAATAGAATGCGAGCTAAATCTGATTGGCTGATTCCATCAGCCAATCAGAATATTCCTACCTTAATTCCGATTGGCTGATAGAATCCTATCAGCCAATCGGAATTCGAGGGACGCCATCTTGGATGACGTCATTTAAAGGAACCGTCATTCGTCGTTCAGTCGTCGGCCAGGATGGATGTTCCGCGTCGGAGGTCTTCAGGATGCTGCCACTCCGCTCCAGATGGATGTCGATAGAAGATGCCGCCTGGATGAAGACTTCAATCGGATGGAAGACCTCTTCTGCCCCGCTTGGATGAAGACTTCAATCGGATGGAAGACCTCTTCTGCCCCGCTTGGATGAAGACTTCAATCGGATGGAAGACCTCTTCTGCCCCGCTTGGATGAAGACTTCTACCGGATCATGGACATCTTCAGCCCCCCGCTTGGGCTTGGATCAGGACATCGGAGGAGCTCTTCAGGACCGATCGGTGAACCTGGTATGGTGAAGACAAGGTAGGAAGATCTTCAGGGGCTTAGTGTTAGGTTTATTTAAGGGGGGTTTGGGTTAGATTAGGGGTATGTGGGTGGTGGGTTGTAATGTTGGGGGGGGGGGGTATTGTATTTTTTTTTTACAGGCAAAAGAGCTGAACTTCTTGGGGCATGCCCCGCAAAGGGCCCTGTTCAGGGCTGGTAAGGTAAAAGAGCTTTTAACTTTAGTCATTTAGAATAGGGTAGGGCATTTTTTATTTTGGGGGGCTTTGTTGTTTTATTAGGGGGCTTAGAGTAGGTGTAATTAGTTTAAAATTGTTGTAATATTTTTCTTATGTTTGTAGATATTTTTTTATTTTTTGTAACTTAGTTCTTTTTTATTTTTTGTACTTTAGTTAGTTTATTTCATTGTAGTTATTTGTAGGTTTTGTATTTAATTAATGTATTTATAGTGTAGTGTTAGGTTTAATTGTAGGTAATTGTAGGTATTGCATTTAATCAATTTATTGATAGTGTAGTGTTAGGTTTAATTGTAGGTAATTGTAGGTATTTTATTTAATTAATTTAATGATAGTATAGTGTTAGGTTAAATTGTAACTTAGGTTAGGATTTATTTGACAGGTAATTTTGTAATTATTTTAACTAGGTAACTATTAAATAGTTCTTAACTATTTAATAGCTATTGTACCTGGTTAAAATAATTACAAAGTTGCCTGTAAAATAAATATTAATCCTAAAATAGCTACAATGTAATTATAATTTATATTGTAGCTATATTAGGATTTATTTTACAGGTAAGTATTTAGCTTTAAATAGGAATACTTTATTTAATAAGAGTTAATTAATTTCGTTAGATGTAAATTATATTTAACTTAGGGGGGTGTTAGTGTTAGGGTTAGACTTAGCTTTAGGGGTTAATACATTTATTAGAATATCGGTCGGCTCCGGTCGGCAGATTAGGGGTTAATAATTGAAGTTAGGTGTCGGCGATGTTAGGGAGGGCAGATTAGGGGTTAATACTATTTATTATAGGGTTAGTGAGGCGGATTAGGGGTTAATAACTTTATTATAGTATCGCTCAGGTCCGCTCGGCAGATTAGGGGTTAATAAGTGTAGGCAGGTGGAGGCAACGTTGTGGGGGGCAGATTAGGGGTTAATAAATATAATATAGGGGTCGGCGGTGTTAGGGGCAGCAGATTAGGGGTACATAAGGATAACGTAGGTGGCGGCGCTTTGCGGTCGGCAGATTAGGGGTTAATAAGTGTAGGTAGCTGGCGGCGACATTGTAGGGGGCAGGTTAGGGGTTACTAAAAATAATATAGGGGTTGGCGGTGTTAGGGGCAGCAGATTAGGGGTACATAAGGATAACGTAGGTGGCGGCGGTGATTAGGGGTTAAAAAAAATTAATAGTGGCGGCGATGTGGGGGGGCCTCGGTTTAGGGGTACATAGGTAGTTTATGGGTGTTAGTGTACTTTAGAGTACAGTAGTTAAGAGCTTTATGAACCGGCGTTAGCCCAGAAAGCTCTTAATTACTGACTTTTTTCCTGCGGCTGGAGTTTTGTCGTTAGAGTTCTAACGCTCACTTCAGCCACGACTCTAAATACCGGAGTTAGAAAGATCCCATTGAAAAGATAGGATACGCAATTTACGTAAGGGGATCTGCGGTATGGAAAAGTCGCGGCTGAAAAGTGAGCGTTAGACCCTTTTTTGAGTGACTCCAAATACCAGAGTTAGCCTAAAACCAGCGTTAGGAGCCTCTAACGCTGGTTTTCACGGCTAACGCCAAACTCCAAATCTAGGCCTAAGCTAGCTATAATATAACTAATAGTTACATTATAGCTATCTTAGGGTTTATTTTTATTTTACAGGAATGTTTGTATTTATTTTAACTAGGTAGAATAGTTATTAAATAGTTATTAATTATTTAATAACTACCTAGCTAAAATAAATACAAAGGTACCTGTAAAATAAAACCTAACCTAAGTTACAATAACACCTAACACTACACTATAATTAAATAAATTAACTAAATTAAATACAATTACCTAAATTAAATTAGCTAAAGTACAAAAAACAAAACACTAAATTACAGAAAATAATAAACAAATTACAGATTTTTAAACTAATTACACCTAATCTAATAGCCCTATCAAAATAAAAAGCCCCCCCAAAATAAAAAAACCCTAGCCTAAACTAAACTACCAATAGCCCTTAAAAGGGCCTTTTGCAGGGCATTGCCCCAAAGTAATCTGCTTTTTTACCTGTAAAAAAAATACAGACAAACCCCCAACAGTAAAACCCACCACCCACACAACCAACCCCCCAAATAAAATACTATCTAGAAAAAACCTAAGCTCGGATGGGCATTGCCCTTAAAAGGGCAGTTAGCACTTTTGCAGCCCAAACCCTAATCTAAAAAATAAAACCCACCCAATACACCCTTAAAAAAAACTAACACTAACCCCCTGAAGATCGACTTACAGTTCTGAAGACTGGACATCCATCCTCAAGGAAGCGGAAGAAGTCTTCAGCCAACCGGGCCAAAGTCCTCAACGAATCCAGGAGAAGTCTTCATCCAAACCGGGCGAAGTGGTCCTCCAGAAGGGCAGAAGTCTTCATCCAGACGGCATCTTCTATCTTCATCCATCCGACGCGGATCAGCTCCATCTTCAAGACATCCGACGTGGAGCATCCTCTTCATCCAACGACTACCCGATGAATGAAGGTTCCTTTAAGGGACGTCATCCAAGATGGCGTCCCTTAGATTGCAATTGGCTGATAGAATTCTATTTTTTTAAGTATGTATTGGGTGGGTTTTATTTTTTAGATTAGGGTTTGGGCCGCAAAAGAGCTAACTGCCCTTTTAAGGGCAATGCCTTTTCAGGGCAATGGGGAGCTTAGGTTTTTTTAGATAGTATTTTATTTGGGGGGTTGGTTGTGTGGGTGGTGGGTTTTACTGTTGGAAGGGTTGTTTATATTTTTTTTACAGGTAAAAGAGCTGATTACTTTGGGGCAATGCCCCACAAAAGGCCCTTTTAAGGGCTATTGGTAGTTTAGTTTAGGCTAGGGTTTTTTTATTGGGGGGGGGGCTTTTTTATTTTGATAGGGCTATTTGATTAGGTGTAATTAGTTTAAATATCTGTAATTTGTTTATTATTTTCTGTAATTTAGTGTTTTTGTGTACTTTAGCTAATTTAATTTAATTTAGGTAATTGTATTTAATTTAGTTTATTTATTTAATTATAGTGTAGTGTTAGGTGTTATTGTAACTTAGGTTAGGTTTTATTTTACGTTTTATTTTACAGGTACTTTTGTATTTATTTTAACTAGGTAGTTAATAAATAGTTAATAACTATTTAAAAACTATTCTACCTAGTTAAAATTAATACAAACTTGCCTGTAAAATAAAAATAAACCCTACGCTAGATACAATGTAACTATTAGTTATATTGTAGCTAGCTTAGGGTTTATTTTATAGGTAAGTATTTCGTTTTAAATAGGAATAATTTAGTTAATGATAGGAATTTTTATTTAGATTTATTGTAATTATTTTTAAGTTGGGGGAGTTAGGTTTAGACTTAGGTTTAGGGGTTAATAAATTTAGTATAGTGGCGGCGACGTTGGGGGCGGCAGATTCGGGGTAAATAAGTGTAGGTAGGTGGCGGCGACATTGTGGGTGGCAGATTAGGGGTTAATAAATATAATGTAGGTGGTGGCGATGTTGGGGGCAGTAGATTAGGGGTTCATAAATATAATGTAGGTGGTGGCGGTGTCCGGACCGACAGATTAGGGGTTAATAATTGTATTATAGTGTTTGCGATGCGGGAGGGCCTCAGTTTAAGAGTTAATAGGTAGTTTATGGGTGTTAGTGTACTTTTTAGCACTTTAGTTATGAGATTTATGCTACGGCGTTGTACCATAAAACTCTTAACTACGGACTTTTAAATGCGTTAGGACTCTTGACAGGGTAGGGTGTACCGCTCACTTTTTGGCCTCCCAGGACAGACTCGGAATACCGGCGCTATGGAAGTCCCATAGAAAAAAGACTTTACGTAAGTCGTTTTGCGGTAAGGCCAAAGAAATGTGCGGTGACCCTAAACCTTCAAGACTCGTAATACCAGCGGTAGTAAAAAAGCAGCATTAGGACCTCTTAACGCTGTTTTTTTTATCTTAACGCACAACTCGTAATCTAGCCATAGGACTGGCCCTTTAAGGACTTACACCTCCACACTAACATCAGAAGTCCTAGACTAAACCCAGCCTAGGTGATGGTAATTGCTAGCACAAAAATAAAATCTGTTTAACCCCTTAACGACCGACGACGTATGCCATACGTCCTAAAAAAAAAAGCACTTAACGACCGAGGACGTATGGCATACGTCGTCGGTTTAACAGAGCACTGGAAGCGATCGAAATCGCTTCCAGCTGCTCTAACAGTATTGCAGGCTTGCCTTGATGTCTAGGCATCCTGCAATACTGTTCCCGAGTGCCGGGACCGGATTGATCACTCCCCCACGAGTGATCACTTCCGGTTTCGCTCCACGTGGAGCCCGGCAGTGTTTCAGAGCATCGGAAGCGATCGGACACGCTTCCGATGCTCTGCTTGTTTGCTAAGTGCCTCGGTGGGTCGAGGCACTTAGTTAGTTGTAAATTAAAATAAAAAATAAAATAAAAATAAAAACGATTAAAATAAAAAAAGCCCTAAATAGCCCCCCCCCTCCCCCTTCACTAGGCATCCAAGATGGCGATGCCCAGTGCATCATGGGGCCTCTGGGGGTGTCCCTAGCCTGCATCATCATAGGGGCAAGCTAGGGTCACCCAATCTGAGCCTCCCACCCTAAAAAAAATAATAATAATAAAATACCCCATTTGTCTGATCATGTCAATATTTGTAAATATTGACTATGATCAGTGTGGATCTCCCTCCCTCTCCTCACTTGCCATTTTGTTGGAGAGAGAGAGAGACCTGTATTTAGCAGAGAGAGAGATTTATTTCTTTTATTTGTTAAAAAATATAGAACCAAAGGCTCTTTTCAGAGCCATTAACCCCTAGCTTGCCAGTGATCACTATATATCACTGGCAGTAACATAGGTGCACTTTTTTTTTGCTGCATTTTGCTGTCTGTGCGTTTTTTTAGGGGTTAATTTTGTTGTTGTAATTTTTTAAAAACCCAAAGGCTCTTTTCAGAAACATTTAGTTAATTTAATTTAATTTTCAGAGCCATTAACCCCTAGCTTGCCAGTGATCACTATATATCACTGGCAGTAGCATAGGTGCACTTTTTTTTTGCTGCATTTTGCTGTCTGTGCATTTTTTTAGGGGTTAATTTTGTTGTTGTAATTTTTTAAAAACTCAAAAGGCTCTTTTCAGAAACATTTAGTTAATTTAATTTAATTTTCAGAGCCATTAACCCCTAGCTTGCCAGTGATCGCTATAAATCACTGGCAGTTGCATAGCTGTACTTTTTTGCTGTCTGTGCATTTTTTTAGGGGTTAATTTTGTTGTTGTAATTTTTTAAAAACCCAAAGGCTCTTTTCAGAAACATTTAGTTAATTTAATTTAATTTTCAGAGCCATTAACCCCTAGCTTGCCAGTGATCGCTATAAATCACTGGCAGTTGCATAGCTGTACTTTTTTGCTGTCTGTGCATTTTTTTAGGGGTTAATTTTGTTGTTGTAATTTTTTAAAAACCCAAAGGCTCTTTTCAGAAACATTTAGTTAATTTAATTTAATTTTCAGAGCCATTAACCCCTAGCTTGCCAGTGATCGCTATAAATCACTGGCAGTAGCATAGCTGTACTTTTTTGCTAGTTAATTTAGTTAATTAATTTAGTTAATTTAATTTAATTTTCAGAGCCATTAACCCCTAGCTTGCCAGTGATCGCTATAAATCACTGGCAGTTGCATAGCTGTACTTTTTTGCTGTCTGTGCATTTTTTTTAGGGGTTAATTTTGTTGTTGTAATTTTTTAAAAACCCAAAGGCTCTTTTCAGAAACATTTAGTTAATTTAATTTAATTTTCAGAGCCATTAACCCCTAGCTTGCCAGTGATCGCTATAAATCACTGGCAGTAGCATAGCTGTACTTTTTTGCTAGTTAATTTAGTTAATTAATTTAGTTAATTTAATTTTCAGAGCCATTAACCCCTAGCTTGCCAGTGATCGCTATAAATCACTGGCAGTTGCATAGCTGTACTTTTTTGCTGTCTGTGCATTTTTTTAGGGGTTAATTTTGTTGTTGTAATTTTTTAAAAACCCAAAGGCTCTTTTCAGAAACATTTAGTTAATTTAATTTAATTTTCAGAGCCATTAACCTCTAGCTTGCCAGTGATCGCTATAAATCACTGGCAGTAGCATAGCTGTACTTTTTTGCTAGTTAATTTAGTTAATTAATTTAGTTAATTTAATTTTTTTTAGTAATTGTTTTCTGTGACAGATACAAAAATGTCACAGAAAAGATATAGTGCTGAGGAGGCGTATGCCTCTATTTCTGACTCAGACCCCAATTTTGACCCTGCCATGTGCTCAGATACATCACTAGATGCAGTCTCAACTGATAGTGATGTATCTGTGGCTGCTAGCCCCCCTGCCAGCCCCCCTGCTAGCCCCCCTGCCAGAAGGAGGCGTGTTGCTGCCATTGCTGCTGAAGAGTGGGTAACGCCTCATCTCCAGAGGCCAGATATCCCACCCTTCACAGCAAATGCTGGCATAAATATAGATGTGGCAGGTTTTAGCCCCCAGCAGTTTCTGGAAGTGTTTCTGGGCGATGATATATTGGGGAACATTGTCGCCCAAACTAATTTATATGCCCATCAGTTCCGTGCTGCAAAGCCTGGAACATATTTGGCAAAGCAGCAATGGGCCCCCATCAATGTGCCAGAATTCAAAAAATTCTGGGCATTGACTATGCTGATGGGCATCATAAAGAAACCCTCCATTCGCTCCTACTGGAGTACTAGCCCCATCTGCTCTACCCCCATTTTCTCCCAGACTATGTCGAGGAAGAGGTATGAAATGATTCTGCATTTCATGCACTTCAGCGACAACAGCCTGTGCCCCCCTAGGGAGCATCCCCAATTTGACAGGCTGTATAAAATCCGCCCCCTGATAACCCACTTTTCTGCCAGGTTTGCAGAGGCTTATACACCTGGAAGGAATATATGCGTTGATGAATCCCTAATGAAGTATAAGGGAAGGCTGGGATTCAAGCAGTATATTCCTTCCAAACGCTCCAGATATGGGGTAAAGGTGTATAAGCTCTGTGACAGCGAGACTGGGTATACTCAGGCCTTCCGGGTGTATGAGGGAAAGGATAGCCACCTTGACCCTCCAGGTTGCCCAGAACATATGGGAACCACTGGTAAGATTGTCTGGGACCTGATATTACCCCTAATGAACAAAGGGTATCACTTGTACTTAGACAATTTTTATACAAGTGTCCTTTTGTTCAAGCTACTGTATTGCTTTGATACAGTAGCTTGCGGTACAATTAAAAAGAACCGCGCAGGTTTCCCAGGACAGCTTGTACGCACCCGGCTACGAAGGGGGGAGACCTCAGCTCTGCGCCAAGAGGAGCTGTTGGCACTGAAGTACAGAGACAAGAAGGATGTATACCTTCTTACCACCATCCACACAGAGAGGACGGTGGCGGTTTCTGTACGTGGCAGAGCTGAGATCATAAGGAAGCCAGTGTGCATCAAGTCTTATAACCGGCATATGGGTGGGGTTGATCTGGCTGATCAGCTGCTGCAGCCCTACCTAATTATGCGGAAGACAAGGGCCTGGTACAAAAAGGTTTCAATTTACCTAATGCAGATTGCAACCCACAACGCTTTTTTGTTGTTCAAAAAAGCAAACCCCAGAGTTAAAAAGACTTTTTTACAGTTTCAGCTCCAGATTATTACGGGGATTTTGTACCATGATGCACCTGCTCCCCGGGCGGTGATGGGAGAGAGCAGAGTTGGGGCTACCCATTTTATTTTTAAAATCCCCCCTACTGCCACAAAGCAGAAACCACAAAAAAAATGCAGAGTCTGTACCAAGAGGGGGAAGAGAAGGGACACCATATATTACTGTCCTGATTGCCCTGGACAGCCTGCACTCTGCATTGGGGACTGCTTCAAGTGGTACCATACAATGGTCAATTTTTAAAAAAAAATAAATACATTTGCTGTTACATATATATATTATTTTTTTTGGTTATGTTTACAGTTAGATGTTTTTTTGTTTTTTTTACTTTTACTGTGCCAGATTTTTACATTTCACTACTCTATTTTTTTCTAAAATTGGGCCTGTTTTTTTTTAACCAAAACCCCTGTCAAACCTATGCATGGGGGACATAGGTGTTCTCAGGGTGCCTTGCAGAAAACAACCTGAAGTATGTTTTTGTAATAACTTACAACAGTCTCTCCTAAATTATAGTCAAAAAGCAATGTGTCTGTAAAAATGAAAATTGAAAAATTACCATCATACACTTTCTCCAATTTTTTGGGCTAAAACGGTTGCTTCAAAGGCATCAAAGCACACCATATACAATACCTTGGGGTGTCAACATTTAAAAAATATACACTTTGAATGCAATAAATAAAAGTGGGGTATGCGATAGGCCCCAAACTAAAGATAGGCCTATCAGAAGAAATACTCTCATTTTTAATAACTAAAATCACAAGTCATAAAATTGTAACATAACCTTCCCAAAATCCTGGCAAACCTATGCATGGGGGGCATAGGTGTACTCAGGGTGCCTTGCAGAAAACAACCTGAAGTATTCTTTTGCAATAACTTACAACAATCTCTCCTAAATCATAGTCAAAAAGCAATGTGTCTGTAAAAATGAAAATTGAAAAATTACCACCATATACTTTCTCCAATTTTTTGGGCTAAAACGGTTGCTTCAAAGGCATCAAAGCACACCATATACAATACCTTGGGGTGTCAACATTTAAACAATATACACTTTGAATGCAATAAATAAAAGTGGGGTATGTGATAGGCCCCAAACTAAAGATAGGCCTATCAGAAGAAATACTCTCATTTTTAATAACTAAAATCACAAGTCATAAAATTGTAACATAACCTTCCCAAAATCCTGGCAAACCTATGCATGGGGGGCATAGGTGTACTCAGGGTGCCTTGCAGAAAACAACCTGAAGTATTCTTTTGCAATAACTTACAACAATCTCTCCTAAATCATAGTCAAAAAGCAATGTGTCTGTAAAAATGAAAATTGAAAAATTACCACCATATACTTTCTCCAATTTTTTGGGCTAAAACGGTTGCTTCAAAGGCATCAAAGCACACCATATACAATACCTTGGGGTGTCAACATTTAAAAAATATACACTTTGAATGCAATAAATAAAAGTGGGGTATGTGATGGGCCCCAAACGAAAGATAGGCCTATCAGAAGAAATACTCTCATTTTTAATAACTAAAATCATGTAACATAACCTTCCCAAAATACTGGCAAACCTATGCATGGGGGGCATAGGTGTACTCAGGGTGCCTTGCAGAAAACAACCTGACACATAACAGAAACTGAGAATCCATGCCTAAAGTACAATGTGTGTGAAAAATAACACAATAAAATGACTACCCAAAAGTTTGACAAAGACTGGTGGTTAAATAAGTTCATGGAAAGTGTGAAAATACCAGCATTTCAAATACCCTAGGGGGTCTACTTCTCAAAAATATATGGTTTTATGGGGGTAAATTTCATTGACCGGCTTCAGAAATGTCCCAAATAGGACATGGGTGCATGATGACCGATGTGAAAATTCCAAGTTGAAAAACTGGAATGCGCTTCCTAAAAATAAGGCCTTCTAGCCCCCAGAGAACCCAACACGCCTATACATGGGTGGTATCACTGTACTCAGGAGATGTTTTTGAACACATATTGAGGTGTTTTTTGGCAGTAACACATAACAGGAACTGAGAATCCATGCCTAAAGTACAATGTGTGTGAAAAATAACACAAAAAAATGACTACCCAAAAGTTTGACAAAGACTGGTGGTTAAATAAGTTCATGGAAAGTGTGAAAATACCAGCATTTCAAATACCCTAGGGGGTCTACTTCTCAAAAATATATGGTTTTATGGGGGTAAATTTCATTGACCGGCTTCAGAAATGTCCCAAATAGGACATGGGTGCATGATGACCGATGTGAAAATTCCAAGTTGAAAAACTGGAATGCGCTTCCTAAAAATAAGGCCTTCTAGCCCCCAGAGAACCCAACACACCTATACATGGGTGGTATCACTGTACTCAGGAGATGTTGTTGAACACATATTGAGGTGCTTTTTGGCAGTAACACATAACAGGAACTGAGAATCCATGCCTAAAATACAATGTGTGTGAAAAATAACACAAAAAAATGACTACCCAAAAGTTTGACAAAGACTGGTGGTTGAATTAGTGCATGGAAAGTGTTAAAATACCAGCATTTGAAATACCCTAGGGTGTCTACTTTTCAAAAATATATGGTTTGATGGGGGTAAATTCCATTGGCCAGCTTCAGAAATGTCCCAAATAGGACATGGGTGCATGATGACCGATGTGAAAATTCCAAGTTGAAAAACTGGAATGCGCTTCCTAAAATTAAGGCCTTTTAGCCCCCAGAGAACCCAACACACCTATACATGGGTGGTATCACTGTACTCAGGAGATGTTGTTGAACACATATTGAGGTGTTTTTTGGCAGTAACACATAACAGGAACTGAGAATCCATGCCTAAATACAATGTGTGTGAAAAATAACACAAAATAATGACTACCCAAAAGTTTGACAAAGACTGGTGGTTGAATTAGTGCATGGAAAGTGTTAAAATACAAGCATTTGAAATACCCTAGGGTGTCTACTTTTCAAAAATATATGGTTTGATGGGGGTAAATTCCATTGACCTGGACATTCCCCTATTTCACTATTTTTATTTTTTTTTTTTTTTTTTAGTTTTCAAAAGAGCTTTATTTAGGTTATATATAACAATACACGTCATAAACTGAATGTACAAAATATTCACCAGGAAAGAAGCAAAGTAAATCATCATCATTATGGTACATTGCAAAGGTTCTATAAGAACATGACATAAACAAAATTATTAAAGCAAAACAGAAAATCATATTCTTTAAGTCAGTGTATTTCCTTATTGTTCCCATTCTGAACTATATAGACCACTCATGGATCTAATTAATAAGGCTGATAAAAATAGTAATGGGAACTCAGAGCAAAAAAACAAGAAAAAGAACATAAGGAGCAGGGGAGAGAGTAAAGAAAAGAAAGAGGGAAAGGAGATAAAGGAGCCGTGACAATGTGAGTGAAGCAAGCTAGCTTAGTGTATGTCTGTAAAAGCCTCTCATCCGCCTACATCAAACTCACATGTCAACTGTATTTAAAACATATAGAGATAGGGTTTGGGTTAAACTAGGGGAATGATAAAAGTTAAAATTGTTACTGGGCGTTAGTAATATATATGCTACAACACATTGTATTTTGGTGCTTAAATATCCGTGGGAGGTGGAGACAAAACAAATGGAAGTACTTGGGGCTATATCTCCGACATTGAGGTAGAGAGAATTAGCACTTATGGCTGTTGTCCTGTTAGAGTATTAATCTGTCCCGCCCATCCCGGGCCCCGGCCGCAGGCCCCACAGAGGAGGGGGAGGTCATAAACTGAGCAATCTGTCAGGTCTAACTTATATGTGTGAAAGCAGCAGTTTTAATAAATAACTCAAGTGGTAGCGACCTCACAGTGTGAGTAAGAAGACAGAAATTGATCTGCGAGGGAAAATTTGTATATATAAACCTCACAACTTAGCATATCTTATGTAGACTCTTTGGAGGGGGTATAATAAGCATGCTCAGACACCGCCTAACATATACTCTAACTTTACCATATATGTAAACTGATGTAATCTGCTCTAATATACTTTCCCACTTATCGACAATAGTCTCTGATAATAAGAGTTAAGCACAACTTCCTATTAAACTATAGGATTTGCAAAATGAACTATTTACACATGCAACGGGAACAGGCAATAAATTCCTATATGACCAGGCTGGTCAAAGGTGCATCGTCCAAGAAGGGCATCTGCAGGCTACCCCTCTCCTATTGTTGGGAACTGGTCGTCCCTTTGTGAGAGTCTAATGTCCCCACCTGAGGCAAATGCGTATCTCCGCCATCCGATCTCATCCGCAGTGTCAGACCACCGGTCCAGAAGCAGAGCGAGGAGTCTTTTTGGCAGTTTTACCCTCTGTTGTGAGACCTCTGGGGGAATAATTTTCTCGACTCCGGATGTATACTCGGACCCCTTGGGTAAAAATTCTTGTGGCTTAGAGGTGTCAGCCGCATTACCATGTTTTCTCACTGTGATTTCGTCCGGCTGGGAGCTCCTGTGCCTTCTAGCGGGTGCCGGTATATGAGGAAGGGTTGATGTCAAGTGATGGTCCCTAATAGGAAACGGGACTAGTCCTTTTACGCTGGTAAGCTTGCGGTCTGAATTGGGTCTAGAGACCATTGGTGGCTGCGATTCTCCGTAGTAGAGTATAATGTTGTGTCGCCCTGTGTAGTTTTTGCGAGGAACACTGCTAGATACTGTAGTCTCCACAAGGCCATCGCCATTTTGGTTATAAGAGGTTCCTTCTCGCTGATTGCTCCGTGCGCTAGCGGTACATATTTTGTTCAGTAGGTAGTCATATGGAGCCTTGTCTAGTAATATTTCAAATATTTTCTCCAGTTTTTCCATTGATGATAGTAGGTGATTTTATATCACCGATTCTCCCATACTGAGCATTGTTAAAGGGGGTGTAGAAGGAGAGTTCCGCAAACTACCTCCTATTATTTATTTTCTGAAGTGTTGCCAAAAAAGTAGAGCCCAGCTAGTAATATGTGGTGAAGAGATTCAGTAAGCCGATATTCTCCGGCAGCACTGATGACCCGGCTCTTCCCGGGGGGAGGGTGGAAACCTGACTGTAGGCCGCCGCCTCAAGCCTTAATCCGATCTGTGTCTCC
This sequence comes from Bombina bombina, assembly GCF_027579735.1. NCBI lineage: Eukaryota > Metazoa > Chordata > Amphibia > Anura > Bombinatoridae > Bombina > Bombina bombina. The sequence goes on along the minus strand of NC_069499.1, from coordinate 695,075,782 downwards.
AGTGTCATAGAAACAGCAAGACAAGGTGATTTTGGGTCCCAGATGCTCAGTCTGTGGAGTTATCAGTGGATATATCTTTGTTCTTGCTGTTAAAAACCAATAATCGGCGGATTATTGAAGATTCTTTTGGAGCCTACAGAGAATGCGTCCTACTCAGAACGCAGCACGGACACGCCCCCCCTATTTCACTATTTTTATATGAATGTCCTACTTCTCTGATATTCTTTGTCTAATTACTATTTTTAATTACTCCAGTACTCAAATTCTTTCATATTATTTCTGATCTTCTTGACTACAGCTCCTATGTTCATGCTTCTTTTCCAATGATCTATGCTATCTTAGCCTACTACCTTGCATTATTCAATGGGAAGAACATTCTGCTCTTATCTATTTTTTTGGCTTCTCAAATGTTTATAATTTTCTGTGTGGGTATTCATAGGAGATTCATTCACACCTTATATGGTATTTAATATATTAATTAATCAAATATGTTTATTTTGGTAGACTTTAGTGCTGATATATTGGTGAGAAATACAAATGACTAGTGCCTCAGACAAACAATAAAGGGACAGATGCACTCGTGCCAAATGCTGGAACAAAGTGGTCAAGGTAAAGAATCATCCTCCTCCGTCCACAGGAACATATAATGTTAAGGATAATTTGTGTTTTGGGCAATATAGGCAAATTAGAAGGGATTGTAACTAGATCCATGATTTTGTTCTACATAGTGCTGTCCCTATTTAGAGATTCTAAGAGAAAAGGTATCCTTCCAATCTGGTATATAGTAATTATAATAGGGCCTGAAACCTTAATAGAGTAGATCTTAGGTAGTAATATTGATTATCATGATATTATATTTTTTGTTCACTGTATCACAGTCCTTTTTTTAGTAGTTAAATATATTTATGATTGATATTGTTACTTCTGATCACATTTATTGTTAATTTTCAGATTTAAGTTTATGGACAATTTTATGTTTGAACACATAATGGTAGTATTATCGATTATCATTTAATTTTCTTACGTATCACTAATATTTCATGTATTCTAATGCTTATGAATGACATTTAATTTATCCACATTGCAGAGGTGTTTCTTTCTGTATTTTGTGATGTGTGTAAAAATGTGTGCGTCCCTCCTAGCGATGTGTTGATATCATCATCATCACTATGTTGCACTTAATAGCAGCATCTTTATTTTTTTAATAAAATATTTGCACTACGCAGTATTTTAGGGGCAAAGTTTGCGTGTATGGGGTGCCTTTACATTGTGGTCTATGGGAACTGTGTGTAAACATATATGTATATGCTTATATACATAAATATTTATATGTTGATATGTGTATATACACATATTTACACATAAATATATGTAAATAAGCATATACATATATATATTTAAACATGCCGCCATCACTGCACTACTTACCCAATTTGCAGCGCTTAGGTTTACCAAAAATTCTCAATATAGTTAGATATATAGATATATATAGATTATATATATATATATATATATATATATATATATATATATATATATATATATTATATATATAATATAAATATTTAAGAATAAATAAGAAATATTCTTCTAAGTGAAGATCATTGGATTGTGAAATATTCAAAATTTTCATTCATGTTGGGTTGAGCGCATTTGATAAAAACCTGGTCGGGTTAGAACGCGAGTATGGGTGTTAGTTTGTTAGCATACATCAGGTTTTTACTAGCGTGCAAGCTTTTTACTTTTAACTTGTAATACGAGTGCAACCAGACACACGCAAAAAGCCTCAGATTTTCATAGTTTACACTCTAAATTGGGAGCGCTAAATTGAACTCTACTCATAGGGGCCCATTTATCAAGCTCCGTACGGAGCTTGTGGGCCCGTGTTTCTGGCGAGTCTTCAGACTCACTAGAAACAGCAGTTATGAAGCAGCGGTCTAAAAACCGCTGCTCCATAACCCTGTGCGCCTGCTCTGAGCAGGCGCACAGGAATCGGCGGAAATCAACCTGATCGAATACGATCGGGTTAATTGACACCCCCCTGCTGGCGGCCCATTGGCCGCGAGTCTGCAGGGGGCGACATTGCACCATCAGCTCTTGTGAGCTGCTGGTGCAATGCTGAATACGGAGAGCGTATTGCTCTCTGCATTCAGCGAGGTCTTACAGTCCGCAAGACCTTTAATAAACCGGCCCTATAATCTAGCCCTCAGTAGGGTAATGTAGAGTAAGGAACAGTTTGACTAACTGGGGAAAGAAATTTCCATTTGTACACAAATGTATTGATATTATAACATATTTTTAAGGTGGATTTCTTAAAGAGACAAAAAAAGAGAAAATAACACTCAGGGCCAGATTATGAGTGGAGCGCTATTTAGCGCTTTACATAAAGCGCTAATTGCCCTAGAAGTAAACTTTTTGCGCACGTCAGGTTGTGCTCGTATTAAAGATATATATACACATACACACACAAACGTGAATATATATATATATATATATATATATATATATATATATATATATACAGAGATAAAAACTATTTACAAATCTAGACAAGTCAGAAGACTTGCTTTTGCCACAGAAACTCTCTGATTACATTGTTTCCAATGCAGCAAAGGATTCTGGGTGATATATGCAAATGAGGTTCACAATGACTCACCTTTTTACTTTTAACCTGCTTTTTAAGGCAGACTTCCCTTTATGCCATAGCATCACCGCATTATAAAGCTTTTAAGCTTAGCTAGGGTTAGTACAGTGATTCAGACCAATCCCAGGACAGCTGTTTTGTGGTTATTGCAACCACGAACACGCTAACCTGATGATCGTTAACTTGAATTGCACTCAAGAGATCATATTTACTTTCAACTTGTAATACCAGAGCAATTTAACCTGCACGCAAACGAATCTGGCTCAGAATTGTACTGCTGTCAATATCCCAAATAATTTTTTTTTCTAAAAGATTGATTCAACTTAAAATGCTTAAACAGCAAATAAAGAACCTGTGTATTACATCTTTAGGAACTTGCATACTTGAGGAAGAGAAGTGTGAAAATTGCATTTTTCTTCTTAAATGGAAAGAGTTCACAGCTGCATTCATTACTTTTGGGAAATAAGAACCTGGCCACAAGGAGGATGCAAAGACACCCCAGCCAAAGGCTTAAATACTCCTCCCACTCCCCTCATCCCCCAGTCATTCTTTGCCTTTCGTCTCAGGAGGTTGGCAGAGATGTGTCTTTTGGTAGTGACGCGGCCTTTTGGCTGGGTGCGCTTTTTGGAATATTCCTATATCCTCTTTACAGTTATGGGGGATGCTGATGCTGAGCCTGTGATGATTTCAGTTTCAGTTTTGGAGGGTTCTAATACCGAGACGATTATGATATCAGATTCAGATTCTGTGTCTGGTGACGAATCCGGTTTTGCCTTGTTAACTCCTGTCAACCAGTTTTGTTCTATATGCCATATGAGAGCACCTGGTTCCTCAGGCTCAGGGAATCAGGGATCTGCTGAGCCATCCACTTCTGGGTGTCCTGTCTTCCAGGGGGCGAGATCCCTACCGATTATTCCTCCTACTTATGCGGGTAACCCAGTTTATGGTTTCTCCACGTGGGGTGGGGTGTTCCCCCCGGAGCTTGCAGCACGTTTTCGCTTGCAGATTTTGTTGGCACTTGCTCGTCTTCAGGGTCCAGACATTTCTTTGAGAATGTGCTTGTGCCCTATTGTCCCTGGTGTTCCACCTTGGGGGGCCTCCGCAGCCCAAGGGTGTTGTTTTGGAGTTATCCTGTAGTTCTCAGATATGGGAATTTTCAGTCTGATAGTCCGAATGGTACAACTTGTTAGACATATGAGGATGAGGTAATCTCCTATTGTCTTTGTTTTGGAGTTCTTTCCCAGTTTTGACAAGTAGGGCTCCATTTGGATGGTCCTACGGGTAGGCCTGTGTCTTTTTTTGGGCGTTAACCTCCAGGTTGCCTTATATTTTATTTTGTATCCGATGGGATGTCTTATTTTTGTTCTGTTTCCTTCGGGAACCTTCTGGATCAATGCTTTTTATTACTTCTTCGGAAGTTGTTTGGACATGTTAGTCCTATGTTTAATAATGTCTGTTTTCCTTTTTTCCCCTATGTGGGAGAATGTATGCAGCTTGCCAGTTAGGACCCGGGGTACAGGCTGGTCCTGTCTTGTTTGTTAGGTTTTGTGGCTGTTCAGACGCGTAGCGCTGTTTCTGCTGGATCGGTAGTAGTGCTGAGTGCTCAAGTTATCACTTTTTTTATGTTCCACTAAGCATTCAAAAGGACCTGTGGGTTCACAAGGTGGGAAAGGATTGTGTCAGTCCTCTTATAGCCTTCAGTCATGGATGTCTGGGCAGGGGAGTGTTCCGGCTGCATCCCTCCATTTGACATATGATTTAATCAGAACCTAGAGTTCCTCCTCCTTGTGGGAGGGGGCTGGCGGGCGTAGTGCCCTGTTGCCACTGGTTGAGTGGCTTGGCCTTCAATTTTTAGACCCCTGGATGGTCTCCTTTTGGGAATCTGTGTTCCGGACATTGGTTGGTCCCTGTGGGGACTTGTTTAGCTCGGGTTTTTCCACTTTTTCTCTCCCCTGTTTCCTCTGCCTATGTGGAGGTGATGCGGGGGACTAGCCCTGCTAGTAGGGTTTTGGGAACTTGAGGTATCCTTTCGGTTGTCCTGTGGCCTGGTGCAGTCTCTTTGGTTGACTTCTTGCCTTGCTCCTTGAAGAGTTGGACTTATCTAGGGGTGGTTCCTTCATTTGGTCGGAGATTTCGAGTTTTCTGCGCTGTCCGGTTTTTCTGGATATGCTCCATTCCTCTTGTCTGGCTTTTTGGCCAGTCGGGGTGTTTAGTTCTAGGGTATAGTTGCCTGAACTTTTCGGTACCCGGACCTGTTTTTATTCCTGAGTCTCTCTTTCTGGGGCTTTGCTCCTGTCCCAGTTTTGGGTTTTTTGGATCTCAGGGCTGGTCAGGATGTTCCACGGTGTTGGGAAATGTGGCTATGTTCTTGTTCCATCTACCTGACTGGGTCAGGGTTGGCTCGGTCTATCAGAGTATACTCCTTGCCACAGAGTAACTCATGTCATCTGGGGTTAGCTGGGTGGCTTGTGCCTCTTGACTGGTGGGTTTCTACCCAGCTACTGGTGCTGGATTACAGTCTTCTGGTGCGCCTTAGGGTCACATTACCCGTTGGTTTGCCAGGGTACACATGGATTCTCTGCTCTGCAGGCAAATGGGTTGACTGTGCCTCTGTTAGGCAAACTACTTGTGGTCCTTCTAGGACTTTTATGGAGGATCTTTTCTCCCATTTAGCAGGTGGCTTCAGGCCTTGAGGGCAGTTTTTGTCCTTCTGGCTTCTTCCCTTTTTTCTTTAGAGGATATTTGCTTCTTCGGGAGGCAGAGTCCTTACTAGGGGCTTCTCCTGGTCGGGAAGTTGACTGTGGACTTGGTTCCACCTTAAATCTTGCTAGTTCCATGTCAGACTGAGGGACCTTGTTTTGATAGATCCTTGGGTCTATGGCCTTGTCTGTTTTTCAGAGTCAGGTTGTAATTGTACTCTGGGAACCATCTTGTGCTCGTTCCTGTACAGTTTCGGGATTCTTTTGTACCCCTATTTTGGATTCCTGTGGCAGGGTTGATCCAGCTGAGTGTGGATCTGCAGGCCAGGATGTCAGAGCAGTCTAAGGGTCACAGTCTCCTCTGGAGGTTGCACTGTGTCTATCCTAATAGCTCAGTGTCTTAGGAGATGGTGTTTCCTTTCTCCTTGTTCCTTTGACAGGAGAGGGTTTACTCTTTTTTCAGGTTCTGAAGGGATACTCTCCTTCTTGGGGGGCCTCGATGGAAGCTTTGTGTTCCCCTCTTTAGGGACCTGTGAGTAGGTCTGGTGGCTTAGATTGCCTGGAGCAGGCCCTCTGTCGAGGGGCTGTTTTGTGCGGTCTGTTTTCTTGAGGACTGCTTCCTTTCCTTTAAGCTCCCTTTGTTTCGTCCTGTTATGGACTCTGTGTTTTCAAACTCAGGGTTTTCGCCTGGGTTTATTACACGCTTTTCACGGTCGAATACTTTGGTGTTCTAGGAACTGGTGCTGAGAGAACTATGTCTCTTTTAGTTGTGTCCATGCTTGCAGGATGATGGGGAGACAGCTTTTCTCCCGGGTTTCACTTGGCCTCCTTCCCTGTTTGGGTCCGTTTGGGTGTCTGTGAGCTGGGCCCACTCTTGGAGGTGTTCTTTTTTGTACTAAGGGAGCTTTTTGGTTCCTTCGGTCCTCCTTTGCCTCGTCCCTTTGAGGATTTTGGCTGGTTTCCCCTTCATTTGTGGGGGGTGATTGGTGGGGGACCGTCTGTGGGTGACGGTGTCTCTTGGTGGACTGTTGGCTCAGTTGAGTCCATTTTGTGGTCTCTTGTTTGGCTCTGGACTAGCTGCGAGTCAGTGTCATTGGGGTTTTTCCTTTAAAACCTTTTTTCTCTGCTTTGGTTAAAGCGGGATTCTTTGTGAGGTTGTGGTTCAGGTCTGGTGCCCTCAGTAGGGGCCGCCTTTTGTACCCTCCCATCTTGGCATTCAGTGTCCTCTATAGCTTGGGTATTGTTTTCCCAAAAGTAATGAATGCAGCTGTGGACTCTTTCCATTCTGGTCGAAAGAGTCCACCGCTCCCCACCTGTCATTTTCTGCGGGGCGTCCTTATATTCTTCTGTCACCTTTTCACCATGATATTTATTTCACTGTTCCTTGGTCCTCAACAGAATGACTGGCGGATGAGGGGAGTGGGAGGAGTATGTAAGCCTTTGGTTGGGGTGTCTTTGCCTCCTCCTGGTGGCCAGGTTCTTATTTCCCAAAAGTAATGAATGCAGCTATGGACTCTTTCCATCAGAAGAAAAGGAAATTATTAGGTAAACATAATTTATGTTTTTTCTTTTTCTCAATTGAGTTTTTTAATCAAGTTCCTACCCACTAGAATAAATATGTGTAACAATCAATTAAATTATACAAAGAAGGTTAATCCAGGCATAAAGCCCATTTTTATTTTGGGACTCAGAAAAAATAATTTTCTTACTAAATAAAACTCAGCTGGAAACCATTTTAAAAAGGATTTTTTTAAAGATTCAGACCCTATGTCATTTAATACTAACATAACAAAGTAATTTGTTTGATACATTATATATATATATATATATATATATATATATATATATATATATATTTATTTAAACAACATGCTGTTTGAACAAAATACAGACAATAAGTATTCCCATTTTGTATTTCAGATCTCCAAATTTAATATTAACATATGCAACTGATGAGGTTGGGCATTTTATTTTAATCTTAATTGGTGCATTGCAGTTAAGTTTCTCTTGATAAGTCAAGGCAGATGAAATGATCAAAGTCCTTTTTTGCCTGTACTTTATTTGCAGCAGTGCGAAATAGGTATGTACAAGCAATATGTATTCTAACAAATGTATAGCTAGGAAAAATGTTGTGTTTTCTTTTTACTTAATCTTATTTATTTCGGTTTACACATAAAGTAGGTGTGCACTGACACAGTGTAGTGTCAAAACGGTATAAAACCCAGAGACTGAATGTGGGATGAAAAAACAGAGCTACTTAGGGCATTGGATAAAATCCTGTAATGACATGGGTTCAAAGAATACTGAACTTTAGGGAAACAAAAGTACTTTAACCCCTTAATGACCAGAGCATTTTTCAATTTTCTTACCCTTATGGACAAGGGCTATTTTTACATTTCTGCAGTTTGTGTTTAGCTGTAATTTTCCTCTTACTCATTTACTGTACCCACACATATTATATAACGTTTTTCTCGCCATTAAATGGACTACCTAAAGATACCATTATTTTCATCATATCTTATAATTTACTATAATTTTTTTTTATAAAATATGAGGAAAAAAAGGAAAAAAAAACCACACTTTTTTTCTTTGACCCCCAAAATCTGTTACACTTCTACAACCACCAAAAAACATCCATGCTAAATAGTTTCTAAGTTTAAAAATACCCAATGTTTACATGTTCTTTGCTTTTTTTGCAAGTTATAGGGCAATAAATACAAGTAGCACTTTGCTATTTCCAAACCACTTTTTTGCAAAATCCCTGAATATCCCTTGACATATTTTTTTTTTAGAAGGCAACCCAAAGTATTGATCTAGGCCCATTTTGGTATATTTCATGCCACCATTTCACCACCAAATGCGATCAAATAAAAAAAATTGTTCACTTTTTCACAATTTTAGATTTCTCACTGAAATTATTTACAAACAGTTTGCTAGATTACGAGTTGTGCGTTAGGCTGAAAAAGCAGCGTTAAGAGGTCCTAACGCTGCTTTTTCACTACCGCTGCTATTACGAGTCTGGAAGGTTTAGGGTCACCACACACTTTTTTTGCCTTACCGCAAAACGACTTACGTAAACTTCGTAAAGTCTTTTTTCTATGGGACTTCCATAGCGCCGGTATTATGAGTCTGTCCTGGGAGGCCAAAAAGTGAGCGGTACAACCTACCCTGTCAAGAGTCCTAACGCATTTAAAAGTCAGTAGTTAAATGGACAGTAAACCTTAAAAATAATGTTATATAATTCTGCACATAGTGCAGAATTATATAACATTATTTAGGTGCTATAGCTATAAATGCGTTTTTTACCTTTTAATTTGTTAAAAATATGGCGCTTTTACAGACCCGCTATCTCTGCTCTCTGCTGAGCGGGTCTGTTATATTTAGTCAGCGCATCGGGCAAGCTATATAGTCACAGCCCGGCGCAACCGCGCCATAGCACTAAGTGCAGCTCGCTCCTGTGACAGGAGCGAGCTGCACTTAGTCTTATGGCGCGGTCGGGCCGGGCTGTGACTATACAGCTGGCCCGATGCACTGACTAAATATAACAGACCCGCTCAGCAGAGAGCAGAGAGCAGGTCTGTAAAAGCGCCATATTTTTAACAAATTAAAAGGTAAAAAATGCATTTATAGCTATCGCACCTAAATAATGTTATATAATTCTGCACTATGTGCAGAATTATATAACATTATTTTTAAGGTTTACTGTCCCTTTAAGAGTTTTATGGTACAACGCCGTAAAATAAAACTCATAACTAAAGTGCTAAAAAGTACACTAACACCCATAAACTACCTATTAACCCCTAAACCGAGGCCCTCCCGCATCGCAAAGACTATAATAAAATGTTTAACCCCTAATCTGCCGCTCCGGACACCGCCGCCACTAACATTATATTTATGAACCCCTAATCTGCTGCCCCAACATCGCCGACACCTACATTATACTTATTAACCCCTAATCTGCTGCCCCCAATGTCGCCGCCACCTAGCTAAATTTATTAACCCCTAATCTGCCACCCCCAAAGTCGCTGCCACTATATTAAAGTTATTAACCCCTAAATCTAAGTCTAACCCTAACCCGGAATTAAGGTAGAAAAAATCCTATTGGCTGATGCAGTCAGCCAATAGGATTGAAGTTCAATCCTATTGGCTGATGCATTGCAATCAGCCAATAGGATTGAGCTCGCATTTTATTGGCTGTTCCAATCAGCCAATAGAATGCAAGCTCAATCCTATAGGATTTTTTCTACCTTAATTCTGATTGGCTGATAGAATTCTATCAGCCAATCGGAATCTAAGGGACGCCATCTTGGATGATGTCACTTAAAGGAACCGTCATTTAGTAAGAAGACTTCGTTGGAAGAGGATGCTCCGCGCAGGATGTCTTAAAGATGGACCCGCGCCGGATGGATGAAGATAGAAGATGCCGTCTGGATGAAGACTTCTGCCCGTCTGGAGGACCACTTCGCCAGGCTTGGATAAAGACTTCTCCCGACTTCGTTGAGGACTTCGGCCCGGCTTGGATGAAGACTTCTCCCGGTAAGTCGATCTTTAGGGGTTTTTTTTAAGGGTGTATTGGGTGGTTTTATTTTTAGGTTAGGAACTTTGGGCTTGCAAAAGAGCTAACTGCCCTTTTAAGGACAATGCCTATCCAAATGCCCTTTTCAGGGCAATGGGGAGCTTAGGTTTTTTTAGTTAGTATTTTATTTGGGTGGTTGGTTGTGTGGGTGGTAGGTTTTACTGTAGGGGGTGTTGTTTTTTTGTTTTTTTTTGAAGGTACAAGAGCTGATTACTTTGGGGCAATGCCCTGCAAAAGGCCCTTTTAAGGGCTATTGGTACTTAGTTTAGGCTGGGGGGGGGGGTTTATTTGGGGGGGGGGGCTTTTTTTATTTTGATAGGGCTTTTAGACTAGGTGTAATTAGTTTAAATATCTTGTAATTTGTTTATTATTTTCTGTAATTTAGTGTTTGTTTTTTTGTACTTTAGCTAATTTAATTTAATTGATTTAATTTAGTTAATTTATTTAATTATAGTGTAGTGTTAGGTGTTATTGTAGCTTAGATTAGGTTTTATTTTACAGGTACTTTTGTATTTATTTTAGCTAGTAGTTATTAAATAGTTAATAACTATTAAATACCTATTCTACATAGTTAAAATAAATACAAACTTGCCTGTAAAATAAAAATAAACCCTAAGCTAGATACAATGTAACTATTAGTTATATTGTAGCTAGCTTAGGGTTTATTTTATAGGTAAGTATTGAGTTTTAAATAGAAATATTTTAGTTAATGATAGGAATTTTATTTAGACTTATTTAAATTATATTAAGTTAGGGGGTGTAAGGGTTAGACTTAGATTTAGGTTTAATAACTTTAATATAGTGGCGGCGACGTTGGGGGCAGCAGATTAGGGGTTAATAAATGTAGGTAGGTGGCGTCGATGTTAGGGACGGCAGATTATTAAACCCTAATCTGCTGCCCCCAATGTCGCCGCCACCTAGCTAAATTTATTAACCCCTAATCTGCCACCCCCATAGTCGCTGCCACTATATTAAAGTGTAGAGATCAGCCTCCCACCTGACACATCCCACCCCCTGATCCCTCTCAAACAGCTCTCTTCCCTCCCCCACCCCACAATTTTCCCTGCCATCTTAATTATTTATTCAGCTGTGATGGACCCCCCTTAGCCCCTAACCTCCATGATACCACCCAAACAGCTCTCTTACCCTCCCCCCACTACCTATTTGCTGCCATCTTGGGTACTGGCCACTACCCAGTTTGCCCCCAAAAACGTTTTTTTTTTAGTTTTTTTTTTAATAAAATAGAGTTTTTTTCTGGAGTGTAACTGCCCCCCCTCAATACCCCCCTCCCCGATCCTTTGTTTAAAAAAAAAAAATCCCCCCTTGCTCTCTCCTACAATTCAGGGATCATTGGTGGCAGTGGTTGCTGTGTGCGTGCATGCTCGCCCCCGCATGTCCCCCCTGCACACTCCCGGCACCTGGCGTGCACATTGCACTTACAGGAACCGGATACCGGGTAGTGATGGGCCACCCACCCGCCTCCCTGCTAAGCTCCCACCAACAATCAGCACCATCGCTATCAGTGCAGAGAGGGCCACAGAGTGGCTCTCCCTGCATCAGATGCTTGAAAATGGGTATTGTAGGATGCCTCAATATCGAGGCATAACTGCAATATCCTGAGAGCTGCTGGAAGTGATTGCAATCGCTTCCAGCACTCAATTAGACTAACGACGTACCAGGTACGCCCATTGTCACTAACTGACAGTTTTTGCAGGACGTACCTGGCACATCCTTGGTCAATAAGGGGTTAAATAGACAGTCTAGTAAAAATAAACTTTCATGAATCAAATAGGGCATGCAATTTTAAACACCTTTCCAGTTTACTTTTATCATCAAATTAGCTTTTTCTCTTGGTATTCTTTGTTGAAAGCTAAACCTAAATAGTCTCATATGCTACTTTCTAGGCCTTTAAAGACAGCCACTTATCTCAGTGTATTTTGATACTTTTTCACAGATAGACAACACAAGTTCATATGTGTCATATAGATAACATGGGTAACAAAAGGATTGTTGTACACAAATAAAACAAGAAGGCACTCCAATGTCACAGTATATTGTAACTATACTCATCTCTTACATCAAGAATAAGAGACTCTCACACTGTAAAGATATACTCACAAGTGTAATGCATTAACAAGAAGTGTGAGTTACGCAAGCTAGATGTATTAAAGACCCCAGCTGGCTTCCTTCGGTAATGAAGAGCACAGGTCCAGAAAGGTTTTTTGCCAGTAATGTCCAAATAAAGAACTCCACAGCAGGTAAAAGAAATATATTCCTTAAGTTGTAAGGAGAAATTTATTCCTTATAAAAACAATTCAAAATTAACACAACAGTAACACGTTTACCAGTGCTAACGGAACTGTGTCCTCAGGCTGTATAATAAAAACATGCCAAACTACATCATTATATATATATATATATATATATATATATATATATATATATATATATATATATATATATATATATACATATAGGACCTTGCCCTTACCCAAGATGGCTGCTGTAATAGTTGTATTGAGGAAGAGAAATGCCATCTAGGAAGGGGGAGGAGTTGTTAGTTCTGAGGAGATTTCTTAGGTGTTAAGAGAAGTGTGGAGCTTTGCACAGACTTTGAAATGGGGGAAGAAAGTTGCTGTTTCCAAGCTGAAAGAAGTTATTCAGACTAATGCATGGATTCCAGAGACAGTTCAGACATTGCTACATGTGGCTGCTGAAGACAGAAGTTGGAACCTTTTATTTGTACTGTGAGTGTCAGCCATTATCTGCTGTTTTAAGATCTCCATAACTTCATCTTAACTAAATGCAAGAGAAAAGATATACTAGTCATATCTGATGTGCTGCAGAGTTGTTGGATATTAAAGAGATAACCCAGAGAATATTCTAGAAGTTATTCTGCTTAAACAGTTTGCATAAATACACTAAATGGATTGCACAGCTGAATTACATAAGGAAGTAACTGAGTGTGATGTGCTGCAGAGTTGTTGAATATTAAAGAGATAACCCAGAGAATATTCTAGAAGTTATTCTGCCTAAACAGTTTGCATAAATACACTAAATGGATTGCACAGCTGCATTACATAAGGAAGTAACTGAGTGTGATGTGCTGCAGAGTTGTTCAATATTAAAGAGATAACCCAGAGAATATTCTAGAAGTTATTCTGCCTAAACAGTTTGCATAAATACACTAGATGGATTGCACAGTTGCATCACATAAGGAAGTAACTGAGTGTGTTGTATATTAAAGAGATAACCCAGAGACTATCCTATACGTTATTCTGCCTGAATAGTTTGCACAAATACACTGACTGGATTTATAAAGCTACATTGCATAAGGGCATAACTGTGAGATTTCTGCAGCTGTTTGTAGTAAAAGAGTGACTGACTTTGCAGTATAAGGCAAGTGGATTGCTGAAATTCAGTAATAAGGTAGAGACTTATGTTATTCAGTATTTCTGAGGAGAAGTTTTCTTGAGCACTGCATCGATCACAAGCAGCGCTCTCTAGCTTCGTTCACAAGCAGCAAGGGATAATTACCTCAACTAAATTCTATTAAGTATATGAAATTGCATTGTACAGCACCACCTCAAAATATTTTACAACAACAGTTATGTTATTATTTCATGAGCTCATGAAGGACTTCTGAGTTAAAAAAAAGGTATACTGATGTCATAAGAAGATATTGTGATTAATATTATTATTTGCATTTGTTGCACTGTATGTTATTGGTTAAACACTTTATAATAATCAAAGCAACATTTTATTTGAAGATTTCTTGTGTGGTTATTACTTGTTTTCTTTTTGTACTAAAATCTTATAGGACCCCACACCCTATTATTCTAGGGTGTCCCCTATAGGTGGAAGCACTGCGTCATACAGGCATCCCTTATATACCTGATTTCAACCCCCCTCCTACTCCAACTCTGCGGGGGCTTAGTTCTCATACACAAAACAGGTAGACAGCATTACACTATCACCCACCTCAGGGAAGGTCAGGAAAGGGTGTTACAGATGGAGGCACTGCTGAGATCGAGAGGCGGGGCAAAATCAGAAGAGATGCATCTTTTAAAATTAGAAGAGGTGAGAGAGTGGGCAATGCAGGAAAAGGTACCAATTGAGCAGGCAGTGGCTGTGACTTGGATACCAGTAGGAACCAGTCGAGACAAACTATGTGAGTCACTCCTGAGAGCACTTCAACTAAGAGAGTACCCTAAGATAGTAGCATTCAAAAGAGTACCAGATGACACTTGGGGTAGCATATTAATAGACACCAACCAATGTTTCTTAAAAGTACCCAACCCCTCTGAGCTACAGCTACTAGGGCTACCTTCAGTCAGACTACCCCTCATTTATGCCATAAAATCAGAACTGCATATAGTCAAGGAAAATGATGTTCAGGTTGTTAGAGGATCTCAAAATGAATCTAATATGGAGTCTAGTCTATCTGAAGTTCTGAAGATGTTGGCTACAAGCATCACAGACAGCTCACATACATACAGTTACCGGAAACTAAAGATATTTTCAGGAAACCTTCCTGTACCCTTAGGAGAGGAGGGTATTGTGGCATGGTGTGATCATGCTAACATGGTGCTGCAAGAATGGAGTTGCCCAAAGACAGTGAAGCGTGTCCACCTCTTAGAAAGTATTAGGCCACCAGCACAAGTATTGTTGCAACACCATAGAGAGGAACACCCTGAAGCTACTGCTGTAGAGTTAATCTCTTTCTTAAAGACCTTATATAGTCTATTTGAAGATCCAGAACATCTCTTGTATAAGTTTTGGTTACTTAAGCAGCGAGAGACAGAGAAGATATCTGATTTTCTATTAAGATTACATGAGCAGCTTGTATTATTGTTTCGAAAAGGGGTAGTGACCCGACAAGATATGAATAAACGAAGGCAAGATCAGTTCCTTTGTGGCATTATACCAGACCACCCAATAGGCATCTTTCTTAGAGCCCAATTGCTCTCTCAAGCACCAAAAGAATTGGAGGCCCTTATGCCTATGATAAGGACTCAAGAAGAGGAAATGAGTTTCCACACTGTGCGTAAGTCTGGCGAAGCTTGCATAGGTAAAAGTGAGACTAAAAAAAAAGTAGAATACTCCAGAAATGCAGATTCTTTGTTGAAAGAGCTTATGGAGAATGGACTGCCTGACCAAGTAAAGGCTGAGTTGGAGAGAGCAAAACTACCTGTAAAACTCCAAAATACTACTCGACCAAAAGGGAGTTGTTTCACTTGTGGAGAGATAGGCTATTTCTCAAAGGATTGCCCCAGCAAAATACATTCATATGCTGGTGATTTTTTGGGAAGCCTTACAGTCCCTCAGAAGAAGGGAATGACTGATATTTCCTTTGATTTATCTGAAGATGATGTAGCTGGGCCAAGGGCTTTTATTGGAGTAAAAGTTTGTAACATTTCTACACAGGCGCTGTTGGACACTGGATCTCAGTGCACCATAATCTATCGTAGTTTTTATAATACTTACCTTAAACATCTTAAAATCAAATTGATTTAAGAGGTATGGGTGGAAATAGGTGTGCTGTTGATGGAGTTGTCACTGTAGTCATTAGTATAGTCCAGTTACATACTAGTATGATATACCCCATGAAAGTGAAGGCTTTAATCTGCCCAGAAACCTGCAAAGATTCCGAAGCCCCTATAATTCTAGGGACCAACACAAAATATGTACAATCTTTGCTACGGAAATTCATGATGGAGGTTGGGGGGCAAGACATAGACAAGTCATTACACCCAACTTTACGTCAGGAGATTGAAAAGATATCTTTGAGACAATATGCTGGTCAGTGCTACAATCGTTCTGCCGGAGTGACTTATATTTCCCCAGGAGGGATGAAAGAGTTAAAATGTTTGGTGGTGTACCCTGACGGCAGACCCAAAGAGGACTATTTTATTCTTGAAACGCCAGATGAAGAAGCAACCAAGCAGGGTTGGATTTTGGTACCTGAAATCTTACACAGAAGAAAGGATGGGCCTTCACCACAGTGGCTAAGTGTTAAGGTCCAAAATTTGGCTCCATACCCCGTTGGTATTGATTTTAATCAGACTTTGGGATATCTTTATCCAGTAGTAGACTCATCATTGGCTATTCGTAAATGTTTCTCTCTCTCAAAAACAGAAACAGAAAAACTACAATTTAACTTTGAAGGATCTACAATGCCTAAGGAGGCATGTGAGTGGTTGCAGAAGGCTATGAAGGCCCGTGCAGGAGTTTTTTTCTGCCGCAGAAATGGATGTAGGACGTTCAAAACATATGCTTCATACCATTCGCCTAACAGATTCTGCCCCTTTTAGGGAACGCTCTAGGAGATTGCCTCCTCGGGATGTTGAGGATGTTCGTGCCGTTTTGGCTGAGATGGAAAAAGCTGGAATAATTGTTCCTTCTCGCAGTCCATGGGCTTCACCCATTGTAGTGGTTAGAAAGAAGAATGGGTCTATACGTTTGTGCATTGACTATCGGACTCTCAATCGAAGAACTATACCTGACCAATATGACCTACCTCGAATTGAAGAGATTTTACATTGTCTTAATGGCAGCCGCTGGTTCAGTGTTCTGGATCTGAGTTCCGGCTATTTTCAGGTAGGGATGACTGAAGAAGACCAAGAGAAGGCTTTTATTTGTCCACTAGGATTCTATCAGTTTACACGGATGCCACAAGGGATCTGTGGAGCTCCAGCCACATTCCAAAGGCTAATGGAACGTACTGTGGGAGATATGAATGGACGTGAGTGTCTTGTCTATCTAGATGACCTTATTGTATTCGGTAGTACTTTGGAAGAACATGAGACAAGGTTGCTGAAAGTATTGGATCGTCTTCACGAAGAAGGCCTAAAGTTAAGTCCGGAGAAATGTAGATTTGGGCAATCATCTGTGACCTATGTAGGTCATGTGGTCTCGCAGAAGGGGTGTCTACAGACCCTGCTAAGGTGGAAGCAGTAACCGCATGGCCACAGCCTAACAACATTGGTGAACTTCGATCATTTCTTGGATTTTGTGGATACTATCGAAGATTTGTGAAAGGATACTCCTAGTTAGCTCGACCCCTAAACGACTTGCTGAAACATAGTGAAGATGATCCTAAAAAGCCACTAAATGCAAAAACTCCTTTGGGAACTCGGTGGACAACAGAGTGCTCCAAAGCGTTTGAGAATTTAAAGAAAAATTTAACTGAGGCACCTGTCTTGGCCTATGCAGATCCCGAGAAACCTTATGTGCTACATATAGATGCTAGCTATGTGGGTTTGGGGGCAGTTTTACACCAAGATTACCCTGGAGGGTTGAGACCTGTTGTTTATCTAAGTAGGAGTTTGTCTAAGAGTGAACAGAATTATCCAGTCCACAAGCTTGAGTTCTTGGCTCTGAAATGGGCAGTAGTGGATAAACTCCACGATTACCTTTATGGAGTAGAATTTGAAGTTCGAACAGATAATAATCCACTTACCTACATCTTGACTACAGCAAAGTTGGATGCAACCAGTCATCGGTGGTTGGCTGCACTATCAAATTACACCTTTAAGTTACGTTACAAGCCAGGGCCTAAGAATATAGGGGCTGATGCAATGTCCCGATGACCAGGACTACCAGAACAAACAGGTGATTCTCAATGGGAAGAAATTCCTTCACTTGGTGTGAGAGCATTCTGCCAAACCAGTGTCTTCAAAGACAAAACCTCTGTTTTTTCAGATTTGAGAGCAGTAGATTCATTGGGATGTCATCCACAAGCTCTGCCTGTATATTATTGTAAACCATCTGTAGTGGAATTAGCCAGATGGTCTTGAATCCCTCCTGAAGAATTAATAAATGCACAGGAACAAGATCCTTTAATTGGACTACTTCGAAAAGCTGTTCAAACTGATAGCCCACACTTACTGAAGATAATTCCTAGGGAATGGTCTGGTCCACTAAATAGAGAGTGGGATAAGTTTCAAATTCAAGATGGACTTCTGTTTCGAGTAGTTAAATACCACAATCATCCAGATCGAAGACAATTGGTGTTACCTGCCAAACTAAGAAAACTTGTTCTGTCATCCTTGCATGATCAGCACGGACATCTTGGGATAGAAAAAACGTTTGGCCTCTTGCAGGATAGATGTTATTGGCCAAAGATGAGAGAGTATGTAGAAGACTACATTCATAAATGTTTTAGATGTGTACAGAGGAAAACTCTTCCAACTCGAGCTGCCTCTATGGGTCATCTGAAAAGTGAAAGCCCCATGGATCTTGTTTGCATGGATTTTTTGTGCATTGAGCCAGATTCTCGTGGCATTGGAAATGTTCTTATTGTAACAGATCACTATACCCGTTATGCTCAAGCCTTCCCAACAAAGGACCAGAAGGCTAGTACAGTGGCTAGAGTTCTTTGGGAAAGGTTTTTCATTCATTATGGTCTTCCTAAGAAACTGCATTCTGATCAAGGTAGAGACTTTGAGAGTCGCCTCATTAAAGACATGATGAATGTTTTGGGAATTAAGAAGACAAGAACTTCTCCCTATCATCCAGAAGGAGATGCTTTGCCTGAGAGGTTTTACAGAACTTTGCTAAATATGTTAGGGACCCTGCCAGAGTCTGAAAAGAGAACTTGGAGTCGTCAAGTAGAAGCACTAGTTCATGCCTACAACAGCACCCAACATGATTCCACAGGTTATTCACCATACTTCCTTATGTTTGGGAGAGAAGCAAGACTGCCTATAGATCTCCAGTTAGGGGTGTCATCAGATGGAGTTTGTCATAAGAGTCACTATCAGTATGTCAGGCGATTGCAGGAGAGTTTACAAACAGCTTATAAGTTGGCTGAAGAAGCTACTGCTTGATTAAATGAGGCTAATAAGCAACGATATGACAAGAGAATAAAACATCAGGATTTGCAACCAGGAGACCGTGTCCTTTTACGGAATTTAGGGATACCAGGCAAGCACAAGTTAGCTCCTAGATGGAGGAATAGTATCTATAGAATAGTCAGACAATTGCCAGGTCTTCCAGTTTTTCAGATAGCAGATGAAAATGGTGTTGTGAAGACATGGCATTGGAATCATTTGTTGCCTATACCTCAATTCCAGCATGATGTTACATATCATGAGGACCAAGGCCCAAGCATGACTATTAATAAGGAATATAGTATCCCACATGAAGACTCATCAATTCAATCGGACCCTGAATTGAGATCTCCATTGCAAAGAGAGACCTATAATGAAGAGCATGCCTCCTCTGTTGCCCCAACCTCTGAACCTGATATGCCATCCTTCCCTAATAGTCCTATACCAGATAGGGAATCTCCAAACCCTACACATTATGATAGTAGAAGTCCCTATAGAGAGAAAAGACCAGCAAGAAAGAGACATCCCACAAAGAAATTGACATATGATACACTAGGAAACCCTGGTTATAATGTTGAACCCTTGTTGCCTGCTCTAACATCTGCTGTACGATGTGTTTTGAAAGATGTATACCCTAACCATAATTTGACTCATGATGAATATGTGATTTTGTTAGTAGACTTGCTAAAGAAAATGTATTGATGTGTTGCTCTTGTACCCCTTGCTGGGGACAGCAAGTTTTTTTTTTAAAGGGGGGGAGTATGTAAGGACCTTGCCCTTACCCAAGATGGCTGCTGTAATAGTTGTATTGAGGAAGAGAAATGCCATCTGGGAAGGGGGAGGAGTTGTTAGTTCTGAGGAGATTTCTTAGGTGTTAAGAGAAGTGTGGAGCTTTGCACAGACTTTGAAATGGGGGAAGAAAGTTGCTGTTTCCAAGCTGAAAGAAGTTATTCAGACTAATGCATGGATTCCAGAGACAGTTCAGACATTGCTACATGTGGCTGCTGAAGACAGAAGTTGGAACCATTTATTTGTACTGTGAGTGTCAGCCATTATCTGCTGTTTTAAGATATCCATAACTTCATGTTAAATAAATGCAAGAGAAAAGATATACTAGTCATATCTGATGTGAAGAGATAACCCAGAGAATATTTTAGAAGTTATTCTGCTTAAACAGTGTGCATAAATACACTAAATGGATTGCACAGCTGAATTACATAAGGAAGTAACTGAGTGTGATGTGCTGCAGAGTTGTTGAATATTAAAGAGATAACCCAGAGAATATTCTAGAAGTTATTCTGCCTAAACAGTTTGCATAAATACACTAAATGGATTGCACAGCTGCATTACATAAGGAAGTAACTGAGTGTGATGTGCTGCAGAGTTGTTAAATATTAAAGAGATAACCCAGAGAATATTCTAGAAGTTATTCTGCCTAAACAGTTTGCATAAATACACTAAATGGATTGCACAGCTGCATTACATAAGGAAGTAACTGAGTGTGTTGTATATTAAATAGATAACCCAGAGAATATCCTATACGTTATTCTGCCTGAATAGTTTGCACAAATACACTGACTGGATTTATAAAGCTACATTACATAAGGGCATAACTGTAAGATTTCTGCAGCTGTTTGTAGTAAAAGAGTGACTGACTTTGCAGTATAAGGCAAGTGGATTGCTGAAATTCAGTAATAAGGTAGAGACTTATGTTATTCAGTATTTCTGAGGAGAAGTTTTCTTGAGCACTGCATCAATCACAAGCAGCGCTCTCTAGCTTCGTTCACAAGCAGCAAGGGATAATTAACTCAACTAAATTCTATTAAGTATATGAAATTGCATTGTACAGCACCACCTCAAAGTATTTTACAACAACAGTTATGTTATTATTTCATGAGCTCATGAAGGACTTCTGAGTTAAAAAAAAAGGTATACTGATGTCATAAGAAGATATTGTGATTAATATTATTATTTGTATTTGTTGCACTGTATGTTATTGGTTAAACAGTTTATAATAATCAAAGCAACATTTTATTTGAAGATTTCTTGTGTGGTTATTACTTGTTTTCTTTTTGTACTAAAATCTTATAGGACCCCACACCCTATTATTCTAGGGTGTCCCCTATAGGTGGAGGCACTGCGTCATACAGGCATCCCTTATATACCTGATTTCAACCCCCCTCCTACTCCCACTCTGCGGAGGCTTAGTTCTCATACACGAAACAGGTAGACAGCATTACACTATCACCCACCTCAGGGAAGGTCAGGAAAGGGTGTTACATACAACGGTTCAGCAGCCAGGGTGCTAGTGGGTAATAGGTAATAGTAGCAAGAACTAGCACTCGCTGGACTTTTTCAAACACCAAAAAGTTTTAATGTGACGTTTCGGAGACAAAGTATCCCCTTCCTCAGATCTGAGGAAGGGGATACTTTGTCTCCGAAACGTCACATTAAAACTTTTTGGTGTTTGAAAAAGTCCAGCGAGTGCTAGTTCTTGCTACTATTCTATATATATATATATATATATATATATATATATATATATACACACACGCATAGATACACACACACGTTAAGTGCACACCTCTTATTTTGTTTTGGCATACATTTAAAACTATTCTCTTATAATACAAGGCTATCATAGTTTTCATCATTCTATAATACAATCAAACAATCAATACAGCTTAGCACATACCATAGTGATAAATACTTAGGGCAATATGACACAGTCAACATTCTTCTCGCCTAAAATGTATACTATGTTAAGCATGTCATTTGCCCCAAATATATTATCTATACCAACATACATATACATCTCTTTCACCCTTCATTTATCAGGTCCGGCATGCAATATGGTCCCAGAAACAGCGGCAGCCGGGGTCATCAATGGCAGCCGTAGAGGGTGCCTTTGTTTTTTGGACCATCTTTGTTGGATTTTATATCATAATAAAAGGATTATCTATCTTTTTAAACAATAAAATTTTGGGTGTAGACTGTCCATTTAAAGTTGATGAACTCAGTACCATAAAAAGAAGGAGTTAACAGTTTCTGATGGAACTTCTAAAAAACAAACAAGTTCAGAAAAATCTCACAGCTGTTTCCATATCTTTGTTTGGATGTTACTTAACCTTTAAGGTCTTAGACCTTGAATTTATGCTGGTATATACTGTAGATTATAATACTTTTAGCAACCAGTAGTATAAATAATAATACAAAAACAATCTAAACCTTTCTAGAGACAATCAACATAGTTAATTACACAAAAACCCCTAATCTGCCGCCCCAATGTCGCCACCACCTAGCTAAATTTATTAACCCCTAATCTGCCACCCCAACGTCGCTGCCACTATATTAAGTGTAGAGATCAGCCTCCCACCTGACACATCCCACCCCCTGATCCCTCTCAAACAGCTCTCTTCCCTCCCCCACCCCACAATTTTCCTTGCCATCTTAATTATTTATTCAGCTGTGATGGACCCCCTTTAGCCCCTAACCTCCCTGATACCCCCCAAACAGCTCTCTTACCCTCCCCCCACTACCTATTTGCTGCCATCTTGGGTACTGGCAGCTGTCTGCCACTACCCAGTTTGCCCCAAAAACGTTTTTTTTTTAGTTTTTTTTAATAAAATAGAGTTTTTTTCTGTAGTGTAGCTGCCCCCCCTCAATACCCCCCTCCCCGATCCTTTGTTTTTAAAAAAAAAAAACGTTGCTCTCTCCTACAATTCAGGGATCATTGGTGGCAGTGGTTGCTGCGTGCGTGCATGCTCGCCCCCGCATGTCCCCCCTGCACACTCCCGGCACCTGGCGTGCACATTGCACTTACAGGAACCGGATACTGGGTAGTGATGGGCCACCCACCCGCCTCCCTGCTAAGCTCCCACCAACAATCAGCACCATTGCTATCAGTGCAGAGAGGGCCACAGAGTGGCTCTCCCTGCATCAGATGCTTGAAAATGGGTATTGTAGGATGCCTCAATATCGAGGCATAACTGCAATATCCTGAGAGCTGCTGGAAGTGATTGCAATCGCTTCCAGCACTCAATTAGACTAACGACGTACCAGGTACGCCCATTGTCACTAACTGACAGTTTTTGCAGGACGTACCTGGCACATCCTTGGTCAATAAGGGGTTAAATAGACAGTCTAGTAAAAATAAACTTTCATGAATCAAATAGGGCATGCAATTTGATGATAAAAGTAAACTGGAAAGGTGTTTAATATTGCATGCCCTATTTGATTCATGAAAGTTTATTTTTACTAGACTGTCTATTTAACCCCTTATTGACCAAGGATGTGCCAGGTACGCCCATTGTCAATAACTGACAGTTTTTGCAGGACGTACCTGGCACATCCTTGGTCAATAAGCGGTTAAATAGACAGTCTAGTAAAAATAAACTTTCATGAATCAAATAGGGCATGCAATTTTAAACACCTTTCCAGTTTACTTTTATCATCAAATTAGCTTTTTCTCTTGGTATTCTTTGTTGAAAGCTAAACCTAAATAGTCTCATATGCTACTTTCTAGGCCTTTAAAGACAGCCACTTATCTCAGTGTATTTTGATACTTTTTCACAGATAGACAACACAAGTTCATATGTGTCATATAGATAACATGGGTAATAAAAGGATTGTTGTACACAAATAAAACAAGAAGACACTCCAATGTCACAGTATATTGTAACTATACTCATCTCTTACATCAAAACAAAGAGACTCTCACACTGTAAAGATATACTCACAAGTGTCATGCACTAACAAGAAGTGTGAGTTACGCAAGCTAGATGTATTAAAGACCCCAGCTGGCTTCCTTCGGTAATGAAGACCACAGGTCCAGAAAGGTTTTTTGCCAGTAATGTCCAAATAAAGAACTCCACAGCAGGTAAAAGAAATATATTCCTTAAGTTGTAAGGGGAAATTTATTCCTTATAAAAACAATTCAAAATTAACACAACTGTAACACGTTTACCAGTGCTAACGGAACTGTGTCCTCAGGCTGTATAATAAAAACATGCCAAACTACATCATTTTATATATATATATATATATATATATATATATATATATATATATATATATATATATATATATATAGCCAAGATGAGAACTCTCACTTCAACGGTTCAGCAGCCAGGGTGCTAGTGGGTAATAGGTAATAGTAGCAAGAACTAGCACTCGCTGGACTTTTTCAAACACCAAAAACATAATTTATGCTTACCTGATAAATTCCTTTCTTCTGTTGTGTGATCAGTCCACGGGTCATCATTACTTCTGGGATATAACTCCTCCCCAACAGGAAATGCAAGAGGATTCACCCAGCAGAGCTGCATATAGCTCCTCCCCTCTACGTCAGTCCCAGTCATTCGACCAAGAATCAACGAGAAAGGAGTAACCAAGGGTGAAGTGGTGACTGGAGTATAATTTAAAAAATATTTACCTGCCTTAAAACAGGGCGGGCCGTGGACTGATCACACAACAGAAGAAAGGAATTTATCAGGTAAGCATAAATTATGTTTTCTTCTGTTATGTGTGATCAGTCCACGGGTCATCATTACTTCTGGGATACCAATACCAAAGCAAAAGTACACGGATGACGGGAGGGATAGGCAGGCTCATTATATAGAAGGAACCACTGCCTGAAGAACCTTTCTCCCAAAAATAGCCTCCGAAGAAGCAAAAGTGTCAAATTTGTAAAATTTGGAAAAAGTATGAAGCGAAGACCAAGTTGCAGCCTTGCAAATCTGTTCAACAGAGGCCTCATTCTTAAAGGCCCAAGTGGAAGCCACAGCTCTAGTGGAGTGAGCTGTAATTCTTTCAGGAGGCTGCTGACCAGCAGTCTCATAGGCTAAACGTATTATGCTACGAAGCCAAAAAGAGAGAGAGGTAGCAGAAGCTTTTTGACCTCTCCTCTGTCCAGAATAAACGACAAACAGGGAAGAAGTTTGGCGAAAATCTTTAGTTGCCTGCAAGTAGAACTTGAGGGCACGAACTACATCCAGATTGTGTAGAAGACGTTCCTTCTTTGAAGAAGGATTTGGACACAAGGATGGAACAACAATCTCTTGATTGATATTCCTGTTAGTGACCACCTTAGGTAAGAACCCAGGTTTAGTACGCAGAACTACCTTGTCTGAGTGAAAAATCAGATAAGGAGAATCACAATGTAAGGCTGATAACTCAGAGACTCTTCGAGCCGAGGAAATAGCCATTAAAAACAGAACTTTCCAAGATAACAATTTTATATCAATGGAATGAAGGGGTTCAAATGGAACACCCTGTAAAACGTTAAGAACTAAGTTTAAACTCCATGGCGGAGCAACAGCTTTAAACACAGGCTTGATCCTAGCCAAAGCCTGACAAAAAGCCTGGACGTCTGGATTTTCTGACAGACGCCTGTGTAACAAGATGGACAGAGCTGAAATCTGTCCCTTTAATGAACTAGCTGATAAACCCTTTTCTAACCCTTCTTGTAGAAAAGACAATATCCTAGAGATCCTAACCTTACTCCAGGAGTAATGTTTGGATTCGCACCAGTATAGGTATTTACGCCATATTTTATGGTAAATCTTTCTGGTAACAGGCTTCCTAGCCTGTATCAGGGTATCAATAACCGACTCAGAAAAACCACGTTTTGATAAAATCAAACGTTCAATTTCCAAGCAGTCAGCTTCAGAGAAGTTAGATTTTGATGTTTGAATGGACCCTGTATCAGAAGGTCCTGTCTTAGAGGTAGAGACCAAGGCGGACAGGATGACATGTCCACTAGATCTGCATACCAAGTCCTGCGTGGCCATGCAGGCGCTATTAGAATCACTGATGCTCTCTCCTGCTTGATTTTGGCAATCAATCGAGGAAGCAGCGGAAAGGGTGGAAACACATAAGCCATCCCGAAGTTCCAAGGTGCTGTCAAAGCATCTATCAGAACCGCTCCCGGATCCCTGGATCTGGACCCGTAGCGAGGAAGTTTGGCGTTCTGGCGAGACGCCATGAGATCTATCTCTGGTTTGCCCCAACGTCGAAGTATTTGGGCAAAGACCTCCGGATGAAGTTCCCACTCCCCCGGATGAAAAGTCTGGCGACTCAAGAAATCCGCCTCCCAGTTCTCCACTCCCGGGATGTGGATTGCTGACAGGTGGCAAGAGTGAGACTCTGCCCAGCGAATTATCTTTGATACTTCCACCATTGCTAGGGAGCTTCTTGTCCCTCCCTGATGGTTGATGTAAGCTACAGTCGTGATGTTGTCCGACTGAAACCTGATGAACCCCCGAGCTGTCAATTGGGGCCAAGCTAGAAGGGCATTGAGAACTGCCCTCAATTCCAGAATGTTTATTGGAAGGAGACTCTCCTCCTGATTCCATAGTCCCTGAGCCTTCAGAGAATTCCAGACAGCGCCCCAACCTAGTAGGCTGGCGTCTGTTGTTACAATTGTCCAGTCTGGCCTGCTGAATGGCATCCCCCTGGACAGGTGTGGCCGATGAAGCCACCATAGAAGAGAATTTCTGGTCTCTTGATTCAGATTCAGAGTAGGGGACAAATCTGAGTAATCCCCATTCCACTGACTTAGCATGCATAATTGCAGAGGTCTGAGGTGTAGGCGTGCAAAAGGTACTATGTCCATTGCCGCTACCATTAAGCCGATCACCTCCATGCATTGAGCTACTGACGGGTGTTGAATGGAATGAAGGACACGGCATGCATTTTGAAGCTTTGTTAACCTGTCCTCTGTCAGGTAAATCTTCATTTCTACAGAATCTATAAGAGTCCCCAAGAATGGAACTCTTGTGAGAGGAAAAAGAGAACTCTTCTTTTCGTTCACTTTCCATCCATGCGACCTTAGAAATGCCAGAACTAACTCTGTATGAGACTTGGCAGTTTGAAAGCTTGAAGCTTGTATTAGAATGTCGTCTAGGTATGGAGCTACCGAAATCCCTCGCGGTCTTAGTACCGCCAGAAGGGCACCCAGAACCTTTGTGAAGATTCTTGGAGCCGTAGCCAATCCGAATGGAAGAGCTACAAACTGGTAGTGCCTGTCTAAGAAGGCAAACCTTAGATACCGGTGATGATCTTTGTGTATCGGTATGTGAAGGTAAGCATCCTTTAAATCCACTGTGGTCATGTACTGACCCTCTTGGATCATGGGTAAGATTGTCCGAATAGTTTCCATTTTGAACGATGGAACTCTTAGGAATTTGTTTAGAATCTTTAAATCTAAGATTGGCCTGAAAGTTCCCTCTTTTTTGGGTACCACAAACAGGTTTGAGTAGAACCCTTGTCCTTGTTCCGACCGCGGAACCGGATGGATCACTCCCATTATTAACAGATCTTGTACGCAGCGTAGAAACGCTTCTTTCTTTATCTGGTTTGTTGACAACCTTGACAGATGAAATCTCCCTCTTGGGGGAGATAATTTGAAGTCTAGAAGGTATCCCTGAGATATGATCTCTAGTGCCCAGGGATCCTGAACATCTCTTGCCCAGGCCTGGGCGAAGAGAGAGAGTCTGCCCCCCACTAGATCCGGTCCCGGATCGGGGGCTCTCGGTTCATGCTGTCTTTGGGGCAGCAGCAGGTTTCCTGGCCTGCTTGCTCTTGTTCCAGGACTGGTTAGGCTTCCAGCCTTGCCTGTAACGAGCAACAGCTCCTTCCTGTTTTGGTGCAGTGGAGGTTGATGCTGCTCCTGTTTTGAAGTTCCGAAAGGGACGAAAATTAGACTGTCTAGCCTTAGCTTTGGCTTTGTCTTGAGGTAGGGCGTGGCCCTTACCTCCTGTAATGTCAGCGATAATCTCTTTCAAACCGGGCCCAAATAAAGACTGCCCCTTGAAAGGTATATTAAGTAATTTGGACTTAGAAGTAACATCAGCTGACCAGGATTTTAGCCACAGCGCCCTACGTGCCTGTATGGCGAATCCTGAGTTCTTAGCCGTAAGTTTGGTTAAATGTACTATGGCCTCCGAAATGAAGGAATTAGCTAGTTTAAGGACTCTAAGCCTGTCCGTAATGTCGTCTAGCGTAGATGAACTAAGGTTCTCTTCAAGCGACTCAATCCAAAATGCTGCCGCAGCCGTAATCGGCGCGATACATGCAAGGGGTTGTAATATAAAACCTTGTTGAACAAACATTTTCTTAAGGTAACCCTCTAATTTTTTATCCATTGGATCTGAGAAAGCACAGCTATCCTCCACCGGGATAGTGGTACGCTTAGCTAAAGTAGAAACTGCTCCCTCCACCTTGGGGACCGTTTGCCATAAGTCCCGAGTGGTGGCGTCTATTGGAAACATCTTTCTAAATATTGGAGGGGGTGAGAACGGCACACCGGGTCTATCCCACTCCTTAGTAACAATTTCAGTTAGTCTCTTAGGTATAGGAAAAACGTCAGTACTCGCCGGTACCGCAAAGTATTTATCCAACCTACACAGTTTCTCTGGTATTGCAACGGTGTTACAATCGTTGAGAGCTGCTAAGACCTCCCCTAGTAATACACGGAGGTTCTCCAATTTAAATTTAAAATTTGAAATATCTGAGTCCAATCTGTTTGGATCAGAACCGTCACCCACAGAATGAAGCTCTCCGTCCTCATGCTCTGCGAGCTGTGACGCAGTATCAGACATGGCCCTAGCATTGTCAGCGCACTCTGTTCTCACCCCAGAGTGATCACGCTTGCCTCTTAGTTCTGGTAATTTAGACAAAACTTCAGTCATAACAGTAGCCATATCTTGTAATGTTATCTGTAATGGCCGCCCAGATGTACTAGGCGCCAAAATATCACGCACCTCCCGGGCGGGAGATGCAGGTACTGCCGCGTGAGGCGAGTTAGTCGGCATAACTCTCCCCTCGCTGTTTGGTGAAATTTGTTCACATTGTACAGATTGACTTTTATTTAAAGTAGCATCAATACAGTTAGTACATAAATTTCTATTGGGCTCCACCTTGGCATTGGAACAAATGACACAGATATCTTCCTCTGAGTCAGACATGTTTAACACACTAGCAAAAAACTTACAACTTGGTTATAATCTTTTTTAGCAAAAAACGTACTGTGCCTCAAAGAGGTACTAACGATTAAATGACAGTTGAAATAATGAACTGAAAAACAGTTATAGCATCAAACTTTAAAACAACAAAACTTTTAGCAAAGGTTTGTTCCCATTAGTAAAATAACAATAATTAAATTTGACATAAAAAATACAAAGCAACGTTTTTATTCACAGTCACTATAAGAATTCTCACAGCTCTGCTGAGAGAATTTACCTCCCTTCAAAGAAGTTTGAAGACCCCTGAGATCTATCAGAGATGAACCGGATCATGCAGGAAATATAAAAGTAACTGACTGGTATTTTTTGATGCGTAGCAAAGAGCGCCAAAAACGGCCCCTCCCTCTCCCACACAGCAGTGAAGAGAAACGAAACTGTCACAATTAAAGCAAAAAAAAAAAAAAAAAAAAAAAAAAAAAAAAAAAAAACTGCCAAGTGGAAAATAATGCCCAAATATTTATTCACACAGTACCTCAGCAATGTAAACGATTCTACATTCCAGCAAAAACGTTTAACATGATAAATAGTTATTAAAAAGGATTAGTGACCTTTAACAGAGTAGTTCCGGTGAAATACCATCCCCAGAATACTGAAGTGTATACATACATGTCATTTTAACGGTATGGCAGGATTTTCTCATCAATTCCATTCAGAAAATAAAAACTGCTACATACCTCAATGCAGATTCATCTGCCCGCTGTCCCCTGATCTGAAGCCTTTACCTCCCTCAGATGGCCGAGAACAGCAATATGATCTTAACTACTCCGGTTAAAATCATAGTAAAAAACTCTGACAGATTCTTCCTCAAACTCTGCCAGAGAAGTAATAACACGCTCCGGTGCTATTTTAAAATAACAAACTTTTGATTGAAGTCATAAAAACTAAGTATAATCACCATAGTCCTCTCACACATCCTATCTAGTCGTTGGGTGCAAGAGAATGACTGGGACTGACGTAGAGGGGAGGAGCTATATGCAGCTCTGCTGGGTGAATCCTCTTGCATTTCCTGTTGGGGAGGAGTTATATCCCAGAAGTAATGATGACCCGTGGACTGATCACACATAACAGAAGAAAAGTTTTAATGTGACGTTTCAGAGACAAAGTATCCCCTTCCTCAGATCTGAGGAAGGGGATACTTTGTCTCCGAAATGTCACATTAAAACTTTTTGGTGTTTGAAAAAGTCCATTGAGTGCTAGTTCTTGCTACTATTATATATATATATATATATATATATATATATATATATATATAAGGACAAAAGTAGATGCACTCTCAGGTCTTCCACAATTTACTTTATTGTAACGTTTTCGGGGTTCACAACCCCTTCATCAGCATGAATATATGCCATTTATATTTGCACCCAGGCTGTTGCCTCTTGGTGGGTTGACCTGGAAAACTGCTTGGATATATATATATATATATATATATATATATATATATATATATATATATATATATATATATATACACACATACATACACACACACGTTAAGTGCACACCTCTTATTTTGTTTTGGCATACATTTAAAACTATTCTCTTATAATACAAGGCTATCATAGTTTTCATCATTCTATAATATAATCAATCAATCAATACAGCTTAGCACATACCATAGTGATAAATACTTAGGGCAATATGACGCAGTCCACATTCTTCTCGCCTAAAATGTATACTATGTTAAGAACGTCATTTGCCCCAAATATATTATCTATACCAACATACATATACATCACTTTCACCCTCCATTTATCAGGTCCGGCATGCAATATGGTCCCAGAAACAGCGGCAGCCGGGGTCATCAATGGCAGCCGTAGAGGGTGCCTTTGTTTTTTGGACCATCTTTGTTGGATTTTATATCGTAATAAAAAGATTATCTATCTTTTTCAACAATAACATTTTGGAAGTAGACTGTCCATTTAAAGTTGAGGAACTCAGTACCATAAAAAGAAGGAGTTAACAGTTTCTGATGGAACTTCTAAAAAACAAATAAGTTCAGAAAAATCTCACAGCTGTTTCCATATCTTTGTTTGGATGTTACTTAACCTTTAAGGTCTTAGACCTTGAATTTATGCTGGTATATACTGTAGATTATTAGCAACCAGTAGTATAAATAATAATAATAAAAAAAAAACAATCTAACCCTTTCTAGAGACAATCAACATAGTTAATTATACAAAAACTTTCAAATAACCCTTTTTAGCATTACAGAGAACTGGTAATTTTAATAAGAAAGTTATAGAAACAAAATAGTCATGAATTATTCATATAACACTATAAATAAGAGAAAAATAGAAACAAGCAGATAAAATGAAGGAGTTGACACTGGTCAAGGGTTTACAGTGGCGTCACTAGGGGGGGGCGGGCCGCACCCGGGTGACACCCTCCAGGGGGTGACACCAAAAAAATGTTTTTTTTATTGAAATTCAAAGAAATACAATGTTGAGATGCATAGATTATTTTATTAGAGGCTGGCATTTGTGAACATTAGTGGGACTGGGGAAGTTGTAGACACACATTTTTTTTGCCCCTTGAGCCAGTGCTGCAATTTCAACAAATAGTTTTCCCGGCTGCTTTTGCTTGTTTGTACTTTGCTCCTCCCCTGCCCAATTTCACTATGAATGTTGTGGGTGTGCCGTGGGGATTGAAAAGTTGCGCTGCTAGCCTAAACCTGCCTGCCTATCTGTGCTCACTGCTCAGTGACATGCGGCCCAGGGCTGTGCACTGACAGACTTGGAACAGAGTCAGAGAGCAGAATTTTCATAGTTTGTGCACCTAAACCTTTTCTTCAGTGATTTATTTTAGAGTGCACTGTTTATCTTTCATTTGATGTTCTGCTGAGCCAGGGAGCAGCTCTAGGCATGAGCTTTATAATTAATGCAGTGCAGTTTACATATTTTGTATGTGTGTGTCTGAGTTTGTGTGTGTCTCAGTGTTTTTGTGTGTGTGTTTTTGTGTGTGTGTCTGAGTGTGTTTCCGAATGTTTGTGTGTGCATTTGAGTATGTTTTTAAGTGTGTCTGAGTGTTTGTATGTGTGTTTGCCTGTGTTTTTGTGTGTGTCTGCTTTCTGGGGGGGGGGGGGGGTGACACCATGACTTACCGCACCGGGTGACACCAACCCTAGTGACGCCACTGAGGGTTTATATTGGGCATTTTTTTCAATCAGACAAGTGATGATGTTTACAGAACTCGGAGCTTTCCCTCTGAAGGAATATCAAGTATTGAGTTTAGTCCTTCAAAAAAGTCTGATAAAAAGGTTAAAATATTTTAAATTAAATTCAACTAACCCATGAGTAAAATTAAAATACTGAAACTCCCATGTTACTTTTAAATTCATCAAATTCAGTTGCTTTATCAGTTTTCTAACTCTTATTCCATTGTAGTTTTAGTCTCTTATTCCATTGTAGTTTTAGTCTCTAAAATTAAAATGGGTAGAGTTTCTTCTTCAGTCTTATGAAGTCTACAGAGAACACAGAGTAGTTATTTTTGAAAAACCATAACTTGAAGAGGTTCTTATTTACTGTGATCTATAGTGACAACACATTTGGGCACGCCCTACAAATGTAAATCTGGACCTTTATAACAATGACACTGCAAACTTTGCTTGTTTTCATAATGAAAGCACAGGCTGTGGTCCTTGATACATGATAGCAAACTGATACTACCTTTAATCTGATATATTATAAGAAACATATAATAAAAAAATCTTCTTTTTACACGTGAGAGTAAAACATTTTTTTTAAAGCTAGTTAATTTTCTGTATTCATGGTTTATGGTGGAAATGACTGTATGAAGTGCTTTCTTTTAATGTATGACACATAGGCTCCATGTACTAAGCAAGCTTGTTCATGCATTGAAGGTGACTGACTGGGCCTTCTCTTGTATGTTTTGTCATGC
The DNA here is from genome assembly GCF_027579735.1 of Bombina bombina. Lineage (NCBI taxonomy): Eukaryota > Metazoa > Chordata > Amphibia > Anura > Bombinatoridae > Bombina > Bombina bombina. Next base: position 695,043,107 of record NC_069499.1, on the reverse strand, counting down.
AAGAACAGGGGTGGCATTACACAAGGGAAAAGTACATGCAGGAAGTGGACATATAGGGACATATTTATAAAGCTCCGTATGGAGCTTGATGCCCCATGTTTCCAGCGATCCTTTGGGCTCTCCAGAAACAGAAGTTATGAAGCAGCGGTCTACTCCATAACCTGTCCGCCTACTCTCAGGCCGCGGATAGAATTTGCCAGAAATCAACCTGATCCAATACTATCGGGTTGATTGACACCCCTGCTAGCTGCCTATTGGCCGCAAATCTGAAAGGGGCGGCATTGCACCAGCAGTTCACAAGAACTGCTGGTGCAATGATAAATGCAGAGAGCGTATGCTGTTGGCATTTATCGATGTGCAGAGGACATTATCCGCTATCATAAATATGCCCCATAGGGCCATTTGCTGCAAACAAGGGTGGACAGGTTTCCAAGTCAGGAATCTTATCTGTCCACCAAATAGTATATGAGGTCCTATATCTTTAGATTAAAGGTCATTTAAGTAAGCGTGAAAAGAAACCAAGTTTTTATGAAGCAAAAAGCTTATTCCCTTCCAAAGATTACATATATATAACTCTCTATTCTTAAATAGTAGCTAGCATCATATTATCCTCTAATATTACTCATCTTAATTGATTTTAAATTAGATCTTTTTGTAAGTGAATACACTGTAAATAACTAGTTATTAATATAGTAGGACAAATCATTTTTCACTGGAAAGCTTTTCAACACTTTTATGCATAGTTATGCATTAAACCCTTTGATAAAAAAAAAATATTATGTATTCTATGATGATCTACACCTCAACTAAATGGACTTTAAACTCTGTATGGTAACTGTCCTAAAAATAATAAACTAAAAAATATATCTTGGCATTTTAGAAATAACATGGTAACATTTTTAGAAAAACGAATTTCACCAGCTACAAAGAGTGAGATTGTATAGTTGAGACAAAGCAAAAGGGCTGCTAGCTTGCTTTTCAAAGAGCCAAATCATTGTGATTTTATCTTATCAAGCTAATTTAAACGTAATGGAACTCTAAAGCATTTTGTCACAGTGATCCTCAATGAATACAGACTATGTTAAGGCATATACTGCAAGTCCTTTTAAGATTCCATTTATAGTTCTTCCAACCTTCTTTCTAATAAAACAACTGTTTGCATTGTAATGTAATGTAATTTATTAAATAGCGGTAAGATTAAGTATTACATTTGTCATTCACCATTTCAAATCATAACAGATTTTACTGGAATTCTAGAGATAAAGCTAAAGCTTTGACAAGGGAAATAGGATGTTAAAATTATATCTGTACATCTGAAATTAAAGGAAACACATTTTTTCTGATATTCTTCTTCTGATAATAAAACAGTGCACTTTATGAAAATATTTCAACAAATTCATATAATCTAAAGTAATGAATATTGTAATTGACACAGAATACTGGAGACATTGACTAAGTAAAATGTAGTTACATATTCTTAACAAATTATTATTTAACTAGTCCTAAAGCCCGTGCACACGGGCCATTTTTTGTAGTACAGCGGTCTCACCCCTTGCTCTCTCTCTCCCCCTCTCTTTTGCTCTCTCTCTCTCTTCCCCTCTCTTTTGCGCTCTCTCTCTCCCCCTCTCTTTTGCACTCTCTCTTCCCTCTCTTTTGTGCTCTCTTCCTTCTCTCTTTTGCTCTCTCTCACTCTCTTTTGCTCTCTTTCTCTCTCCCCCTTTCTTTTGCTCTCTCTCTCCCCCCTCTCTTTTGCTCTCTCCCCCTCTCTTTTGCTATCTCCCCCCCTCTCTTTTGCTCTCTCTCCCCCCTCTTTTGCTTTCTCTCTCCAACCTATTTTGCTCTCCATGCCCCCTCTTTTCCTCTCTCTCCCCTCTCTTTTTTGCTCTCTCTCCCCCTCTCTTTTGCTCTCTCCCCCCTCTATTTTTGTTCTCCCCTCTCTCCTTTGCTCTCTCTCCACCCTCTCCTTTACTCTCGATCCCTCTCTCCTTTGCTCTCTCTCTCACTCCCCCCTCTCCTTTGCTCTCTCTCCCCCCTCTCCTTTGCTCTCTCTCCCCCCTCTACTTTGCTTTCTCTCCCCTCTCTCTCTTTTTCTCTCTCCCCTCTCTTTTGCTCTCTCTTTTGCTCTCTTTCTCTCTCCCCCTTTCTTTTGCTCTCTCCCCCTCTCTTTTGCTCTCTCTCCTCCCTCTTTTGCTTTCTCTCCCCCACATATTTTGCTCTCTTTCCCCCGTCTTTTGCTCTCTCTCCCCCTCTCTGTTGTTCTCTCTCCCTCCTCTCTTTTGCTCTCCCCTCTCTCCTTTGCTCTCTCTCTCTTTTGCTCTCTTTCTCTCTCCCCCTTTCTTTTGCTCTCTCTCTCCCCCCTCTCTTTTGCTCTCTCCCCCTCTCTTTTGCTCTCTCCCCCTCTCTTTTGCTATCTCCCCCTTCTCTTTTGCTCTCTCTCCCCCCTCTTTTGCTTTCTCTCTCCAACCTATTTTGCTCACTCTCCCCCTCTTTTCCTCTCTCTCCCCTCTCTTTTTTGCTCTCTCCCCCCCTCTCTTTTGCTCTCTCCCCCCTCTCTTTTGTTCTCCCCTCTCTCCTTTGCTCTCTCTCCACCCTCTCCTTTACTCTCGCTCCCTCTCTCCTTTGCTCTCTCTCCCCCTCTCCTTTGCTCTCTCTCCCCCCTCTACTTTGCTCTCTCTCCCCTCTCTCTTTTTATCTCTCTCCCCTCTCTTTTGCTCACTCTCTCTTTTGCTCTCTTTCTCTCTCCCCCTTTCTTTTGCACTCTCTCTCTCCCCCCTTTCTTTTGCTCTCTCCCCTCTGTTTTGCTCTCTCCCCCTCTCTTTTGCTCTCTCCCACCTCTTTTGCTCTCTCTCCTCCCTCTTTTGCTTTCTCTCCCCCCCTCTTTTGCTTTCTCTCCCCCACATATTTTGCTCTCTTCCCCCCTCTTTTGCTCCCTCTCCCCCTCTCTGTTGTTCTCTCTCCCTCCTCTCTTTTGCTCTCCTCTCTCTCCTTTGCTCTCTCTCCCCCTCCCCTTTGCTCTCTCTCTCCCCTCTCTTTTGCTCTCTCTCCCCCCCTCTCTTTTGCTCTCTCTCCCCCCCTCTATTTTGCTCTCTCTCCCCCCTCTCCTTTGCTCTCTCTCCTCCCTCTACTTTGCTCTCTCTCTCCCCTCTCCTTTACTCTCTCTCCCCCCTCTCTTTTGCTCTCTCTCCCCCTCTCATTTGCTCTTTCCCCTCTCTTTTGCTCTCTCTCCCCTTTTTTTTGCTTTCTCCCTCTCTCTTTAACTCTCTCTCCCCCTCTCTTTCTCTCTCCCCCCTCTCTTTAGCTCTCTCTCCCCCTCTCTTTCCATCTCTTTTGCTCTCTCTCCCCTTTCTTTTGCATCATCTCCCCTCTCTTTAACTCTCTCTCCCCCCTCTCTTTTGCCCCCTCTTCCCCCTCTCTTTTGCCCCTCTTCCCCCTCTCTTTTGCCCCCTCTATCTCTCCCCACTCTTTGTTGCTCCCAAGCCATGCCCACTCCTGGTTGACCACACCCACTCACGTCCGACCATGCCCCCATCACGGCACTCCAGCCGGCCACGCCCCCTCACCATGCCCGCTCCGCCCGACCACACCCCTGCAACGGACGATCTGATCTGAACAGTTGATCCTAAAGGCCAGGTATGTTTGTCCTTGCGCAGTCTCTACTGCGCATGACTGCATCTGACAAACATACCTGGCCTTTTATTATATAGGATATTTGACTACTACTATGTGTGTTTCATTCAGTATATAAAACTATCAGATATCAAAACATATATTGTTCATGTGGTTAAAAAATTTTTTTTTTTAAAGTGCACATGTACATACAAATGCAATTTAAAATAAGAAAGCTTGTGGAAGTGTGACATCTGCAATTCTCCGCATTACCAGCACAAATCAGCTGTCCTTTGAGGACTAAATGCTCTATGTATAAAGTTACACTCCACAGCAGTTTAAAGGGACATGAAACCAAATATTTTTCTTTGATGATTCAGAGAGAACATACAATTTTAAGCAACTTTCCAATTAACTTATTATTAACAAATCTGCTTCATTCTCTTGATATCCTTTCCTGAAGGAGCCGACATACACTACTGGGGGGGTTCTGTTAAACCACTGACAAGAGGTATATACCTGTATGTGCAGTCATCAATCAGTAGCTCCTGGGCCTATCTAGGATTCCATTGGATTCACCTAAAGGAAACAAAACTTGATTGAAAAAAATCTCTCCAGTTACAATTGTAACCAGCTTAAACTGTTACACTTATGTGTAGCATAAGATCAGAACTGGATACATTTTCTTCCCTGGGGAGGATATTTAAATCAGTGTTTCTCAACTCCAGTCATCATAACCCTTAAAGGGGCAGTCTAGTCAAAATTAAACTTTCATGATTCAGATGGGGCATGTGATTTTAAACAACTTTCCAATTTACTTCTATTATCTAATTTGCTCAGTTCTTTAGATATCCTTTGTTGAAGAAATAGCAATGCACATGCGCGAGCCAATCACACAAGGCCTCTATGTGCAGCAACCAATCAGCAGCTACTGAGCATATCTAGATCTGCTTTTCAGCAAGTCAAGAGAATGAGAATGAAGCAAATGATATAATGGAAGTAAATAAGAAAGTTGTTTAAAATGACATGCTTTTTCTAAATCACAAAAGAAAAAATTTGGGTTTCATGTCCCTTTAACAGGCCAGCTATTTATTATATCTTAACTAGAGCACAGGTTAAATAATCAGCTGATCAGTAACCATGGTTACTAACCTGCTCTCACCCTTCAAATGATTATTTCACCTGTGCCCTAGTTAAGATATAATGAAACTCTGGCCTGTTCTGTTAAGGGTCCTAAGGACTGGAGTTGAGAATCACTGATTTGAATTATTATTGAATCTAGAAAACATTGTGAATGCTTATTTTTATATTTAATTTTTCTCCAATGTGTAGATCTGAGTATTTTATATTAAGCTTCTTACGAGCAACATCAAACTATCAGACTCACAGACAACAGTTTAAGGGTCATCATGTTTAAGTCTTGACTTTAAAATCACATTTTTAAATTGATTGAGTCATTTGTTTTGTTTTTTCTAACTTTGCTAAATGTTATGTTTCTTTAGATGTTACAGAGTTCATTCATCTAAGCCAACATTTGAAAATGTTAGATAGGGTAAACAACCAAAAATACATTTTTATTAAGTACAATAATAATACATAGCTTTGTTGCAATATCAAAATATAGTTCTTGACTTGACAGCTTTTTTTTTTACATGTTCAGTAATTGCAAAATGATGCCTAATTAATGGTATTTTGTCTCAGACTTCTCTGTGGCTTTCATATCATTCTAAATTTAGCTGGTATAATTAAGCAGTCATATAATATGTAAACATGGCTACAGATGCTTCTGAATACATATGCTATCTATCCGTTATATATACATAGTTTAATGAAAGTAAATATGTTTGTTACTGGGAAGTAACTATTTATATAACCTACAGCATTGAACAGTATTCCGTGTTCATGGCCATTAAAGGGACATTAAACCCAAAGGGCTAGATTACAAGTGGCTAATTCACCTGTTTATGGGCATGTGATAAATAACCATCCATTACAAGTGGCTGCATTCAACATTTCTTTTTAAATGTCCCCCAATTGCCCCCAAATTAACATGTGAGGTTCCTTTAAAAAAAAATTATAATTTTTTTTTAGCATTTTTTTATTGTAAAAAAACAAAACGCACTAAGCAGTTTCTGGGGGCTAAAGTTGGCGGGTGCGGGGTGTTCGAAAAAAACAGCACTGAAAACTGCCTTTACATTGATGTCTTTGGGAATGGTGTTACCAGTGAATATATATGTATAAGCTTATATACATATATATATATATATATATATATATATATATATTTATTTATTTGTATATACACATATAAACATATACATATATCTATATATAATATTAACTGAGTGACAGCACAGCTTTCTATCCTTATTAATTTTAATATGCCCCGTGCCCGGCATGGGATTTAGTCCAACCATCTTACTGTAATATAATAAAACAAATAATCCCAGCTCTGAAGTATATATCTGTTTATTTCTTAATTGTCAAAATGACTCTTAGCAATGTGGTAACAGAATAAATGATAATCACAAGAGGGACCCTCCTCATTCACTTACTCCTCCGCACTTATACCCACATCCACCAAAAAAACAAAGATTGAACTAATAAAGTTGTCAAAACCAAAAAATCAAAAGTTGTAACAAAATATTCACAAAAAGTATATTAATATATACAACCCCCAAGGCCTCCCAAGGGGGGAAATTACTGTAATCACCTATAAACAGAGTCACTATAGTGTGCATAGACCCCGGCTGTAATCCAGTATTCTCCGAGTAGTTGTATCATATGTCAACACTCTAAGGTTGAGCAGTCCCAATGTATTTAAAGCATTCTCAAGACCAAACTTTATACAAAGTATTGCCTTTTTGGATTATACACACAACTGTGTCCTGTCACACCTGTAAATCTTTTGCTGTCACCCTTGAAAGTCAATCTTAATGTGTGGCAGTGTGTAGTGGTCCAAACTCTCACAAACTGTATCCTGAGTCTTTGCTCACTCTGACCACCGGTGTTCCCACTTTAGCCCACTCTTAACGGTATAGCCACATCCAGTAGCCAATACTTGGAATTTAGGCCAGTGGGTCCGTAACTCTGGGTTGGTGTCTGTGGTGGCCGTGAGTCTCTAGCAGTTTATGTACCTAAGTTTTGTCTGTGTGTACGAGTCTCCCACCTATCACAGTCTTCAATTGCATCTCTGTGTCTTAGCATTACAGCGTGCAGCAACACAGCCTGGAACAGGTGATGGCATCACACAATCTACGACACACGTTTCGGGACTCCGCCCTTTGTCAAGGAGTATGGGGTGTATGATGAACAGGTGATATTTAAAGTCATAACCTGACCTTCATTGGTTCCTGCGATTCAACCCCCATACATACGTCATACAATGGAGGAGGACACAGAATTCATATTTAACTTATGCAGATTCTCTGTGGTGTACCCCCCTCAGACGTGGGGGAGACAGGCAGAAATTACTGTTTAAGAAAGAGGCCCAATGGATCAGGAGATTGGATACTCTAGCACCCAGGGGTCTCAATAGAGACATTTCCTGGGGCAACTTTATATGAGATTATAGGGTTGAGGAGGGTTGGTTTCTTTTTCTACAATCTCAATTCTGATTAATACTTTATTAAAGTGAAAAGCTGATCCGTGTAAATATGTATATAGCTGTCAATTTTTAAAAATGTGAGGTAGGATTATAGAGAATCTGCATAAGTTGTGCCCTCCTCCATTGTATGACGCATGTATGGAGGTTGAATTGCAGGAACCAATGAAGGTCAGGTTATGACTTTAAATATCACCTATTCGTCATACACCCTATAAAACTCCTTGAAAAAGGGCGGAGTCCCGAAACCCACTTCGGAGATTGTGTGACGCCATCACCTGTTTCAGGCTGTGTTGTTGCACGCTGTAACTATAAGATACGCTAAGACATGGAGACACTTTAGAAGAATGTGGCAGTGAGGTGGGAGACTTGTACATATGGACAAAACTTATGTACAGAAACTGCTAGAGGCTCACGGACACCACGGACACCAACCCAGAGTTATAGACCCACTGGCGTAAATTGCAAGTATTGGATACTGGATGTGCGTATACCGTTAAGAGTAGGCTAAAGTGGGAACACCGGTGGTCAGAGTGAGCAAAGACTCAGCATTGAGTTTGTGAGAGTTTGGACTGCTAACCACTGCCACACATTAAGATTGACTTTCAAGGGTGACAGCGATAGATGTACAGGCGTGACAGGACACAGTTGTGTGTATAATCCCAAAAGGCAATACTTTGTATCAAGTTTGGTCTTGAGAATGCTTTCAATACACTGGGACTGCTTAACCATAGAGTGTTGACATATGGTAAACGATGCCACCACTCAGAGAATACTGGATTGTAGCCGAGGTCTATACACACTATAGTGACTCTGTTTATAGGTGATGACAGTCATTTTTCACCTTGGGACACCTTGGGCTTGTATATATTGATATATTTTTTGTGAATATTTCTGTGCATCTTTTGATTTTTTGGTTTTGACAACTTTATTAGCTCAATCTTTGTTTTTTGGTGGATGTGGGTATGAGTGAGGAGGAGTAAGTGAATGAAGAGGGTCCCTCTTGTGATTATCATTTATTCTGTTACCACATTGCTAAGAGTCATTTTGAGTATTACTATTAAGACATAAACAGATATATACTTCAGGGCTGGGATTATTTGTTTTATGATATATATATACAAAACACGGAAGGGGACTGCACTCTCAGACCGGACCGGGTACATCTTCCATGACCCTGCAACATGCACAGCCCTGGGTGCACAATAGCACTCTCAGGAAGCTGCACTGTCCCCAGAGTCACAAGCAGTTAACCACAGAAAGGTCTGGGTGCAAAGCCCATAGGGAAATTTACAAAACAAATTAATACAGCACACAGAGAAAGTCCAGCACTCACTTACAAGCTCTCAGTTAAGATTAAAAGCAAAAATGGAAGAGTTAGTTACGGCATCTGGCCAAATGGGATAAGCCCAGGTACCACGTAAAGGTCTCTTCCCTAAACAGTCACACAATGCAAGCTGTCAATCCAACAAACTGGGAACAAGTGAAGGGTGCACAGGCTTATGTAATCACCCTAGACATATACAAAACACGGAAGGGGACTGCACTCTCAGACTGGACTGGGTACACATCCTATGACCCTGCAACATGCACAGTCCTGGGTGCACAATAGCACTCTCAGGAAGCTATACTGTCCCCTGAGTAACAGGCAGTTAACCCCAGTCAGGTCTGGGTGCAAGGCCCATAGGGAAAAATACAAAACAAATTAATACAGCATGCAGAAAAAGTCCAGCACTCGCTTACAAGCTCTCAGCTAAGATTAAAAGCTAAAATGGAAGAGTTAGTTACTGCATCTGGCCAAATGGGATAAGCCCAGGTACCACGTATATATATATTGCAATAAAGGAAGCACTCGCCGGGCCTTAAACATAGAGTGTTTTAATCACCCAATCCGGTATTAGGCGATTAAAACACTCTGGCCTAGATTTGGAGTTTTGTCGGTAACGACCCGCGTAGCTAACGCTGGCTTTTTTCTGGCCGCACCATAAAAATAACTCTGGTATTGAGAGTCCACAAAAAGGCTGTGTTAGGCTCCTGCAAAAAAGCCGCGTTCAGCTCCTAACGCAGCGTTAGGCTCCTGCAAAAAAGCCGCGTTCAGCTCCTAACGCAGCCCCATTGTTATCTATGGGGAAACACTTCCTACGTCTGCACCTAACACCTAACATGTACCCCGAGTCTAAACACCCCTAACCTTACACTTATTAACCCCAAATCTGCTGCCCCCGCTATCGCTGACCCCTGCATATTATTTTTAACCCCTAATCTGCCGCTCCGTAAACCACCGCTACTTACATTATCCTTATGTACCCCTAATCTGCTGCCCCTAACACCGCCGACCCCTATATTATATTTATTAACCCCTAATCTGCCCCCCACAACGTCGCCTCCACCTAACTACAATTATTAACCCCTAATCTGCCGAGCGGACCTGAGCGCTACTATAATAAAGTTATTAACCCCTAATCCGCCTCACTAACCCTATAATAAATAGTATTAACCCCTAATCTGCCCTCCCTAACATCACCGACACCTAACTTCAAACATTAACCCCTAATCTGCCGACCGGAGCTCATCGCTACTATAATAAATGTATTAACCCCTAAAGCTGAGTCTAACCCTAACACTAACACCCCCCTAAGTTAAATATAATTTTTATCTAACTAAATTAATTAACTCTTATTAAATAAATTATTCCTATTTAAATCTAAATACTTACCTGTAAAATAAATCCTAATATAGCTACAATATAAATTATAATTACATTGTAGCTATTTTAGGATTAATATTTATTTTACAGGCAACTTTGTAATTATTTTAACCAGGTACAATAGCTATTAAATAGTTAAGAACTATTTAATAGTTACCTAGTTAAAATAATTACAAAATTACCTGTCAAATAAATCCTAACCTAAGTTACAATTAAACCTAACACTATACTATCATTAAATTAATTAAATAAAATACCTACAATTACCTACAATTAAACCTAACACTACACTATCAATAAATAAATTAAATACAATTCCTACAAATAACTACAATGAAATAAACTAAATAAAGTACAAAAAATAAAAAAGAACTAAGTTACAAAAAATAAAAAAATATTTACAAACATAAGAAAAATATTACAACAATTTTAAACTAATTACACCTACTCTAAGCCCCCTAATAAAATAACAAAGACCCCCAAAATAACAAATGCCCTACCCTATTCTAAATTACTACATTTCAAAGCTCTTTTACTTTACCAGCCCTGAACAGGGCCCTTTGCGGGGCATGCCCCAAGAAATTCAGCTCTTTTGCCTGTAAAAAAAAACATACAATACCCCCCCCCAACATTACAACCCACCACCCACATACCCCTAATCTAACCCAAACCCCCCTTAAATAAACCTAACACTAAGCCCCTGAAGATCTTCCTACCTTGTCTTCACCCTACCAGGTTCACCGATCCGTCCTGAAGAGCTCCTCCGATGTCCTGATCCAAGCCCAAGCGGGGGGCTGAAGAGGTCCATGATCCGGCTGAAGTCTTCATCCAAGCGGGAGCTGAAGAGGTCCATGATCTGGATGAAGTCTTCATCCAAGCGGGAGCTGAAGAGGTCCATGATCCGGATAAAGTCTTCTATCAACGGCATCTTCAATCTTCTTTCTTCCGGATCCATCTTGCAGACCTCCGACGCGGAACATCCTCTTCTCCTGACGCCTACTAGCTGAATGACGGTTCCTTTAAGAGACATCATCCAAGATGGCGTCCATTGAATTCCGATTGGCTGATAGGATTCTATCAGCCAATCGGAATTAAGGTAGGAATATTCTGATTGGCTGATGGAATCAGCCAATCAGAATCAAGTTCAATACGATTGGCTGATTCGATCGGCCAATCAGATTGAGCTTGCATTCTATTGGCTGTTCCGATCAGCCAATAGAATGCGAGTTCAATCTGATTGGCTGATTGGATCAGCCAATTGGATTGATCTTGATTCTGATTGGCTGATTCCATCAGCCAATCAGAATATTCCTACCTTAATTCCGATTGGCTGATAGAATCCTATCAGCCAATCGGAATTCGAGGGACGCCATCTTGGATGACGTCCCTTAAAGGAACCGTCATTCGGCTAGTAGGCGTCGGGAGAAGAGGATGTTCCGCGTCGAAGGTCTGCAAGATGGATCCGGAAGAAAGAAGATTGAAGATGCCGTTGATAGAAGACTTCATCCGGATCATGGACCTCTTCAGCTCCCGCTTGGATGAAGACTTCATCCGGATCATGGACCTCTTCAGCTCCCCGCTTGGGCTTGGATCAGGACATCGGAGGAGCTCTTCAGGACGGATCGGTGAACCTGGTAGGGTGAAGACAAGGTAGGAAGATCTTCAGGGGCTTAGTGTTAGGTTTATTTAAGGGGGGTTTGGGTTAGATTAGGGGTATGTGGGTGCTGGGTTGTAATGTTGGGGGGGGTATTGTATGTTTTTTTTTACAGGCAAAAGAGCTGAATTTCTTGGGGCATGCCCCACAAAGGGCCCTGTTCAGGGCTAGTAAGGTAAAAGAGCTTTGAAATGTAGTAATTTAGAATAGGGTAGGGCATTTTGTTATTTTGGGGGTCTTTGTTATTTTATTAGGGGGCTTAGAGTAGGTGTAATTAGTTTAAAATTGTTGTAATATTTTTCTTCTGTTTGTAAATATTTTTTTATTTTTTGTAACTTAGTTCTTTTTTATTTTTTGTACTTTAGTTAGTTTATTTCATTGTAGTTATTTGTAGGAATTGTATTTAATTTATTTATTGATAGTGTAGTGTTAGGTTTAATTGTAGGTAATTGTAGGTATTTTAATTAATTTAATGATAGTATAGTGTTAGGTTTAATTGTAACTTAGGTTAGGATTTATTTGACAGGTAATTTTGTAATTATTTTAACTAGGTAACTATTAAATAGTTCTTAACTATTTAATAGCTATTGTACCTGGTTAAAATAATTACAAAGTTGCCTGTAAAATAAATATTAATCCTAAAATAGCTACCATGTAATTATAATTTATATTGTAGCTATATTAGGATTTATTTTACAGGTAAGTATTTAGCTTTAAATAGGAATAATTTATTTAATAAGAGTTCATTAATTTCGTTAGATAAAAATTATATTTAACTTAGGGGGGTGTTAGTGTTAGGGTTAGACTTAGCTTTAGGGGTTAATACATTTATTATAGTAGCGGTGAGCTCCGGTCGGCAGATTAGGGGTTAATGTTTGAAGTTAGGTGTCGGCGATGTTAGGGAGGGCAGATTAGGGGTTAATACTATTTATTATAGGGTTAGTGATGCGGATTAGGGGTTAATAACTTTATAATAGTAGCGGTGCGGTCCGCTCGTCAGATTAGGGGTTAATAAGTGTAGGCAGGTGGAGGCGACGTTGTGGGGGGCAGATTAGGGGTTAATAAATATAATACAGGGGTCGGCGGTGTTAGGGGCAGCAGATTAGGGGTACATAAGGATAACGTAGGTGGCGGTCGGCAGATTAGGGGTTAAAAAAAATTAATCGAGTGGCGGCGATGTGGGGGGGGGCCTCAGTTTAGGGGTACATAGGTAGTTTATGGGTGTTAGTGTTCTTTAGAGTACAGTAGTTAAGAGCTTTATGAACCGGCGTTAGCCCAGAAAGCTCTTAACTACTGACTTTTTTCCTGCGGCTGGAGTTTTGTCGTTAGATGTCTAACGCTCACTTCAGCCACGACTCTAAATACCGGAGTTAGAAAGATCCCATTGAAAAGATAGGATACGCAATTGACGTAAGGGGATCTGCGGTATGGAAAAGTCACGGCTGAAAAGTGAGCGTTAGACCCTATTTTGAGTGACTCCAAATACCGGAGTTAGCCTAAAACCAGCGTTAGGAGCCTCTAACGCTGGTTTTCATAGCTAACGCCAAACTCCAAATCTAGGCCTCTATGTTTAAGTCCCAGCTAGTGCTTCCTTTATTGCGATATCTGTGAATTTCTTTGGTATGCACCCTGGACTGTTTAACTCTAGTCTTGACAAGTGCGTGCAGAGCTCTTAGGACACTTATATATATATATATATATATATATATATATATATATATATATATATATAAAAATAAAGTCAAAAGAATAGGCACTCCATATTCCAATAATCCATCAGCTCTCAAGGTGCGCTTCCAAGAAAATATCCAAGTATAACTAGGCTGACCATATTGCCTCTTTAAAACTGGACACATATGAAAAATACATATGTCAGGGTTCTTATAACAGAACATTATTCAAAGCATTTCTTTAAACAGCCCTGACACATGTATTTTTCATATGTGTCCCTTTTTAAAGCTGCAATATGGTCAGCCTAAGTATAACAGCGATGAAAAAGGCACTCACTGGTGTTAGTAATAAAACATATCATTTAATTCAATCAATTAAAAAGCATAACGTTTCAAGAACATTACGTTTCCTTTGTCAAATACCAGATATAGCAAGGAATTTAATACAGAGCTATATAACAATCTAATTGAATTGTCACCTTAAATACCCATATGTGATGTCTCCAAACACTGAGCCGCAATTGCGGTCCACGTGCAGTGTCAAGGAGTTTTGACGTCATCCGCATGCGACACGCACTGATGCGTACACTGAGGGGGCATGAAGAGACCTGTCAGTTACATAACCAATCAGAGAAGGCTATCGGTCTCCTGTCAAAACATAAGGAACGATCATTGTATAAGACAATTATCTAATAGGGCTTATGATCATTTGCTTAATAGTAAACTATGGGAATATTCAACACTGCACAGAGACTCTATTAAAACCAATAAAAGCAATATAAAACATTAATTACTAAAACCTAAAAAGTGTATCCAAACAGACACATCTCTATGCATAACTATATGTACATATCAGTGTAATATCAGATTATCCTGTATCAAACTACTATTTTATCTATGAATATTTCTGTACATAGTAATACAATGACAGATAATATTAGGCATCCGTGTATCAAGGAGTATGGAAAAAACCTTATTACTAGAGGACTTAGTCAGACAGGTTTTCAATTGGGGCAGCAATCTTTGATGGTATGTGATCCCCATGATGGTAGTGGACAGTAACAATGGTCAGGATTTATAAGATGTAATTGGGCTAATCAGGTATGTTCAAATGAGACAATACTAGACGACAATCATGTACATCTCAGTCCCCTGAATAGAATGGCCCAAAGTCCAGTATCGTATTCAGCCCTTTAGGTGCTATGGTATCCAATGTATAGATCCATCTCGTTTCCAGCCTTAATAACTGATTAAGCCTATTGCCTCCCCTTAAAGGTGGTGGTACCTGGTCAATTAGACACTAGGGCTCCAATTTGACAAGGTCTGTCGGATCTGATCCGACAGTGCGGTTCAGGTCTGACAGACCTCGCTGAATAAAAATGCAAAATGCTCGCCTTATTCAGCATTGCACCAGTAGCTCACAAGAGCTTCTGGTTAAATGCCTCCCCCTGCAGGGGGGTGTCAATCAACCCGATCGTACTCGATCAGGTTGATTTCCGGCGATGTCTGTCCGCCTGCTCAGAACAGGCGGACAGGTTATGGACCAGCGGTCTTTGTGACCGCTACTTCATAACTGCTGTTTCTGGTGAGCCTGCAGGCTTGCCAAAAACAAAGGGCATCAAGCTCCATTCGGAGCTTGATAAATATGCCCCTATGTCTGCAGTGGGCAAAGTGGCATTCAACTGGCTGATCAGAGTCCCCTTTGACTAGGGCTTCCCTGATCGCACAGCGATGATTGGCCATCCTTTCCCGGAATGTGGTGACCGCCTTACCTACATATACAATGGAGCATGGGCCAATCAAAATGTAGATGACATAGGTGCTGGTGCAAGTCAGTCTGTAATTAATCTTGTATCTTCTGTTGTTATGTGGGTGCTGAAATGTATCACCCTTCAACATGCTGTCACATGTGGTACAATTCCCACACCTAAAGCAACCTTTTTTGTTTGATTTTAACCAAGTATGTCCTTCATAGCTTTGCACAGGGTCAGTCTTTACAAGCAGATCGTGCAAGTTCTTAGCGTGGCGAAATACCATCCTAGGGTGCTGTATACAATGAAATGGTAGGGTCTTGTCTGTTTTTATCAGATCCCAATGTTTCCTGACAGCAGAGTTCACTTGATGGGGCATCATGTCAAAGGTAGTGATAAAATTAATATTCTCCTCCCCCAGAGCAGTGTTTCTACTAGTAGTGATTCCTTCATGGAAGCTTTTAATCACTTTTACCTTAGTGTCCGTTACCATTTGACTGTCATATCCACGTCTGATTAGTTTGACATCTTATCGAGCTGCATTTCCTTGACTGATGCCTCAGTATTATTGCGAAAAACCTGAGTGAGCAAGGAGGCAACGATACCCCTCTTTTAGTGTGCAGGATGGTAACTATGGGCCTCCAATAAGGAGTTACAGTCTGTAGGTTTAGTGTACAGGGAAGTGCCAAACTTGTATGCTCCTTCTCTGTCAACTAATCCCATAGTTTACTATTAAGTGAATGATCATAAGCCCTATTAGACAATTGTCTTATACAATGATCGTTCCTTATGTTTTGACAGGAGACCGATAGCCTTCTCTAATTGGTTATGTAACTGACAGGTCTCTTCACGCCCTCTCAGTGTATGCATCAGTGCATGTTGCACGCCGATGACGTCATCACTCCTTGACACTGCACATGGGCCGCAATTGCGGCTCAGCACTTGGAGACTTCACAAATGGGTATTTAAGGTAACTGTTCAATTAGATTGTTATATAGCTCTGTATTAATTTCCTTGCTATATCTGGCATTTGACAAAGAGAACGTAATGTTCTCGAAACGTTATGCTTTTTAATTGATTGAATAAAATGTTATGTTTTATTACTAACACCAGTGAGTGCCTTTTTCATCGCTGATATATATATATATATATATATATATGCAAAATAGAAATGGCTGCAGCACTCCAGGTTGAATTTTATAACATTTTTATTACAAGCAGTGAAATACAGGCGACGTTTCGGGCTTCTGCCCTTTCTCAAGCCAAGTGATTAGTACATAATCCAACTCCACCTTTTATAGGCAGTCCATGTGACAAAACACAGGTGTAAATAATTACAATTGTAATGATACATATTCTTTCAACAACATAAAAATAATCAATAAACAGTGATTTTGTTTCATAATCATAACTATGCATTACTTATACAAAAAACCTTGTGATTCTAAACATATGTGATTTTTTAAACACCTTCTTTTTATTAAATACTTAGTGTTAATATGAGAAAGATATATATAAAGTGACCTTAACAGTTCACTGTGAATTATGTGAAATATTTTCTTGTTAGTGATTTTCATTACCATTTATTAATGCTATTTAAAAAAACCTTTATTTTATAAAAAAACAGTAATCAAACTAACAGCTAAATTCTAATCTTGCAAGATATGTTGTTTCTCTGATGGATGTTAAAAAGGGGAATGCACACACTCCAATATTATTTACTATATGGAAACCATCACAACAGCGTTCTAAAGAAAAAACTTATATTCTTTCCAAACAACCTCTTTTCATATTATGTTATTCAGCACATTTCTTTTTCAAGTTGTTCTTTTTTCTTTATGTGAATCTTAATCTAAATCATAGAGAAAAGGTTTACAGTAAATTATCACAATCAACCCATTATAGGAACAAGAACAGGTTATAATCTTTATTTAAACCTTTGGGGTGCATACTTTCTAGTCTATTAATCCAAATAACCTCTCTCTGTTGTAATTTTTTAACCCTATCCTGGCCCCTTCTCTGTATTGGAACATGTTCAAGGATTTGAAACCTTAACTGGTTAACATTATGGTTTTTTTCTTTAAAATGTGCAGATACAGGTAAATCTGAGATGGCCTTACGTATGGTATATTTGTGTTGTGTGAGTCTGTCTTTCATTTTTTGGGTAGTTTCCCCTATATATATTAATCCACAGGGACATTTTAGAGAATATATGACATGATCTGTTTGACAAGTAAACAAACCATTAATCCTATATTTTTTACCCGTGTATGGGTGGACAACCTCACTTCCTTTAATCACACAACTACAATGTGAACAATTATAACAGGGAAAAGTACCTTTCTTTTTTGAAAATGACATCCTTGTCTTACTGCTACCTATATCAGTTTTAATTAAATAGTCCTTTAAGTTTTTAGGTCTTTTATATGATAGCAATGGAAAAGATTGAAATTCTTTTATATCCTGATAGTTTTTTTTTTTTAAATATGCCAATGTTTTTTGACTATACCAGATATCTGCTTACTATTGACATTGTATGTACTCACAAATGGAATTCTCTCCATCTGTGTGTTTTTCAATGTTTTTTGTAAAAGTTGATTACGAGGGATCTGATTGACCTTTTTTAATTCATCATCCAATATTTTTGTCGGGTAACCCCTTTGTTTAAATTTTTGTCCCATTTCAAGCAACCTTCTATTACATACATCCTCATCGCTCACTATTCGTTTAACACGAATGTATTGTGACTTCGGTAGAGATTTAATTGTGTTTTCTGGATGACAACTTGTATATGATAGAAAAGTATTTTTGTCCGTTTTTTTTAACAAAAAGATCAGTTTTAAACTTATTTTCTTCTATTGCTACAGTTACATCCAGAAAATCAATACACTTTCTATCATACTGCATTGTGAATTCAATATTAGCCGGCTAATATTGAATTCACAATGCAGTATGATAGAAAATAAAATTCAACCTGGAGTGCTGCAGCCATTTCTATTTTGCATATCAATACCTGTCAAGGTGAGACAGCGGCTGCTTTCACCCTTACTGAGGACAGAATTGGTGCTGGACGTTAACTTGCTTATATATATATATATATATATACATATATATATATATACAGTAGAATAGAACTGGGTCCAACGGCACTCGCCAAATAAACATCCACCAGGTGCTCGGCAGGGCAAAATACACATAGTAGAATAGAACTGGGTCCAACGGACGGCCTCCGTTGTTGAATGTGATCCAAGAACAGCCGGCACACAGGAATTTTTCCAAAGATCCGATTTATTAAGCAAAAGAGAAACCAGACGTTTCGGCTCTACCGTGAGCCTTTCTCAATGGTATACAGACCGGATAATGTGAACCCCAAGACACCACTCCTAAATACCTACCCTAAGCTAACTGACAGCCAATCAGCTTGCACGGCTGCGCCGCTCCTTACCGCGCATACTAAACTCACCTGGACATTCAAGAACAGCTGATCCCCGGCAAGCACGTCATGACGTCATCACGACACACCGTGCTGCATAGGAATATCTGTGTCACAGGTATCCATGGCAAACACTGGGTAAACAAATACCTCCGGTTACCATGGGGATGCGTGGAAGAAGTCGCGAATGCTACCAGACACCCGATGGGCACAAGTGTAAAGTGACAAAGTGGTAACCAAAAAATGGGCCATAAGTGAATGCCCTATACAAACAACAGTGAAACAAATTTTACATATAAAACAGGTATCTATATTATTGGATACAGGGTAATTAACCACATAACTGTAGAAAATGGCTTATTCTGCTACATAAACCCAAGGTTCAACAAATAACACAGCCCTCTATACCCAATATGGTATCAGGGCATGTGGGGTGTAGCAAGCAAACATAAACCAAATATGGTCAAAATGTAGTGTATTAACATTGTATTGGCATCATACTCTAGAGGAGTAGGTAGAAACATATCAGAACAGGATGACTCCCATAGTGTCCATATTTATTTATAACAGCAGCCAAAGTCTATGTTGGCATTCAATCCCCGAGGTGTTACTGTGTCCAGGTTGAAAATCCACCGAGCCTCCATCTTCAACAATGCTCGTCCTCTGACCCACCTCGCCTGTGGCGAGGGACATGGTCAATTAATATTCCTCGTAGTGAAGCGACACTATGGCCCGCTTCCGCAAAGTGGCGTGCCACTGGCTGTTCTGACCGTCCCTTATCAATGGCCTGACGGATCGCCGTCTTGTGATTGGCCAGACGTTCCTTGAACGGTGTCACTGTTTTGCCTATGTAGTATTTGGAACATGGACAGATAATGGCATAAATCACAAAATCCGTGGAGCAGGTAAGTCTGTGCTTAATTTTGTATCTCTTGTTGTTATGGGGATGTTGGAAGGTGGTCCCTGCCAGGAGGTTGTTGCATGTAACGCAGCTGCCACACTTGTAGCAACCTGGTTTTCCTCTGGTCAACCACATCTGTTTTTCGTAGCAGTGTGTAGGGTCACTTAACACCAGCAGATCCCTCAGATTACTTGCCCGTTTATATACCACTCTTGGTTCCGGCATGTCCATGAAGGGAAGGCTTGTGTCCTTGGACAACATTAACCAGTTCTTTTTAATCACATCCTGCGCAACCTAGACCCAGGGGTGTAAGTTGTTATGAAGTTCAATCGCTTAGGTTGTTCATTCCTAATTCTTTTAGTAGTAGCCGAGTCTTGAGTTAGATCCAGTGCCTTACAGCATTGTTGTTCTATGAGCGTTGGTGGATAACCCCTCTCCAGAATTTTTTCAGACGTTTCAACAAGCTGTTTCTCCTTACGGGAGTCATCCGTGTTGTTACGGACAACCCGCAGGAGTTGAGAGGAACTGACAACTTCTTTTTGAAATTTGGGGTGGAAACTATGGTATTGGAGAATGGAATTTTTGTCAGTCAGTTTCTTAAACAGAGTTGTTTCTAGTCTATATCTCTTAATAGTTTCTACCTTAAAAATTTCTAAATCCAAAAAGTGGATTTTATCCCTGCTGTGTTCCATTTTAAATCTGATGGTTGAGGCAAGGGAATTCAATTCATCAACCCATTTGGTAAGACTCCCTGATGTGCCATTCCAAACCAAAAAGCCATCATCTATATACGTCTGTATAATCTGATGGGGTTCTGTCTAGAGAAAACATTGTTTTCCTCATACATCGCCATGTAGATGTTGGCATAGGATGGGGCCATTTTCGACCCCATCGCTGTGCCCATAGTCTGTAAGAAATATTTATCCTCAAATCGAAAATAGTTTTTCTCTAGACAGAACTCCAACAGATGTAGAAAAAATTCAATAGGGGGGCCCGTGTACATATGGTTGTCAATTAGGATTCGTCTTACCATGTCAATACCATGGGCATGGGGTATCACGGTATATAAACTTACCACATCCATCATGACTAGAATGTCACTTGTGGTCAAGTCATCCATACCTTTCAGCAGTTTAATTAATTCCGAAGAATCTTTCAAATGTGCTGATGTGTTCTGTACTATTGGTTGAAGGTAGAAGTCAATAAACTCTGCCAGTGGTTGCATGAGTGATCCCCTGGCAGAAACAATCGGTCTGCCAGGGGGGTCCTCAAGCGATTTGTGTATCTTCAGTAATAGGTATAGAATTGGACAAATCGGATGCTCTACCGTAAGAAATCCCAATACATCATTGTTAATGACACCTGCCTGGAGGGCCAGTCCTAAGAATGAATCAATTTGTTTTTTGAACAGTAATGTCGGATTGGATTGGAGTGGGCGATATGTATCAGTATCTTGTAGCTGTTTGTACGCCTCACCTCTGTACTGTGAATAGTCAAGTATCACAGTAGCACCACCCTTGTCCGCTGGCCTAATGACTATATCCCTGTCAGTGGACAAAGATTTAATGGCCCGCCTCTCTCCACCTGTCAGATTATCCCTAGACATGGGTAAGCTTTTATGTGATTCTATAAGTGAGGTGGTGCAAATTTGGTAAAACGTTTTAATTGATGAATGGGTGTTACTGGGTTCAAATGTACTTTTCATCTTGAAAAGTTTAGGGGTATATTCCTCAGAGTCTTTAAAAAAATCTTTAAGCTTTAGTTGTCTTTGGAATCTCCCCATATCAACCAGCAGGTCAAATAAATTACAGGGTGGGGTAGGTATAAAGGATAGTCCTTTGTTCAATATATTTAGTTCGTCACAGGTAAGGGGGCGTTTGCTTAAATTATAAACTATTGTGTTTTTTTCTGGCGTTGTTGGTTTTTTTGTCTTGCCCCTCCCCCTCCTGAGGCTTCCACCTCGGGGCCAACGGCTAAAGGGGGCTTCTGGGCATAGCGTGTGGTTACTCCACTATGGGTCTGGTTCTCAACTTCTGATGAGTCACCCCCACTGCTGTCCACTGTAGTGAGGTTAATTCGTCTATTTTTGTTAAAGGGCTGTCTCCTACGTCCAGTCCAAAAATTATCCCTCCCAAACAACCAATTGTACACCTTCTTCTCTCTGTAGTCGTTTTCAACTGTCACAATTTTTTTTTATTTTTGAAGGTCAGGAGGTCTTGGCTTAGCTTAGGGTAGGTATTTAGGGGTGGTGTCTTGGGGTTCACATTATCCGGTCTGTATACCATTGAGAAAGGCTCACGGTAGAGCCGAAATGTCTGGTTTCTCTTTTGCTTAATAAATCGGATCTTTGGAAAAATTCCTGTGTGCCGGCTGTTCTTGGATCACATTCAACAACGGAGGCTGTCCGTTGGACCCAGTTCTATTCTACTGTGTGTATTTTGCCCTGCCGAGCACCTGGTGGATGTTTATTTGGCGAGTGCCGTTTCCCACAATCAATTTGTATTTACATTTTTTTTAAATGTGCACCCACTCACTCAGTTCCTATATTGACATTTGCTGCTATACCTGTGGATAATACTCAGGACCTGCTCAGTTATTGGTAACAGGGGACTCTTTACCACTAAGTTGTACTGGTATGGAAACATCAGTCACTACACAGGAGGCATCCACTAGTAAAGACCCATATGGACACATAGAAGATTTTCCCTTCACTGAGGCTGATGCATCCCGCATTCGTTGTGAGGCAGACCTGCAGGAGTTAGAGGAAACCAAAGGTGAGACACCTAACAATATTTATCACAAGCTCTTACATCTTGAAAAGAAAGAAATAGATTTTCACTTGCATGCGGTATGCTTATCAAAATACCACAAATTGAAATTTATACCTAGAGGGTTTAGGGTAAAAAACATCCCCACTTTGGGTAGAAATAACATTGATTTCTGTAGAAGATGGTGTGGTATCTTAAGTAAGTGTTCCCATGAGCTTATGTTGTTGGTGATAGAGGAGGTTTCTAAGCTTAAATCTAATATTAGAAAAGAAATTTATACGGTAAAAGACTCTCTGCTGACTATTCTCACATCTGACACTACTACTGACTGGATCACTAAACTTAAGACCCAAATTGATAATTACAAACAAGACCTCCTGACCTTCAAAAATAAAAAAATTGTGACACTTGAAAACGACTACAGAGAGAAGAAGGTGTACAGTTGGTTGTTTGGGAGGGATAATTTTTGGACTGGACGTAGGAGACAGCCCTTTAACAAAAATAGACAAATTAACCTCACTACAGTGGACAGCAGTAGGGGTGACTCATCAGAAGTTGAGAACCAGACCCCTAGCGTCAGTACACATAGTGGAGTAACAACACGCTCTGCCCAGAAGCCCCCTTTAGCCGTTGGCCCCGAGGTGGAAGCCTCAGGAGGGGGAGGGGCAAGACGAAAAAACCAACAACGCCAGAAAAAAACACAATAGTTTATAATTTAAGCAAACGCCCCCTTACCTGTGACGAACTAAAAATATTGAACAAAGGACTATCCTTTATACCTACCCCACGCTGTGAATAATTTGACCTGCTGGTTGATATGGGGGGATTCCAAAGACAACTAAAGCTTAAAGATTTTTTTAAAGACTCTGAGGAATATACCCCTAAACCTTTCAAGATGAAAAGTACATTTGAACCCAGTAACACCCATTCATCAATTAAAACGTTTCACCAAATTTGCACCACCTCACTTATAGAATCACATAAAAGCCTACCCATGTCTAGGGATAATCTGACAGTTGGAGAGAGGCGGGCCATTAAATCTTTGTCCACTGAAAGGGATATAGTCATTAGGCCAGCGGACAACGGTGGTGCTACTGTGATACTTGACTATTCACATTACAGAGATGAGGCGTACAAACAGCTACATGATACATATCGCCCACTCCAATCCAATCCGACATTACTGTTCAAAAAACAAATTGATTCATTCCTAGGACTGGCCCTCCAGGCAGGTGTCATTAACAATGATGTATTGGGATTTCTTACGGTAGAGCATCCGATTTGTCCAATTCTCTACCTATTACCGAAGATACACAAATCGCTTGAGGACCCCCCTGGCAGACCGATTGTTTCTGCCAGGGGATCACTCATGCAACCACTGGCAGAGTTTATTGACTTCTACCTTCAACCAATAGTACAGAACACATCAGCACATTTGAAAGATTCTTCGGAATTAATTAAACTGCTGAAAGGTATGGATGACTTGACCACAAGTGACATTCTAGTCACGATGGACGTGGTAAGTTTATATACCGTGATACCCCATGCCCATGGTATTGACATGGTAAGACGAATCCTAATTGACAACCATATGTACACGAGCCCCCCTATCAAATTTTTTCTATATCTGTTGGAGTTCTGTCTAGAGAAAAACTATTTTCGATTTGAGGATAAATATTTCTTACAGACTATGGGCACAGCGATGGGGTCGAACATGGCCCCATCCTATGCCAACATCTACATGGCGATGTATGAGGAAGACAATGTTTTCTCTAGACAGAACCCCATCAGATTATACAGACGGTATATAGATGAAGTCTTTTTGGTTTGGAATGGCACATCAGAGTCTTACCAAATGGGTTGATGAATTGAATTCCCTTGACTCAACCATCAGATTTAAAATGGAACACAGCAGGGATAAAATCCACTTTTTGGATTTAGAAATTTTTAAGGTAGAAACTATGAAGGGATATAGACTAGAAACAACTCTGTTTAAGAAACCGACTGACAAAAATTCCATTCTCCACTACCATAGTTTCCACCCCAAATTTCAAAAAGAAGGTGTCAGTTCCTCTCAACTCCTGCGGGTTGTCCGTAACAACACGGATGACTCTTGTAAGGAGAAACAGCTTGTTGAAACGTCTGAAAAAATTATGGAGAGGGGTTATCCACCAACGCTCATAGAACAACAATGCTGTAAGGCACTGGATCTAACTCAAGACTCGGCTACTACTAAAAGAATTAGGAATGAACAACCTAAGCGATTGAACTTCATAACAACTTACACCCCTGGTTCTAGGTTGGCGCTGGATGTGATTAAAAAGAACTGGTTAATGTTGTCCAAGGACACAAGCCTTCCCTTCATGGACATGCCGGAACCAAGAGTGGTATATAAACGGGCAAGTAATCTGAGGGATCTGCTGGTGTTAAGTGACCCTACACACTGCTACGAAAAACAGATGTGGTTGACCAGAGGAAAACCAGGTTGCTACAAGTGTGGCAGTTGCGTTACATGCAACAACCTCCTGGCAGGGACCACCTTCCAACATCCCCATAACAACAAGAGATACAAAATTAAGCACAGACTTACCTGCTCCACGGATTTTGTGATTTATGCCATTATCTGTCCATGTTCCAAATACTACATTGGCAAAACAGTGACACCGTTCAAGGAACGTCTGGCCAATCACAAGACGGCGATCCATCAGGCTATTGATAAGGGACGGTCAGAACAGCCAGTGGCATGCCACTTTGCGGAAGCGGGCCATAGTGTCGCTTCACTACGGGTAATATTAATTGACCATGTCCCTCGCCACAGGCGAGGTGGGGACAGAGGACGAGCATTGTTGAAGATGGAGGCTCAGTGGATTTTCACCCTGGACACAGTAACACCTCGGGGACTGAATGTCAACATAGACTTTGGCTGCTGTTATAAATAAATATGGACACTATGGGAGTCATCCTGTTGTGATATGTTTCTACCTACTCCTCTAGAGTATGATGCCAATACAATGTTAATACACTACATTTTGACCATATTTGGTTTATGTTTGCTTGCTACACCCCACATGCCCTGATACCATATTGGGTATAGAGGGCTGTGTTATTTGTTGAACCTTGGGTTTATGTAGCAGAATAAGCCATTTTCTACAGTTATGTGGTTAATTACCCTGTATCCAATAATATAGATACCTGTTTTATATGTAAAATTTGTTTCACTGTTGTTTGTATAGGGCATTCACTTATGGCCCATTTTTTGGTTACCACTTTGTCACTTTACACTTGTGCCCATCAGGTGTCTGGCTGCATTCGCAACTTCTTCCACGCATCTCCATGGTAACCGGAGGTATTTGTTTACCCGGTGTTTGCCATGGATACCTGTGACACAGATATTCCTATGCAGCGCGGTGTGGCGTGATGACGTCATGACGCGCTTGCCGGAGATCAGCTGTTCTTGAATGTCCAGGTGAGTTTAGTATGCGCGGTAAGGAGCGGCGCAGCCGTGCAAGCTGATTGGCTGTCAGTTAGCTTAGGGTAGGTATTTAGGGGTGGTGTCTTGGGGTTCACATTATCCGGTCTGTATACCATTGAGAAAGGCTCACGGTAGAGCCGAAACGTCTGGTTTCTCTTTTGCTTAATAAATCGGATCTTTGGAAAAATTCCTGTGTGCCGGCTGTTCTTGGATCACATTCAACAACGTAGGCCGTCCTTTGGACCCAGTTCTATTCTACTGTGTGTATTTTGCCCTGCCGAGCACCTGGTGGATGTTTATTTGGTGAGTGCCGTTTCCCACAATCGATATATATATATATACATATATATTTATATTTGCTGCCCATTGCTGCGCAACTTACCCCCTTCGCTGCACTAGTACTAATGTCATATCTGACGGCATGAGAGTGAGGCTCCCGTTGGAGTCTATGGAAGAGGGCTCTCATTGTACCTCACTTGTAATATCAGCGCACATTTGCGTGCGCTGGTATTACTAAGTAGAGCGAAAATATCCCTTTTGCAGAATATTTTTATTCTATGATTTAGATAGAATATGCCATTTTCAACAACTTTCTAAGTTATTTCTATTATCAAATTTTCTTTGTTCTCTTGGTATCTTTTGTTGAAAAGCATGGGCATTACGTTCAGGAGTGTGCACATGTCTTGAGCACTTTATGACAGTACATTTGCAAGAATTTTATCTATTTGCAAAAGCACTAGATGGCAGTACTATTTCCTGCCATGTATTGCTCCAGACACCTACCTAAGTATTTCTTCAACAAAGAATACCATGAGAACAAAGCAAATTTGATAATCGAAGTACATTGGAAATATTTTTTTAAATCGTATTTAGGTTTCATATCCCTTTAAGCAGGAGGGCTGCTTCCAAGTTTCTACAATAGCAGAAAGGCCCATATTCAAATCTCATCACTAATAGCAGGGAGGCTGCCCACTAGAATTTTATTTTCCTTTTTCAGACTTTTTTTAAATGCTCCATAAACTACCATTAACATGTCACTATAAGCTGTTATATGTTTGCAAAGTTCATTGAGTATTGGTAAACATGTACATATACAAATATACAAAGTTGGGTATAGCACACATTACAAAAATAGCTTAAATACATCTCTAGGATGGCAGCTGATGAGACCAAATAGATGCACAAAACAGGGGGCATTGGTCCCCTTCACTTGCAAATAAACAAAACATTTCTACATGCTGCAAAAATTGACTGTAAACTTTATCAATGCGTTTATATTAAATTTGAGATCTTAGTCACACTATAAGACTATATTCATACACTATCATAAGTACACCTATAAATGGGTAATAGTATGTATATATACTGTATATACATATACTGTATATATATAAAATACTATTACTAACCATAAATCACCAACCACAAACTCTGGGCTAGATTACAAGTGGCTAGAGTTAAGCTTTAAAAAAAAAAATTCTATTTTGTTTGATCAATGAAGTTTGCTCAATATCCTAATATGTATGTACATTCATTTTAATATGTCTGTAAATAGTTGTTTGTCAGGTTAAAGTATGTACAAAGGTACGAAAAAATAGTGTAACGGATCTCTCCCCACTATTTGCCAAGTTACACAGCAAAGTATGTGAATTTTAACTCCACCTCCTTAGCAAGTTGAAATTTGCCTATAAAAGCCAAGGAATGGAATGCAATTGCTATCTGATGAAGTCCCAAAGACGGCCCATTGAGGGGAGGGGCAAAACGCGTCATCAATCCTGCAATTGTTACTCACCTGTGAGCTGTGAGCTGTTTGGTAAAGGTGAACCAAGCCCTCCATGCGTTGTCTGTGTACTAAGTAAGTTGAAACAATACTCAAAACGGACACTGGAGATGAGCCAAAACCACTGCAGAAAAGGATTACACTTGTAAAAGGAAAGACACAGTACAGTGGTAAATACAGAGTCTGGATAAGAGGGTCCCGAGTCAGACCTCAAGTAAGGGAGGAGGCTACAGGGTCATTTTGCTCACTTACCAAGCAAACTGGTAATATTAAGCTTTATCTGTGATGCACAGGAACTGTCTGTTTAATCTTCCGCTTTGGATTGGAGCGTGCAGTTGCACTAAGTGCTCCCAACACCTACTAACTTTCATTCAAGTTATTTTTTCTAAAATTTTGGGACAATTATATGGAGCGTGCTTAGTCACTCATGTGCTCATAACATATAACATCATATCACACACTGTTTGTTTAGTGTACTGTGCATATATATTATGTTTGTTCTATTTTTTAGGCAAGTACATCATAGCTTAATGTAACAGACATCTGTTTAGGAAAACCTTTGCTTTACCAAGTGTATCCTTTGTCTATGTATCAGCTACACAGTTGAACTCTGTAAAAACTGAAATTCCACTGAGTCTTTAATAAGCTGTAAATAAAGTATGTGTTTTTGGTGCAGTCTGTGTCACAATTTGGCTTTTGTTAAATATTTTCATTAGCCCTTCCTTCATATGGTATATTGTTATAATATTTTGTGACTACTTGCACAATTACCCTTGGTGTAATTCACCACAAGCCTATTTAAATGAGTGCCACCAACCCCAATAATTAGCTAATCCTATATACTGTATATATATATACATATATATATTCATATTTAGCAATGTATGCTTATGTATCCCTATGTATACCTATGTTAAAGTACTTTGGCAGCTTTTTTTTTCTAACACTTGTGATCTCATATCTTTGAGGATTTAGAAGGAGAGATAGAGCGCTCTAAGCTTAGAGAGACAAAAGACTAGAAAACTATGTATGTTGAAAAAATACACTTGAAGTTTACTGCAACATAAATGCACAAGAATCAATAAAAACACTATTTTTCAGTATTTTTAACCTGTTAGTGCAAGCAGGCTCACCCTATAGAACTTTTAGGGGTTTTCTCAAGCGCTACTCTTTTCTTTTCCATTTCTCATATCTTTGGGCCCTTTTTTTGTGCAATAATTAAAAAAAAAAAGATTATACAGTGTTTATATGAGTTTTTTGCAACTTTTTTGTTTCGGAAAACAGTTGACCACAGCTCTTAAATCGTGGTAAGGATTGAAGTGTAAATGGCGATTGTGCTAGTGCAATTGGGATTTTGCTCAACTTATAATATCAGCGCAATTAAAAAAGGCTTGTGAAAAGACAATATCGCTCGCGCAAAACAGTTTAGGCCTTTCTTGTAATCTAGCCCTCTATGTTTCTCTCTCTCTTTCCCTGATGTGTAAGTTAAAACAAATAAACATTAAGCTGATAACAAAAGTTGTGGACAGCTTCTGAGGAGAATTGCCTGGTATTTCGGAGCTGGACTGACCTTACTTGGCGGGATCAGACTGATATACTTCAGCAGAAAAAACAAGGTTGGAGAAGGCGCCAAAAGGCTATCTGGTGGGGAATAATTAAATTAAAAAATTATTTTTATTTAAATGTGCTTCAGACAAAAAGGGTAAGGTAAAAACTGTCTATGACTATATAGATATAAAGATGTGACTCAACATGTGATATACACTTGCGTGGTAAGAAAGTAATCCACTAATTAAAAATAAATAAATAAATTCAATTTATTAGTAAAATAGTGAAACTGCTAATACATTTCTAATACACTTCTAATAGAATAGTATTTAAAACATTGCTATAAGTTCACGATATCAGCTGATAATACTTTTTTTTAAAATGAGAAGCATCAATCAATGTAAGACAATTTAAAATTTAAAATAACAGTTTAGTTACCTATAGTACTACAAATGTTAAACTGCTAAACAATAAATTGACTAAATGGGCTATTAGGATCCCGGGTTATGTAAACCTGTATGGACGGCTATATTTTCTAGTTAGTAGATTCAGGTAAGCACTGTGTGCTAATAACGATAGATAGTCTTTTGATAAAGGAGAACTACAACCAAGAGAGACAACCAAGGGATACTTTGAGGGGAAGGGACTGTTATGGGACTAATGGATATAGAGATTATAATAATTATTGGACCCCTAGCAGTAATAGTAATTGGAAATCCAATAGTGTCAATGACTCCTTTCCAGACTACAGGAATTTTAAACAAGATTATCGCTACAATGGAATTAGGGACAATTTTAGAGATGAGCATAGATATCCAAGATTTGAAAATAGGTACCATAGACAGTCTGATGATAACCGGTACCACCAGAGAGGTTGGCATAAAAGGGACATAGATCAGTATGAATTTAGGAATAAAACCGAAAAGACACAACAGAATTGGAGAGTTCCAACATTTAATAGATTTAACACATTAAGTACGGCTGAACAGTCACCACAAAGAGCAAGTACTTCGGCTAATTTTTTAGGAATAAGTCAGGAAAGAAATCACGGCCCACCGAAAGGGAAGAGAAGAAGAGAGGGAGAAGAGGTGGAAGGATTAGAAGAGTAAAGGACATAAGTACTAATAAAGATACCACGAAAGTTCACTTAGAAACTGAGAATAGTGGAAAGGACATAAGTACTAATAAAGATACTACGAAAGTTCATTTAGAAATTGAGAATAGCGGAATTTTTAATTTCAGTAACATACAGTTAACTACGACCCAGGAGTCCGTTCTGAAACGAGGGCTTTCTTTTGCTCCCACCTCCAAATTGAATAAATTTGAACACTATGTAAATATTAATCAATTTGTAAGAAAATTAACCCTAAAAAAGTATTTTTTAAAAAATCCTATTAAAGACACAAAGAAATCTGAGAATGAAAACGAATACATCCACACTAATTTTCGACCCAAGTCCCAGTTTTTCCCAACGCAAGAAAAAGGAAATTATATAGAATCCTTTGAGAAATTGGTAAAGCAGGATTTGGAGGGGATCGATATTAAACAAACTAAAAATCTGAAGTGGAATTTAAGTATGAAAGAAAAAACAATATTAAGAGATTTACAATCAAGGACAGATATAGTGATTAAACAGGCCGACAAAGGGGGCGGAGTGGTTATCATGAGCAGTATTTATTATAAAACTGAAGCTTACAGATTACTGAATGATACGACAACATACAAAAAATTGCTTAGTGACCCAGGAGATATATTTCAGGGTAGACTAAAAACACTGCTTGACGATGCAAGATTAACTAATTTAGTGACAGAATCAGAATATGATTTCCTACTAATTAAGAATTTCAGAACCCCAATATTTTACTTCTTACCAAAGATCCACAAGGATTTGAAAAAACCACCAGGTCGCCCCATTATATCGGGCATTGATTCAATAACTTCAAACTTGTCCCAATATATTGACTATTTCTTGCAAAACTATGTGAAAGCACTCCCCTCTTACTTGTCAGACTCTGCACATTTTTTAAGAGTATTAAGAGAGATTAAATGGGAACCCAACTTTGTGCTGGTCACCTGTGATGTTAGCTCGCTTTATACTAACATAGAGCACGATTTAGGAATACAAGCAGTAGAGAATTTTTTGAGACATGACAGTGAAATATCTTGAATAATAATTATTTCAAATTCGAGAGCAGCTATTTTTTACAAGTCAAAGGTACGGCTATGGGCACAAGGTTCGCACCCAGTTATGCAAACTTATTCATGGGGGTCTTTGAAAAAGAGTTGATTGAAGGATCCCCATGGGGTGCGAACCTTGTGCTCTATAGACGGTACATTGACGATTTATTCTTTGTTTGGAAAGGGGATACAGAACTATTGGATATTTTTATAGATGACCTCAATTCCAATAACTTTGGTTTAAAATTCACGCATGAGTTTAGTAAAGAAAGAATTAATTATCTGGATATAGAAATTGAGATAAGTAATAACGAAATTAAAACAAAGACCTTTTTCAAAAAGGTCGATTCTAACAATTACATTGACTCTGAGAGTTGCCATCTCAGTCAGTGGAAAAAGAACATACCAAAGGGTCAATTAATGCGTGTAAGGAGGAATTGTACGGATTTAGAGGATTTTGAGAAACAATCAGAAGTATTAATAAAGAGATTCGAACAAAAGGGCTATGATACCCATAAGATTCTAGAAACAGTGAACGAAGTGAAAAAGATGGATAGAGAGGAACTATTAAGGAAAAAGGAAAAACCTCTTGAGGGGGAGTCAAAGGAAACATTAGACATACCGTTAATTACCACCTATTCTGCCCATCACAAACAATTCCAAAAGGTAGTTAAGAAACACTGGCATCTTTTATTGAAAGACCCTTTAATAGGCCCAAATTTAGGAAGAAACCCCAAATTTATTTATAGAAAGGCCAGGAATCTAAAAACAATATTAGCCCCGAGCGAATATAAAGGGGGGAATGAAATTTGTAAGAGAGGGTATAGAACACTTGATGGTAACAAAATAGAGGGGTTCTTCCCCTGCCACCAATGCAAGTCTTGCAAACATAGCACGAAACTGAAACATATTAAATCAGATAAAGATGGGAGAATTATTAAAATAACGGACATTATAAAATGTACCAATATAAATATTATTTACCTGTTACAATGTGACTGTAACTTAAGGTACTTTGGTCAAACTGGACGGAAATTGAAAGACTGCATACGTGAACATCTGTTGGCAATAGAACACGAGAGAGAAGACACTATTCTATATAAACATTTCAAAGAGGTACATAAAGGTAATACAGGAACACTAAAATTTTGGGGGATTAAAAAAATAGTACAGGATGGTAGAAGAGGGAATATGGGTAAGAAATTACTTAGACATGAAGCAGAATTTATCTATAATTTCGATACCCTTCACCCTAAGGGATTGAATAGTGAAATGGACCTGAATGCCTTTATATAATCAAGAGGCACTTCTTTCTCATTTAATTTGAATAAATATACTTGAATTTCAGATGGATTATTGGCCACTAGGGATTATTATAAAAACTTAGAGTTTAAAGATAGTAGGGGACAGAAATTGAGCTCATGTTGACACTAGTCAGTGCTTCCTGGTATGTTAGAGGTCAAGGATTTTTAATCCTTTTTAGAAATTGGCAAAGTCCTGTTTGTCTTTATCTAAGTCCCATTGACTAATTGGGATGACTTTTTGGTAGACAATCCCCTTGCGTAGTACTATTAGTATTTATATTTATAATAAACATAATCATCATCTGACTTTGTCATTTGAGCCTAATAAATTGTATACTGAAAAACTTTTTCCCTGCCTAATAGATGAGATAGAAGTTAAGAGTAGAATCGACTAGATATGACCATCCACCTTAGCCCAATGGTGTTTAGGTCAAACTCTGACCATAAGGGTCCTGAGTTCGAATCCAAGCTAAAAGGAATCCTTTTTTTTTTTTTTTTTTTTTTTTTCACTCAATTAATTTCAACAAGTTGATATTAACAGAATTTTCTTCAATCTAGACATATTAAACCAAAAGATATTTGTTGAAATATAAATGATGAGACCACTTATTTGTGAATTGAAAAGACAAATACTAATGTTAAAGTCTTTTTAGGCACACAATCATCGTAGCCTAATGGTTAGGTGGTCGGACTTCAGGCGTAAAGGGTTGTAAGTTCGAATCCAAGTAGGAACCACTTTGTAAGTTCCATTAAATTTTGCCAATGTCTTGGTATTTTATCTTAGTGTTTATAATTAAATTTTAGTGTCTATATAGATATGAAGTTGTGGCGATCCGTGATAATTAAATTAGGTAATAAATTTATGGGGTTATTAATTGTCAACACGAGTAAAATATTTAAAGATAACGTGACCATTTGTATATTGTATATTGTTCTAATGACTGGGTTATCTTCACAAAACTGATAAACCATAACAAACCTGTAGTGGAAACGGGCTATATATTTTTAATAGGACATGAGGCACAAGTAAGGTGAATAAAGCAAATGGAAGCACTAATTGGTTTACCGAAGCACATATAGGGTTAATGAAGGAACCCTTTAAAAAGGGATCACAGCTGGAGGAAGGTATCTTGACAAAAGCTCCCTGGCGAGCTGAAACGCGTAGAGCATACCGGCATCCAGCTTACTTTGGAAAGGACACAGACCCGACTAGCTCCCAGGACCGCATAGCCAGAACCAAGTTAAACTGACCCAGGGACTGAGCGAAAGCGGTAGGAGCATTTTTCAAGAAAGTGTGCACACTTTGAAGCAGCATCTGTTTTCCCAATTCATGTGAAGACAATATCGAGTGGCTAAAGGATTATCACAGGTGAGAAGAGAAAAGAGGCCCGCCCCTAAACATTGGAGCTCCGGGTGAGTGCCTATCACTGACTGTGTTATCTGCAAGACCCTCAAAATTGGGGGTGAAGACTCGTAGCTACTTACTTGAACTGTATCATAAGGAACAATGTGCTAAATTCTAGTTCTCCTTTATCAAAAGACTATCTATCGTTATTAGCACACAGTGCTTACCTGAATCTACTAACTAGAAAATATAGCCATCCATACAGGTTTACATAACCCGGGATCCTAATAGCCCATTTAGTCAATTTATTGTTTAGCAGTTTAACATTTGTAGTACTATAGGTAACTAAACTGTTATTTTAAATTTTAAATTGTCTTACATTGATTGATGCTTCTCATTTTAAAAAAAAGTATTATCAGCTGATATCGTGAACTTATAGCAATGTTTTAAATACTATTCTATTAGAAGTGTATTAGAAATGTATTAGCAGTTTCACTATTTTACTAATAAATTGAATTTATTTATTTATTTTTAATTAGTGGATTACTTTCTTACCACGCAAGTGTATATCACATGTTGAGTCACATCTTTATATCTATATAGTCATAGACAGTTTTTACCTTACCCTTTATGTCTGAAGCACATTTAAATAAAAATAATTTTTTAATTTAATTATTCCCCACCAGATAGCCTTTTGGCGCCTTCTCCAACCTTGTTTTTTCTGCTGTTAGAATTGATTGCATGTATTGTGAGGAGTGCAATTAGGAGATAGGCCATTCTGGTTTAGCTTAGCAACAGCTTACACACCCTTTTGACTTTCTTGATATACTTCAGGACAGTTTTCCTTTGTGAAAAGCACACTGGTTTAAAAGAGGCTGCTCGTGGGTGGTAAATCGCCATAGAACTAGCTGATGAGCTGTTGTTCGTTCCTGGTAGAGCGCTTCTCTCTTTGTAGACAGCTTCTGAAAAGTCAGCAAGTTCCTCTAGCCTTATCTTATTGCTCCTTCCCCATGAAGTCTCAATTCCGAGAATACCAGTGCTGCCCCTGGTTCTGCTGCTTCTTGAATGTTCCATGTGGGAGGGTAGATAGGAGGAGTAAGTGCTACGCAGGAGTGGGTATACAAAGGTACTTGCATGCTTTCTGATGTAAAGGAGGCATAAGCCTGGGGATGCAAAACACTATACAGTACCACTGCTATAGGAAATGGTAGTCATAGAGGGGTCAAAATCTCCAAACATTTGTTAAAATAGTGAACATAATAATTTGTGGTATAGTGGATAGGTAGAGAGGGAGGATGCATGTGAACCCCCTTTCTGCATTCTTTCTGGAAAAGCCCACTGAGTGGATTACAACTTCCCCAGCTCGAGCAACAGAATCAATGTTTCCATATTCTTCAAGATAGTTTTTGGGTGAAGTTCCCATATACCCACTGTATCTTAGTAATCACTAGCTTTGAAAGTAATTTCTACATGTGGATGCAACTGCAAGTAGCATGTGAGGCCCAACATTTTTGTTAAATCATCATTTGATGGATGACAATGAAGGTATGCTTATCGTCATCTATACAGAATTGTATATGAAAAATGAAAAATTACAGATTGCAACCATCGTCGATATATTGTATAATGGATCTGTACCTGCATGTTCTTCTGTGTGACAATGTTTTCAATAATTGGTGTGTTTTTATGGATTTATTAAATAGTTAAAAATTTTCTTAAGAAGGCTTTTGTGGATCTGTATTGTCCATTATGCACTTAAAAATGGAGATACTCTGTCAAAAATATTATGGGCTAGATTATGAGTAAAGCGCAAACGTTTGTTGCAAGTGTTTGCATTCCTTGGGCTTATCGCTCATATTGCGAGTTGAAAGTAAACATGATCAGGCAGTATTTAACCTCCCTATAGCGCTGCTATTACAGGTTTTGCAAAACCCGGCTTGTGCGGGCGATATGGTTGCATTGAGCTCCATACCTCACCCAAATACAAGCAGTGTTTTGATGTGCTCTTGCACGATTTCCCCATAGACATCAATGGGGAGAGTCGGCTAAAAAAAGACTAACACCTGCAATCGCGGAAACAAAAGCTCTGTAACGCAGACCCATTGATGTCTATGGGGAAAGATCCTAACATAAAAAACACATCTAAACATCCCTAATCTGCTGCCCCTAACATTGCCGCCACCTACATTACAGTTATTAACCCCTAATCTGCCTCCCCCGATATCGCTGTCACCTACATACCGTTATTAACCCCTAATCTGAAGCCCCTAAAATCACCGCCGCCTAAATAAAACTATTAACCCCTAATCTAAAAAAAACATGTCTAAACACCCCTAATCTGCTGCCCCTAACATCGCCGCCACCTACATTACAGTTATTAACCCCTAATCTGCCGCCGCCGATATCGCCGCCACCTACATTGCAGTTATTAACCCCTAATCTGTCACCCCCAATGTCGCCGCCACTATACTAACGTTATTAACCCCTAAACCTCTGGCCTCGCACATCACTAACACTAAATAAATATATTAACCCTTAAACCTAACCCTAACCCTGAGTCTTACCGTAACCCCCCCTAACTTAAATATAATTAAAATAAATCTAAATTAAACTTACAAATATTACCTAAATAATTCCTATTTAAAACTAAATACTTACCTGTAAAAAAAAACTAAGCTAGCTACAATATAACTAATAGTTATATTGTATCTATCTTAGGTTTTATTTTTTATTTCACAGGTAATTTTGTAATTATTTTAACTAGGTAGACTAGTTAGTAAATAGTTATTAACTATTTGCTAACTACCTAGTTAAAATAAATACAAAGTTACCTCTAAAATAAAACCTAACCTGCTTTACACTAAAACCTAACATTACAATAAAATAAATTAATTGAATAAAATACAATTATCTAAATTACAAAAAAAATAAACACTAAATTACACAAAATAAAAAACTAAGTTATCAAACTTAAAAACGAATTACTCATAATCTAAAAGTCCTATCAAAATAAAAAAGTCCACCAAAAAAAAACAAAAAAAAACCTAGCCTACACTAAACTGCTAATGGCCCTTAAAAGGGCCTTTTGCGGGGCATTGCCCCAAAGAAATCAGCTCTTTTACCTGTAAAAAAAAAAAATACAAACACCCCCCAACATCCAATCAGCCAATAGGATTGAGCTTGCATTCTATTGGCTATTCCAATCAGCCAATAGAATGCAAGCTCAGTCCTATTGGCTGATTGCAACAGCCAATGGGATTTTTTCATCTTTAATTCCTATTGGTTGATAGAATTCTATCAGCCAATCTGAATGTAACGGACGCCATCTTGGATGACTTTATCCAGAACTTTATTCTACAGTGGCGATCAGAAGAAGAGGATGTTCCACGCTGGATGTCTTGAAGATGGACCCACTCCGTGCCGGATGGATGAAGATAGAAGATGCCGTCTGGATGAAGACTTCTGCCTGCTTGGATGAAGACTTCTGCCTGCTTGGATGAAGATTTCTGCAGCTTCGATGAGGACTTCTGCCCGCTTGGATGAAGACTTTTGCCGCCTGGATGAGGATGGATGTCCGGTCTTCGAAAACTATAAGTGGATCGTCGGGGGTTAGTGTTAGGTTTTTTAAGGGTTTATTGGGTAAATTTGATTTTTAGCTTAGGGTAATGTAAAAGAGCTAAATGCCCTTTTAAGGGCAATGCCCATCCAAATGCCCTTTTCAGGGCAATGGCTAGCTTAGGTTTATTTAGATAGGTTTTTATTTGGGTGGTTTAGTTGAGTGGGTGGTGGGTTTTACTGTTGTTTGTATTTTTTTACAGGTAAAAGAGCTGATTTCTTTGGGGAAATGCAAAAGGCCCTTTTAAGGGCCATTGGCAGTTTAGTGTAGGCTAGTTTTTTTTTATTTTGGGTGAGCTTTTTTATTTTGATAGGGCTATTAGATTAGGAGTAATTTGTTTTTATTTTTGATAATTTCGTATTTTATATTGTATAATTTAGTGTTTATTTGTTTTTGTAATTTAGATAATTGTATTTTATTAATTTAATTTATTTTATTTTATTGTAATGTTAGGTTTTAGTGTATGGCAGGTTAGGTTTTATTTTACAGGTAACTTTGTATTTATTTTAACTAGGTAGTTAGTAAATAGTTAATAACTATTTACTAACTAGTCGACCTAGTTAAAATAAATACAAACTTACCTGTGAAATAAAAATAAAACCTAAGATGTATACAATATAACTAATAGTTATATTGTAGCTAGCTTAGGTTTTTTTTTACAGGTATTTAGTTTGAAATAGGAATTATTTAGATAATAATTGTAAGGTTTATTTATATTTATTTTAATTATATTTAAGTTAGGGGGTGTTAGGGTTAGACTTAGGGTTAAGGTTAGGTTTAGGGGTTAATATATTTATGTGGTGATGTGGAAGACCAGAGGTTTAGGAGTTAATAGTTATTTTATTATATTTTGTTGTGGGGGGCTTGCGGTTTAGTGGTTAATAGGTTTATTATAGCGGCAGTGTTGGCGGACGGCAGATTAGGGGTTAATAAAATTTAAATAGTGTTTGCGATGCGGGAGTGCAGTGGTTTAGGGGTTAATAGGTTTATTATAGTGGCAACGATGTCGGGGAGCGGCGGAATAGGGGTTAATAAATTTTTTAAGTGATGGCGATGTCCGGAGCGGCAGATTAGGGGGTTAA
The DNA here is from genome assembly GCF_027579735.1 of Bombina bombina. Taxonomy (NCBI): domain Eukaryota; kingdom Metazoa; phylum Chordata; class Amphibia; order Anura; family Bombinatoridae; genus Bombina; species Bombina bombina. The sequence goes on along the minus strand of NC_069499.1, from coordinate 695,004,688 downwards.
TATTTTTATTTTAGTATTTGCGATGCGGGAGGGCCTCGGTTTAGGGGTTAATAGGTAGTTTATGGTTGTTAGTGTACTTTGTGAAACTTTAGTTATGAGTTTTATGGTACAGCTTTGTAACGTAAAACTCATAACTACTGACTTTAGATGGCGGTACAAATTTTGTCAGCGTAGACTGTACTGCTCTCTTTTTGGCCTCACAGCAAAACTTGTAATACCGGCGCTATGAAAGTCCCATTAAAATAGAATTTTTTAAAAAAGTGCGGTACTGACGTTGCGTGACGGCCAAAAAGGTGTGCAGTACACCTATGCTGACAAGACTTGTAAGAGCGGCTTTAGGGAAAAAGCGTTGTTATGAAGCATAACGCTGCTTTTTCACTCATAACGCCAAACTCGTAATATAGCTGAAAGTTTTTAACTATATATTTACTGTAACTATTTCACATTTCAATGTTCTGTACATAGGAGAATATGTTTTATGTATTTCTAAATAGATATTCCTATATATATCTGTAGATATCTATACCAATATATAATTATATATATATATATATATATATATATATATATATATATATATATATATATTATATAGGTATAGACATATATTGTACCAAAATACCATCAGATATATGTAGAATTATGTATTTATGAATAAATATAACATATTTTGCTATGTGAAGAACATTGGAATGTTAAATATTCATATTTTCATGTTGGGTTAGCGCAAATGAGAATATGTGATCGGGTTTGAGCGAGAGTAGGGTGTTAGGTGTTTTTCCACTTTTTTTTTTCATTGTTTTCTATGGGGAAATATATGTGAATGCTCACGTGATGTTCTAACTTTGGCTTTTTGCGCTAATTGGGTTACCGCAAGACAAAAAACAGTTTACTGTAATACGAGCGCTACATGATGAGCGCTGAAATCTTACTTCTAGTGCAATTATCACACGAGCGAAAGTGTTAATTTGCGATTCACTCGTAATCTGCAACTATTTTGGGTAAAGTATGTTCACTCGTAATCTGCCACTATTTTGGGTAAAGTATGCCATACTATTTGTGTAAGGTAACATAACTATGAAATTAACTAGGTAAATTAGCTGAGTAAAATGTGCCTATTTTTCTAACTGTACAGGAGTGTTAAATCAATAGAAATTACATGGTGTGGTTAACTGTGAAACATTTTTGTATGGTGCTACTAAAAAGATTGAGATTCTTTGACATACAACATGTACCACATGAAACCAGTTACATTATAAGATCATGTATTTTTAGGCAATAAGCCTTTGCAGGGTCACACTTGGTATATATATATATTTACTGATACCTTACTACTAAATTTGTTGTGTATTTGCAACAAATTACAGGGGCCTATAGCTAAACTAGTGAGCCACTATAGCTTGGTTGTATGTGTTTGTCTAAGGAGTAGTACCCTATAATGTTAATAAAATTATGGTATTGTATTCCAATTGGCTATTAACACCTGATATAGAGGTTATCCTATGCTTTGCTTCCCTGCCCCCAGATCCACCTTCTCCTTTCATCCTTATACCCCCCAACATTTTTCAGTTGCTAAGCCTATGTTCTGTAATGAAGAATGTAAAAATGGTGTGTGGTGCACTGGTGTCCTAAGGAGTTTGTGTTTGCCAGTCTCCAAGGAAGATATCAACTGTTCCAGTGACCCAGTTATGTTGATTAAGCTGGCTGGCCCCAAAGCAAGAAGCTGTTGCTTTCTAGCCTCGGGGTGCACAAGCTAAAAAGGCTGCATTCAATCCAATGCATAGTGGATTCTAAACAGCACCCCCTTCTTCTTCTCCCTCCCAGGAGAAGGAACTGCATGGTGAGAGTGAAAAGCCTTAAATGCATATTCCAACCAGATTGACATGCCAGATGATTTAGAAAACTAACACTATTAATGCACTTACTTACATTAACAAGAAGCACTGCTTGCAAATCATCCAGGGCCCCAATATGGCCTATACAGGAACTGTGTAAAGTTTTGCAGAACTGTTTGGGAGCAGCATACGCTCAGGAGCAAGGGGCTGTCTTGCTCTTGTTACAAAATTATAATTGCTTGATATAATCTGCAGAGACAACACTGCTTAGATAAATGGCTCATTTACTTCTGTGTATTTGTTTGATATTGTCTTATTCGCATTTGATTTAATTACTACTGTTTATTTTTGTGTTTGTAACAAATTGTAGTGTCAATTTAAATAGTGTCTCTGTGAGGAGTAACCATTTATGTCCGTGGGCTCCCCATGACATACTTTCACTGAGTGGAGGCACTACAAAATTAAGTTAGTTCAATATGTATCTATTAAACAACAGAGGCTTAGACCTATTCATTGAAGCTACAGTTCATGTGGTGACCATCAAGTGTGTGCCATCTTCTCAAGTGTGTGTCATCTACTCGCAAAGTAAAGGGGTTACATATTCAAAATTATTTTTATGCCTTTTGTAGAAGCATTGAGAATCTTGGGCCCTTTAAGGAAAATCGCCAGCTAATCACAAATGCAGGTACTTAAGAGAATACATTGTTCCAGTGCATAATTTATAGTAAAGATCAATGTTTAATTAGTTCTGTTGGTAATACATCTAGGAGACTTAAATGCAAGCACAATTAACAAGATGCTATTAACAATTTTCAGTTCTGTATAATTTATTAAGTAGATTTTATTTAATTTTCTCGCAAAACGATATCATTTTCCAACGACATTTGATAATTACATGTTTAAGAAAGAAATGTAAATTTATATTTACATAGATTGCATTAAAGGTCTTTTTAACTATATTTATATATTTCAAACAGGGCCGCCATCAGGGGGTGACAGGGGTGACTGCTGTCAGGGGCCCAATGGGCCAGGGGGGCCCCATGAGGCAAGAACTTAAAAAAAAAAAAAAATGTTTATTTTTATTTTTTATTTTGGCAGCCACCAGTTGGTACTACAGCAGAGTGCTAATTGAGCATGGGAAATGTTATTACAAGGAACAAAGTATTAGCATTTGAGAGGATTTCTGAGTGTGCACTAAATCACTATGCACAGTGTGAGACAGACTTGGCACTTTGTACAGTGTGTGCCTGAGTCAGACGGCAGATCACTTTCATTTGCAGAGAAGGTAGGACTTACTTAACAAATGTTTTTTATTTCTTTGTGCAATTTCAGATTGTAACTTCAATGTGGTAGTAGTTGTATGGTATGGTGGGGCCAGGGGTCCATAAAAACACATTTTCTTTTAGCAGCATTGTATTTATGATTATTTCACAATGGTGTAAATATTCTATATTTAAAACCATGCAGAAATGTTTCCTCCTCAATACACAAATGGTAGGTGCCCTTTTGGCATATATGTATATATATATATATATATATATATATATATATATATATATATATATATATTTATTACATTCCAGTTTACTGCCCCTTTATGCAAGGACTTTCCAGATGCAAGGAGGCATTTTATCATTTATATTTTTACATCTGCATAAAATGTTATACTCTCAGACTAAGGCCTAGATTTGGAGTTCGGCGGTAAAAGGGCTGTTAACGCTCCGCGGGCTTTTTTCTGGCCGCACCATAAAATTAACTCTGGTATCGAGAGTTCAAACAAATGCTGCGTTAGGCTCCAAAAAAGGAGCGTAGAGCATTTTTACCGCAAATGCAACTCTCGATACCAGAGTTGCTTACGGACGCGGCCGGCATCAAAAACGTGCTCGTGCACGATTCCCCCATAGGAAACAATGGGGCTGTTTGAGCTGAAAAAAAACCTAACACCTGCAAAAAAGCAGCGTTCAGCTCCTAACGCAGCCCCATTGTTTCCTATGGGGAAACACTTCCTACGTCTGCACCTAACACTCTAACATGTACCCCGAGTCTAAACACCCCTAACCTTACACTTATTAACCCCTAATCTGCCGCCCCCGCTATCGCTGACCCCTGCATATTTTTTTAAACCCCTAATCTGCCGCTCCGTAAACCGCCGCCACCTACGTTATCCCTATGTACCCCTAATCTGCTACCCCTAACACCGCCGACCCCTAGATTATATTTATTAACCCCTAACCTGCCCCCCACAACGTCGCCGACACCTGCCTACACTTATTAACCCCTAATCCGCCTCACTAACCCTATCATAAATAGTATTAACCCCTAATCTGCCCTCCCTAACATCGCCGACACCTAACTTCAATTATTAACCCCTAATCTTCCGATCGGAGCTCACCGCTATTCTAATAAATGGATTAACCCCTAAAGCTAAGTCTAACCCTAACACTAACACCCCCCTAAGTTAAATATAATATTTATCTAACAAAATAAATTAACTCTTATTAAATAACTTATTTCTTTTTAAAGCTAAATACTTACCTGTAAAATAAACCCTAATATAGCTACAATATAAATTATAATTATATTATAGCTATTTTAGGATTAATATTTATTTTACAGGCAACTTTGTAATTATTTTAACCAGGTACAATAGCTATTAAATAGTTAAGAACTATTTAATAGTTACCGAGTTAAAATAATAACAAATTTACCTGTAAAATAAATCCTAACCTAAGTTATAATTAAACCTAACACTACCCTATCAATAAAATAATTAAATAAACTACCTACAATTACCTACAATTAACCTAACACTACACTATCAATAAATTAATTAAACACAATTCCTACAAATAAATACAATTAAATAAACTAGCTAAAGTACAAAAAATAAAAAAGAACTAAGTTACAGAAAATAAAAAAATATTTACAAACATAAGAAAAATATTACAACAATTTTAAACTAATTACACCTACTCTAAGCCCCCTAATAAAATAACAAAGCCCCCCAAAATAAAAAATGCCCTACCCTATTCTAAATTAAAAAAAGTTACAAGCTCTTTTACCTTACCAGCCCTGAACAGGGCCCTTTGCGGGGCATGCCCCAGGAATTTCAGCTCTTTTGCCTGTAAAAAAAAACATACAATACCCCCCCCCAACATTACAACCCACCACCCACATACCCCTAATCTAACCCAAACCCCCTTAAAGAAACCTAACACTAAGCCCCTGAAGATCTTCCTACCTTGTCTTCACCATACCAGGTTCACCGATCCGTCCTGGCTCCAACATCTTCATCCAACCCAAGCGGGGGTTGGCGATCCATAATCCGGTCCAGAAGAGGCTCCAAAGTTTTCCTCCTATCCGGCAAGAAGAGGACATCCGGACCGGCAAACATCTTCTCCAAGCGGCATCTTCGATCTTCTTCCATCCGGAGCGAAGCGGCAGGATCCTGAAGACATCCAGCGCGGAACATCCATCCGGACCGACGACTGAACGACGAATGACTGTTCCTTTAAGGGACGTCATCCAAGATGGCGTCCCTCGAATTCCGATTGGCTGATAGGATTCTATCAGCCAATCGGAATTAAGGTAGGAATTTTCTGATTGGCTGATGGAATCAGCCAATCAGAATCTAGTTCAATCCGATTGGCCGATCCAATCAGCCAATCAGATTGAGCTCGCATTCTATTGGCTGATCGGAACAGCCAATAGAATGCGAGCTCAATCTGATTGGCTGATTGGATCAGCCAATCGGATTGAACTTGATTCTGATTGGCTGATTCCATCAGCCAATCAGAAAATTCCTACCTTAATTCCGATTGGCTGATAGAATCCTATCAGCCAATCGGAATTCGAGGGACGCCATCTTGGATGACGTCCCTTAAAGGAACAGTCATTCGTCGTTCAGTCGTCGGTCCGGATGGATGTTCCGCGCTGGATGTCTTCAGGATCCTGCCGCTTCGCTCCGGATGGAAGAAGATCGAAGATGCCGCTTGGAGAAGATGTTTGCCGGTCCGGATGTCCTCTTCTTGCCGGATAGGAGGAAGACTTTGGAGCCTCTTCTGGACCGGATTATGGATCGCCAACCCCCGCTTGGGTTGGATGAAGATGTTGGAGCCAGGACGGATCGGTGAACCTGGTATGGTGAAGACAAGGTAGGAAGATCTTCAGGGGCTTAGTGTTAGGTTTCTTTAAGGGGGTTTGGGTTAGATTAGGGGTATGTGGGTGGTGGGTTGTAATGTTGGGGGGGGGGTATTGTATGTTTTTTTTTACAGGCAAAAGAGCTGAAATTCTTGGGGCATGCCCCGCAAAGGGCCCTGTTCAGGGCTGGTAAGGTAAAAGAGCTTGTAACTTTTTTAATTTAGAATAGGGTAGGGAATTTTTTATTTTGGGGGGCTTTGTTATTTTATTAGGGGGCTTAGAGTAGGTGTAATTAGTTTAAAATTGTTGTAATATTTTTCTTATGTTTGTAAATATTTTTTTATTTTCTGTAACTTAGTTCTTTTTTATTTTTTGTACTTTAGCTAGTTTATTTAATTGTATTTATTTGTAGGAATTGTGTTTAATTAATTTATTGATAGTGTAGTGTTAGGTTAATTGTAGGTAATTGTAGGTAGTTTATTTAATTATTTTATTGATAGGGTAGTGTTAGGTTTAATTATAACTTAGGTTAGGATTTATTTTACAGGTAAATTTGTTATTATTTTAACTAGGTAACTATTAAATAGTTCTTAACTATTTAATAGCTATTGTACCTGGTTAAAATAATTACAAAGTTGCCTGTAAAATAAATATTAATCCTAAAATAGCTATAATATAATTATAATTTATATTGTAGCTATATTAGGATTTATTTTACAGGTAAGTATTTAGCTTTAAATAGGAATAATTTATTTAATAAGAGTTAATTTATTTCGTTAGATTTAAATTATATTTAACTTAGGGGGGTGTTAGTGTTAGGGTTAGACTTAGCTTTAGGGGTTAATACATTTATTAGAATAGCGGTGAGCTCCGGTCGGCAGATTAGGGGTTAATAATTGAAGTTAGGTGTCGGCGATGTTAGGGAGGGCAGATTAGGGGTTAATACTATTTATGATAGGGTTAGTGAGGCGGATTAGGGGTTAATACATTTATTATAGTAGCGCTCAGGTCCGCTCGGCAGATTAGGGGTTAATAAGTGTAGGCAGGTGTCGGCGACGTTGAGGGGGGCAGATTAGGGGTTAATAAATATAATATAGGGGTCGGCGATGTTAGGGGCAGCAGATTAGGGGTACATAGGGATAACGTAGGTGGCGGCGATTTGCGGTCGGAAGATTAGGGGTTAATTATTTTAAGTAGCTGGCGGCGACTTTGTGGGGGGCAAGTTAGGGGTTAATAAATGTAATACAGGGGTCGGCGGGGTATGGGGCAGCAGATTAGGGGTACATAAATATAACGTAGGTGGCGGTCGGCAGATTAGGGGTTAAAAATTTTAATTGAGTGGCGGTGGTGTGGGGGGACCTCAGTTTAGGGGTACATAGGTAGTTTATGGGTGTTAGTGTACTTTAGGGTACAGTAGTTAAGAGCTTTATGAACCGGTGTTAGCCAGAAAGCTCTTAACTCCTGCTATTTTCAGGCGGCTGGAATCTTGTCGTTAGAGCTCTAACGCTCACTTCAGAAACGACTCTAAATACCGGCGTTAGAAAGATCCCATTGAAAAGATAGGCTACGCAAATGGCGTAGGGGGATCTGCGGTATGGAAAAGTCGCGGCTGAAAAGTGAGCGTTAGACCCTTTAATCACTGACTCCAAATACCAGCGGGCGGCCAAAACCAGCGTTAGGAGCCTCTAACGCTGGTTTTCACGGCTACCGCCGAACTCCAAATCTAGGCCTAAGATTGCTAAGTGTTTGAAATGAGACAGGTTAACTTAAAACTGGTCAGTTTACACTACGGCTGACTTAATTATGAAATATATACCAACAAACCTAAATCCTGCATTTAAGCAGATCTAATGGTATGAGTACCACAGCTTATGGTTCCAGCAAGACCATATAGAGTACAGCATTTTCAAAATCTATAAGTACAGCAGACAGATGGGAACATTTGTACACTATATTAGAAGTGGTGCTCTTGGTTGGAGAAAATGGGGAAAAAACAAACAAACATATGTCAACCTTTTAAAAGTACTTTTCTTCATCTAGCAATCTACCCAGATCATTAATGTACAATTTTGAATTCACAGAATTATTTTTGTTTGCACATTTACAAATATGATTCTTTAAAAAGTGATCTCTTAATTGATGCATTTTTTTTATCATGCATGTCACACACTGTTGATTTAGGGGATGCAAGGTGCATACATCTTTCCTCCTGTGAGTGTTTGTGTTTCTGTGGGTGTCTGTGTTTATGTCTTTGGGCTTTGGTTTGTGTGTCTATGAGTGTGTATGTATTTTTTTTTCTGTGGGTCTCTCTGTGAGTATGGGTGTGTATGTCTTTGTGCATTTTCTGTGGATGTCTGTGAGGGTGTGTGCACATGTCTTTGATATTTTTCTATGGGTGTCTCTGTGAGGGTGTGTGTATGTTTGTCTTTGTGTATTTTCTCTGGATGCCTCTGTGAGGGTGGGTGTGTATGTCTGTGTTTTCTGTGGATGTCTCTGTGAGGGTGTGTATTTTCTGTGGATTTCTCAGTGAGGGTGTTTGTATGTATGTCTTTGTGTGTTTTATGTGGTTGTCTCTCTGTGTGTGTATGTCTTTGTGTGTTTTCTGTGGGTATCTCTGTGTGTGTGTGTATGTCTTTGTGTGTTTTCCGAGGCTGTCTATGTTGGTGTTTCCTTGGGTGAATGTGCAAGTTTGTATGTGTGTGTCCATTGTCTGTTCTTTTTTAGGACATTTTGACCTTACTACTGATTATTAACATCTTTCTACAGACTTTGAGCTAACAAGACCTTTCCGGAAGTTACTAATTCACCATTTAACCTTTAAATTATTGTTTAGGCAGTTCAGGGCCCTTCCTTTCAGCTACTGCATGCTGTTGTCATCATTTAGTTGGCATCTTCCTTTACAAAAAGATAATCAGAACTCCATATTTTGTTTTATAAATCTCCTTTTTTTTTACAAAATTGTAGTTTATCTCATTACTTGTCAGGTCAATGTAAACAAGTGTTGAGTGTCTGTTTGGGTGTCTGTGTCTGAGTGTGTTTCTTTGCATGTCTGCTAGAGTGTCTATATGTAAATCCTTATGTGTGAGTGTGTGTGTGTGTTTCAGTGTATGAGTGTATCTGTGTGTTTGTATGTTACTACCTTTACAACATTTCCAAGTTTAAATAGACACTTAAGAATAAAGTGCATATACGTTTTAGTCACTTGGTAAAAAATTGCACATGTCAAAGGAGGAGGGGGGGGGGGGGGCCCTGATCAATGGTTAAGTCAGGGGCCTCAAAATTTCTAGTGGCGGCCCTGATTTCAAAACATACATTTTCTGTGGTCGTGATAAAATTATTATGGTTCAATGTGGAGATGTTTACCTTCATAACACTGCCGAAATAGTATGGTTTGCTTCTCAATAATTGCAGCATGGTCTAAGCATTTACTGTAGAAGACAGAATTACATTTGTATAAATGTTTAAATACAAATGTGCCTGGTAAATATAAGGGTCATTCATAAAGTTTCTATTACTTTTTTAGCTTAAAATCAGCACTGGGAACTAAGATTCATGTGGCTGTTACAAATGGTTTTATACCTACAATTGCCTCAGGTTAAAGGCATAATTCTTGCATAATGGTAGAATAAATTAGCCTTCAGCAGTCATCTATAATCTTATGGCCCCCATTTATCATAGTGCGTGAAGACAATGTTGTCAGAAAGAGAACCTGTCTGCACACTTTCAAGGCTTCTGGTGCAGCATAGGCTGCCAGACTGTAAAACTGCATGAGCAATTACTTGTGCAACGCTGCCCCTGGCTCTCACTCAGCCAATTGTGTGAGGGCAGAGCTCGTCAGTCATCCCGGATGAATAATCCCATATTGTCTAACATGTGCAACCTCTAAGCTTGTGCACATGTTAAGAGGCAGCAGTCATAAGGTTGGTGCTTCATAACAGTTGAAAGAAGATGTATATTATCTGATGACTTACAGTATTTGTGCATAAAAAATGGCAAAAGGAAGAATGAAGGGGAAAGTTTATGCGCTGAGTAAATACTGGCATAAAAAATAGAGGCTGCTTGAGCATGTATGTATTTGATCTAAGGTCTCTAAGGTGTTAATTTTGCTGCAAAACTTTCAAATATCATTCGATGCTAAACGTGAATGACACTTCATACTTCCAAAATAAAGGCCTTATGTAATAAGCGCCGTGGGTACAAGGTAATCAATGCAACAATTGCTTAAAGGGTCACTGTACCCAAATTTTTTCTTTTGTGATTCAGATAGAGCATGCAATTTGAAGCAACTTTCTAATGTACTCCTATTATCAAATTTTCTTCATTCTCTTGGTATGTTTATTTGAAAAGCAAGAATTTAAGTCCAAATTTAAATGTCAATGAATGCATTTCAATTTCAAATATATGCGTTTTTGAACTATACTTTCATTAGCAAAAAAATCTTCTTGTAGAAGTTATTGTTTTCAGCAGTATATTTACATATCCTGTGAGGGCCTGTGCGCCAGCATTCAAGCACCACACATTCTCAGATTGCTAGCGGTGGTGTTTATTACATCTGTAAAGATTTGATTTGTACTATACAAGCTGACTCTTTGAGAAGGTGTTGTGTTTGAATATTGGTGCACTGCCCTCAAAGGATATGTGTGTATGCCGCTGAAGAAAGAACTGTAATATCTTTTACTAGATGCATTTCTACTAATGAAAGTAAATTGCAAAAATGCTTTTATTTAAAATTGAAATGCACCCATGCACATCTAAATTTTAAACTTTTTATTCATTTAAATGAAAAGCACAATTCTTTTACTGGGGTTAGATAGGTTTAATTGTATGGCATAGATATAGAAAATGGAATAACCTTTAGATAATAATTAAGGTAAACCAGTTAAAAGTTAAAGATAATAACTTTGTTTATAGACAGTAACCAAAAGTTTAATCTTCACTACATAATCTCTTTTTCTTCTCTCCTTTTTTATTATGTATAAAAGAGAATAAATACATAAACCAGAACACTTAAAAAATGCAAACAAATGTTTGTTTAAAAGAATAAAAGTTTAGAAACTGTACTCTAAAAAAAGATAGGTAGATTTGTGTATAGACCTCAATACTTTGCTTGCAATAGGCTTCACTACATACATGTTGCTAACATTTTCTTTATTACTGTAGACAAACAACCCTATATCCTATGGAACCTGCTTCTGGAAGTGACAATTGTACAGCAATATTGGAGAACTATTGCAACTATTAGTAGGTCTGGAGCAATCACACATAAGCTGCTCAAAAGATGAGTACCTCAAGCTATGCAAATGCTACTACATAATAGCTAAACCTATTACTTTATACGGGCGTTGATATGACATAATTGCAACAGCAACAGAGCAACTGCTGATCCCTCTTCCTGTTTTAAAAGAAGTTGAACAAATGCTTTAACTGGCATTAACTGCTTTTAGAGGCATGAAAGTGCAAATGATTATATATATAAAATGTTCCTCTAAAATATGTCTATCTGGTCAAATTTCTTCGCTTCCAAGAAAAAGAGGAGATTATGACGACTGCAAGAAAAAACCCCACCTTTAAATTCAAAGGCTCAGTGGTACAGTTCTACCAAGATTTATGCTTCAAAACCTTACAGAAGAGATATTACTTACGTCCATTAACACAGCTATTAAGAAAAAATCAGACTATGTACAGATGGGGATTCCCCTTTGCCTTGCACCATGAAGGAGGCACTTTTACCATCAGAGATAAGCAGGATATACCAGAACTATGTCAAATACTAAAGCTGGAATGCCCAGAGTTTCCAGAAAATTCCCAAGACAACAACAAAGGGCGACCACAACTCCAGCGAGGAACAATCCAAAACGGTAGATGGACAAAAGTCTCCAAAAGAAGACAGAAACCTTGAGAGTCTTAAAGATCTAGGAAAAGATCTTTAGAATGGAGACGTAACTTTGCCTTTTTCTGGAAGGAAAAACAGATCACCAACCCTCTGATTTGGACTGGAACATTGTAAGGGGAGGGGTTTCTGTTGGGCACTAGGTATAGGGGAGATATTTCAGAGAGAGACTGAGAGAAAATATTGACACCGCCTAAGGACCCAGAGACTAAATTAGCTAGCGCAGAAAGGAAGGCTTTCTAGTGAACATATAAATCTAATCCTTCTTACTTCAGCCAAAAACAACAACCGCTCAGACACTTGAATCATATCAGTTTGGCTTATTTACATACGGATCTCTAAATATTACAATAGCAAATATAATTGCACACTAAGTTAGAAATTAGTAGCCACATAGATGGATACAAAACAATTTCTATTTTTATCTGTATTTTACTAAGTGTTTTTGTTGAATTTTTGTTTGTTCTCTTTTTTCCATTCTAAGTACTATCGAGCAGGGGTCGAGAAAGTTTCTCCATGTCAAAGATGGCCTGAAGAGGGCAGCCACCAAGCAGAATCAAGACAAAAACCACTACACAGGTACGAGGGGAGGAGGGGGGAGGAGAAATAGAATTTCCTAAATGACCTCTAAACTAAATATAATATCACACAATGTTAGAGGCCTAAACACAAATGTGAAGAGGAAAACAGCACTCACCCAATACAACAGTATGAAAGCTAAAATAATCTTTTTACAAGAAACGCACTTTACTCATAACCAGTCTCCTAGATATTGGGATAAACAAATCAGGCAACACTTTCACTCCACATCAGACGCAAAAAAGAGAGGGGTATCGATACTTATCCATAACTCACTTCCATTCACTAAAGAGGAGGTGATTAGAGACAAAGAGGGCAGGTATCTTATACTGAGAGGAAATATTAAGGGCACAAAAATAACACTATGCAACGTCTATGCACCTAACGAGCAGCAACATAAATTTTTCAATAAGCTCTCACATCTGTTAACTCAGTGGTCCCAAACGTAAACTTAAAAGTAATACGAGAATCTAACACCAACAAACTCACAAATAAACAACAGAGGACCAATTCTATCACTAAATCGATTAGAGAAGAATTAGAGACCCACAATATAATTGACTCCTGGACAGCACTTTACGGCCAAACTACTGACCACACATACTATTCACCAGCTCATAAAATATATACCAAACTGGATTACATATACATCAGCCAAATTTTGCTACCCAATTTAATTTCCTCGACCATCCATACCTCAGTATGGTCAGACCATTCTATAATACAAATCCAGTTAAAGGACCTTATAGACATAAATAGACAGAAATCTTGGACGTATGACCCTACACTACTAAAACAACCAGATATCCAAAACAGAATCACACAAAGGGGCCTAGTTATCAAGCCGTCAACCTCAAATACGCTGGAATTCCGCAGCATATTTGTGGCGAGGCTGATTCGCCTTAGTTATCAAAGGCTTCAGACCGGCAAAAGTAGAATTTTGTGACGTAAACTTCGATCCGCCGGACTCCGTCTGACACAGATCGATTCTTACGTCACTCCAGATGTTCCGCACACAAGTGCGGCACAATCTGACTACTTTTGCTAGTTATCAAAAACTAGCAGGTACGCTCGGCACTTTTCCGGCCCAGAGTACCTGGTTTTCAAACCGCCAGCCTGGAGGCGGCGGATCCCATAGGAATCAATGGGAGTCTGACCATCGCGAAAGTACAAGTTCGCTGCTGACAGACATCCCATTGATTTCTATGGGAACTGTCTACACCTAACACCCTAACACGTACCCCGAGTCTAAACACCACTAATCTGCCCCCCTACACCGCCGCAACTAAATAAAGTTATTACCCCCTAAACCGCCTCTCCCGGAGCCCACCGCAAGCTACTCTATCCCTATTAACCCCTAAACCGCCGCTCCCGGAGCCCACCACAACTATAATAAATGTCTTAACCCCTAAACCGCCGCTCCCGGAGCCCACCGCCACCTACATTATACCTATTAACCCCTATCCTGCCCCCCCTATACTGCCGCCCTCTGTAATAAAGTTATTAACCCCTATCCTGCCAATCCCGCACCTCGCCGCAAATAAATAAATAGTTTAACCCCTAAACCACCGCTCCCTGAACCCGCCCAACCTATCTTAAATTTATTAACCCCTATCCTGCCCCCCCTACACCGTCGCCACCTATAATAAATTTATTAACCCCTATCCTGCCCCCCGCTACACCGCCGCCACTGTAATAAAATTATTAACCCCTAAACCTAAGTCTAACACTAACCCTAACACCCCCCTAACTTAAATATTAATTAAATACATCTAAATAATATTTATATTATTAACTAAGTTAATCCTATTTAAAACTAAATACTTACCTATAAAATAAACTCTAATATAGCTACAATATAAATAATAATTATATTATAGCTATCTTAGGATTTATTTTTATTTTACAGGTAACTTTCAATTTATTTTAACTAGGTACAATAGCTATTAAATAGTTATTAACTATTTAATAGCTACCTAGCTAAAATGAAGAGACATTTACCTGTAAAATAAATCCTAACCTAAGTTACAATTACACCTAACACTACACTATACTTTAATAAATTATTCCTATTTAAAACTAAATACTTACTTGTAAAATAAACCCTAATATAGCTACAATGTAATTCATAATTACATTGTAGCTATTTTAGGATTTATATTTATTTTACAGGTAACTTTGTATTTATTTTAGCTAGTTAGAATAGTTATTAAACAGTTATTAACTATTTAATAACTACCTAGCTAAAAGAAATACAAAATTACCTGTAAAATAAATCCTAACCTAAGTTACAATTAAACCTAACACTACACTATCATTAAATTAATTAAATAAACTACCTACAAATAACTATAATTAAATACAATTACCTAAACTAACTAAAGTACAAAAAATAAAAAAAGCTAAGTTACAAAAAAAAAAGTTACAAACATTTAAAAACATATTACAACAATTTTAAGCTACTTACACCTAATCTAAGCCCCCTAATAAAATAACAAACCCCCCAAAATAAAAAAATGCCCTACCCTATTCTACATTAAAAAAGTTCAAAGCTCTTTTACCTTACCAGCCCTTAAAAGGGCCTTTTGTGGGGGCATGCCCCAAAGTTCAGCTCTTTTGCCTGTATAAGAAAAATACAACCCCCCCCAACATTAAAACCCACCACCCACATACCCCTAATCTAACCCAAACTCCCCTTAAAATAACCTAACACTAATCCCCTGAAGATCATCCTACCTTTAGTTGTCTTCACTCAGCCGAGCCACCGATGGAACTGAAGAGGACATCCGGACCAGCAGAAGTTATCCTCCAAGGGGCGCTGAAGAAATCTTCCATCCGATGAAGTGATCCTCCAAGCGGCGCTGAAGAAATCTTCCATCCGGGCGAGGTCATCTTCCAAGAGGCGCTGAAGAAGTCTTCTATCCGGGCGAGGTCATCGTCGAAGCCGGGTCTTGAATCTTCATCCCGCCGACGCGGAACATCCTCCTTTCCAGATGAACTACCGACGAATGAAGGCTCCTTTAAGGGACGTCATCCAAGATGGCGTCCCTTCAATTCCGATTGGCTGATAGGATTCTATCAGCCAATCGGAATTAAGGTAGGAAAAATCTGATTAGCTGATGGAATCAGCCAATCAGATTCAAGTTCAATCCAATTGGCTGATCCAATCAGCCAATCAGATTGAGCTTGCATTCTATTGGCTGATCGGAACAGCCAATAGAATGCGAGCTCAATCTGATTGGCTGATTGGATCAGCCAATCGGATTGAACTTGAATCTGATTGGCTGATTCCATCAGCCAATCAGATTTTTCCTACCTTAATTCCGATTGGCTGATAGAATCCTATCAGCCAATCGGAATTGAAGGGACGCCATCTTGGATGACGTCCCTTAAAGGAGCCTTCATTCGTCGGTAGTTCGTCGGGAAAGGAGGATGTTCCGCGTCGGCGGGATGAAGATTCAAGACCCGGCTTCGACGATGACCTCGCCTGGATAGAAGACTTCTTCAGCGCCTCTTGGAAGATGACCTCGCCCGGATGGAAGATTTCTTCAGCGCCGCTTGGAGGATCACTTCATCGGATGGAAGATTTCTTCAGCGCCCCTTGGAGGATAACTTCTGCCGGTCCGGATGTCCGCTTCAGTTCCATCGGTGGCTCGGCTGAGTGAAGACAACTAAAGGTAGGATGATCTTCAGGGGATTAGTGTTATGTTATTTTAAGGGGGGTTTGGGTTAGATTAGGGGTATGTGGGTGGTGGGTTTTAATGTTGGGGGGGTTGAATTTTTCTTTTACAGGCAAAAGAGCTGAACTTTGGGGCATGCCCCCACAAAAGGCCCTTTTAAGGGCTGGTAAGGTAAAAGAGCTTTGAACTTTTTTAATGTAGAATAGGGTAGGGCATTTTTTTATTTTGGGGGGTTTGTTATTTTATTAGGGGGCTTAGATTAGGTGTAAGTAGCTTAAAATTGTTGTAATATGTTTTTAAATGTTTGTAACTTTTTTTTTTTTGTAACTTAGCTTTTTTTATTTTTTATACTTTAGTTAGTTTATGTAATTGTATTTAATTGTAGTTATTTGTAGGTAGTTTAATTAATTAATTTAATGATAGTGTAGTGTTAGGTTTAATTGTAACTTAGGTTAGGATTTATTTTACAGGTAATTTTGTATTTCTTTTAGCTAGGTAGTTATTAAATAGTTAATAACTATTTAATAACTATTCTAAGTAGCTAAAATAAATACAAAGTTACCTGTAAAATAAATATAAATCCTAAAATAGCTACAATGTAATTATGAATTACATTGTAGCTATATTAGGGTTTATTTTACAGGTAAGTATTTAGTTTTAAATAGGAATAATTTATTAAAGTATAGTGTAGTGTTAGGTGTAATTATAACTTAGGTTAGCATTTATTTTACAGGTAAATTTCTCTTCATTTTAGCTAGTTAGCTATTAAATAGTTAATAACTATTTAATAGCTATTGTACCTAGTTAAAATAAATTGAAAGGTACCTGTAAAATAAAAATAAATCCTAAGATAGCTATAATATAATTATTATTTATATTGTAGCTATATTAAAGTTTATTTTATAGGTAAGTATTTAGTTTTAAATAGGATTAACTTAGTTAATAATATAAATATTATTTAGATGTATTTAATTAATATTTAAGATAGGGGGGTGTTAGGGTTAGTGTTAGACCTAAGTTTAGGGGTTAATAAATTTATTACAGTGGCGGCGGTGTAGTGGGGGGCAGGATAGGGGTTAATAAATTTATTATAGGTGCCGACGGTGTAGGGGGGGCAGGATAGGGGTTAATAAATTTAATATAGGTTGCGGCGGGTTCAGGGAGCGGCGGTTTAGGGGTTAAACAATTTTTTATTTGTGGCGAGGTGCGGGATCAGCAGGATAGGGGTTAATAACTTTATTACAGAGGGCGGCAGTATAGGGGGGGCAGGATAGGGGTTACTAGGTATAATGTAGGTGGCAGCGGTGTCCGGGAGCGGCGGTTTAGGGGTTAATACATTTGTAATAGTTGCGGCAGGGTCTAGGAGTGGCGGTTTAGGGGTTAGTAACTTTATTTAGTTGCGGGGGGCTCCGGGGGCGCCGGTATAGGGGGTAGAACAGTGTAGTTTAGTGTGAGTGCTTAGTGACAGGCTAGCAAGAAAGCTGTTAAACAGCCGAAGAGCAGCGAGATCAGATGAGTGATAACTCTCACAGTCCGCTGCTCATCGCCCCGCGGCTTTTTGACAGCTTTTTTTGATAACTTAGGCGTATTTTTTCAGGTCCGCGGCGGCGAAGGTAGGCGAGCTTAGGCGGGCGTATTGGGCCGGCGAAGTCAGAAAAGTTGATGGCTTGATAACTACCCCCCAGAATCTCCAAGAATATTAGAGGCTAAATGTTGACCCCTCAATCAAACCGATAATGGTATGGGCAGCTCATAAACCAGTAATTAGGGGATTGCTCATAAAAGAAAAAGCTATTTATATGAAAAGAATTAGCTCTGTAACGAGTTCCCTACAGCATGAGATTGAAATGCTGGAAAAGGCACATCAAACCACTCTATCACAATCAACATTAAATACACTAAGCACTAAAAGAAAAGAGCTTGCTAAAATCTTAGCGGATAATTCCATGAGGTCTATAAATAAATTAAAAGCATACTACTTCTTGCATGCGAATAAACCAGATAGATTCTTAGCTAATAGACTGAGAGACAAAACAAAGTCCTTCACTATAACGCAGATACAAAAAAAAGACGGCACTCTGACATCCCACCCGCAGGAAATAGCAGAAAGCTTTGCCCAATACTATGAAGCTCTATATGATGGGAGGAAGGTCATCCACTCAACCCATATAACAGCCCTTAGGAATAGAATACTAGAGACAGCAGCTTTACATAAGTTAGACCAAGAAGATGCAAAAGCCCTAGACGCAGAGATCACAATTCCAGAAATTATGATAGCAATTAAAGAACTTAAATTAGGAAAAGCGGCGGGCCCGGACGGGTTCCCGGGAGAGTACTATAAGTTATATAAAAATGAATTGACTACCCATCTTCACAAATTCTGTAATGATATTTTGAAAGGTACACCTATTCCCCCAGAATTACTCCAAGCCAAGATAATTGTAATCCCCAAACCTGGAAAAAACCCTAAATTGACACAAAGCTATAGATCGATTTCGCTAATCAACCAAGATGTAAAAAATTTCACCAAAATATTAGCAAACAGGCTCAAGCAGTACTTACCCTCACTGATCGACCCGGATCAGGTGGGCTTTATTAAAGATCGGGAAGCACCTGATAACATCCGTCGCACAATAGCTTTGGTGGAATACTTGAAGGGCACAGAAACGCCTTCTCTGCTTCTATCTTTGGATGCAGAGAAGGCGTTTGATAGGGTTGATTGGATATACATGGTGGGGATTCTGGAACACCTGGGGTTTGGCAACAAATTCATTGACGCAATCAAAAATATTTATTCTTACCCAGTAGCAACCATTAGAACGGCGGGCTATCAGTCTAGAACTATACGCATCTTGAATGGTACCCGACAGGGGTGCCCATTATCACCGCTACTATTCGCTTTATGCGTAGAATCACTTGCAGTGTGCATTCGTAACTCTGGGGACATTCATGGGGTAAAATTGAATAAAGGGGAATATAAACTAACATTATTCGCAGATGATATTTTGCTTTCAATCACAAAACCCATGATATCCTTGCCCCACCTCTATCATCTTTTAGATGATTTTTCTGCGATCTCGGGTTTCAGAATAAACTCGGATAAGTGTGAAGCTATTCCTCTATCATTACCAGGTCACACCCGAAAACTAATAGAAGCCAACTTCGATTTCAATTGGGCCAACAAATCCCTAAAATACCTGGGAATTAACATTACAGACACAATAGAAACTTTATACAAGATTAATTACATTCCAATTTATAAGGCCATACGGAAAGATTTAACCAAATGGCAAAAAAGGAATTTCTCATGGCTTGGTAGACTAGCAGCAGTAAGATGAACATCTTCCCAAGGTTGCTATATCTATTTAGAGCCCTACCTATTAAGATCCCGATCGGGGAACTAGAGGGGATGCAAACCGAACTTATTACATTTATAAGAGGACACAAAACTACCAGAATAGCTGCCCAGATTTTAAAACGCCACAAACAGCTAGGTGGAATGGGAGTTCCCAATCTCAGAGACTACTATCAGGCAGCTAGAATAGCGCAATGCGCATTACTAAGTAAGGACTGTAAGGGGATGACGTGGCCTCATATAGAGGCGGATATAGGGGGTCTGAAATCCCCAAGACACATTTTGTGGAATATAACTCACTCACACAACCAACAACGAGTTAAACTAAAAATCACAGAGGAATCCAATACAATTTGGCGAACACTAACTCACAAACTGAAACTACTTTCCCCACAGACTACTTCCATACCAATAGAAGCGATTCTAACAAAAGATTTTCACACCCAAATAACTAAATGGGAAAATAAAGGGTTATATAGGGTGGCAGATTTTATGGACAAAGGGAAATTACTGACATTTGTACAACTGAGAGATAAGGTTAGCCCAAACATAATTCATTGGTTCTTATATCTTCAAATATCACACGCTATAAACAAATACAGACAAGGAATAGAACACTCCCCACATTCCATTCTGGAACAAATAATGATGACACCAGGTAGAAATAAAAAGATGATCACAAGATTATACCTTGCAATTCAGGAGGCGACATATAAAACAAAACCAATGCTCCATACCAAATGGGAACAGGATTTAGAACTAACATACAACGAGGATGACTGGAGACGCATTCTCTCAGAATTAAGTAGAGGTTTCACAGGAGCAGACCTAATCGAGAATCTTAGATGACTCATTCGTATTAACAGCCTCAAAGGCCTTGTTACATGTTCACATAGACTCACTGAACTCAGCTACGAACACATGGGTTAACTTGATATGTACAGCTACTAGAATATGCATTGCTAGGAAATGGAAAGTGGGGGCCCCAGATTGGCGTGATGTGCTTGATAAAATTGATAATATCTACAATATGTCAGAATCAGCTGGATGCAGGGTACCTCAGAAAGGTTTCAAAAAGTTTGGATACACTGGATCTTAAATAAATATGGGGAGGAGGGATAACCTGGTCTACCTATAAATGATAATGTTGCTACCTCTGGGCCACACAATAGAAATACAAAAGAAATATCATAAACAAGGAGAAATGACTATCTACCTATAAAGATACCCAATAATAAGGACACTGCTCGATGGGAAAAGGAATGGTTTATAGTTAAAAGTTTTATTCAGTTAAAAGTTTATTGTTCAGGGGGAATCAGGAGGGAGGTGAGGGGATAGGGGGATATAAGTAAATTACAGAAAGGGAGAAAAAAGTTGTCAACATAACATGCTTCTTATTATGGCAGAGAGATTCCATGTCTTGGAATTTGTACATACTGTAATGTCATGATGTAACTATTGTACAACTCTAATAAAAAGTATTTCAACTAAAATATGTCTATCTGCCATCACAATCTAAGCCCAATCTCTTCTGTCCCACAACCCCTAAACAAATAAACCTAATTTTCTTGCCACACCTACATGCAAGTCCCACTATTCTGTTGCCCTCTGCCACATTTAACTTAAACACAATTTGCTGGAAATTCTCCACACAAATAACAATTACCATTCTAACCCAGAGTGCACCACTGCAGTTAACACAGTGGTTTCTCAGAACCCCTAAAATGAACTGTAATTGTGACTTTTCCCTTGAAAGTTATCCTTTCTTCTAACCCTCACATGTCACTCCCACCCTCAAACCCCTCCCACTAAATACCTATGTGCAACCCTTCCTTCCTTCCTTCCTTCCTTCCAGAATCACATAACCCCCAAGTTAAAATTAAAATAAATAATACAGATTGATTAAACCCTCCACCCATTTGCTTTTAGGATCTTCTGTCTCTTCTGCCAACAGCAGTACCTTCTTTGCCCCATGCTACATTCTTGGTTCATCTGTCCTTCTCTAGTTATAGAATAGGAGGATTGTCAAAAATAGCCTTTTCTTTGAACCATTTGCTGTGCCTTTAAAACTGGTGAGGTTGATAGTTATGTATTATTTACATAAGAAGCTTTGGAACTGAAAATCAAATGCAGTGAATAAAGAAGTAAAAAAAAAGAGTCTAAAAACAGTTTTAGTACATAGATGTTTAAAACTCAGTACTGTATGAATCAGTAAGCAACACACCCTCTTTTTAAGATGTACCATAATGCAGACTTTTTTTTTTCTTTTTAACCCTTCTATTCTTTTTTGAACTAGCTTGACGTTGATCACAATCTATCATACATTTTTATATTTTCTGGCCGCAGAGAGGAATTTTTCAAATGAAAGACAATAACAATTAATCAGCTAGTTTTACGAAATTTTAGCGATTTAGGGAAATTAACGACCGCCACAAAATCGGCGGTATTTCACCTCCCTAAAGCGCTGCTATTACAGGTTTTAAAAAACCCGGCTTGCGCGGGCGATATGGTGGCGTTGAGCTCCATATCTCCCCCAAATACAAGCGCTGCTTTGACGTGCTCATGCATGATTTCCCCATAGACATCAATGGGGAGAGCAAGCAAAAAAAAGCTTAACACCTGCGATCGCAGAAACAAAAGCTTCGTAATGCAGCCCTATTGATGTCTATGGGGAAAGAAAAAGTTATGTTTAAACCTAACACCCTAACATAAAAACCACGTCTAAACACTCCTAATCTGCCGCCCCGTCATCCTCGCAACCTACATGATGTTATTAACGCCTTATCTGCCGCTCCCTCCTTCATAATGTTATTAACCCCTAATCTTCCGCCCCTAACATTACCGCCACTATATTAAAGTTATTAACCCCTAAACCTCTGGCCTCCCACATCACTAACACTACATAAATATATTAACTCCTAAACCTAAACCTAATCCTAACGTGACCCTAACTTAACCCTAACACCCCCTAACTTAAATATAATTAAAATAAATCTAAACAAACATTACAATTATTACCTAAATAATACCTATTTAAAGCTAAATACATATTTACCTGTAAAATAAAACCTAAGATAGCTACAAAATAACTAATAATTATAATATTTTAGCTATCTTAGGTTTTATTTTTATTTCACAGGTAGTCTGTATTTATTTTAACTAGGTAGACTAGTTAGTAAATAGTTATTAATTATTTACTAGCTACCTAGTTAAAATAAATACAAAGTTACCTGTAAAGTAAAACCTAACCTTCCTTACACTAAAACTTAATATTACAATAAAATAAAAAAAGATAAATTAATAAAATACAATTATCTAAATTACAAAACAATAAACACTAAATTACACAAAATAAAAAATGAAATTATCAAAAATAAAAACAAATTACTCCTAATCTAATAGCCCTATGAAAATAAAAAAGCCCCCCCCCCCCCCCCAAGGACGAACATGACCGCATTCTAGTAAAGCTCCGGAGCAGCCAGCCTTGGCGGACGGTTTAACAGGGGTGATTCCCTGACACCCTACCATAAAAAGGCATGATTTAATGCCATGACGGAGCAGAGGTACTGGATCACAGTTTAGACGTACGCTAAAGTAAAACGGAGCCCAGCAAACCGCATCAGATGTTCCGGTCCAGCGCAAACCCATCACGAATGTCGCAGTTGAATTGTTAGACCTCTTGCAGGGATCATAGGCGCCGGGTCACTACAGGAGCATTGAAGTACCCTCTTTCGGGAGGCTCACTCACAAACGCACGGAATCCCCACGTTACACAAATCTAGGGGCGCTGTCCCTGGGGCCTAGGCCACAAGAATTACACCAATAAGGGACACAAGACTGCACAATTTATCCATTGCTCACATCACAACTACAATAGACTTTCTCATGAAACATAGACCTCTCCCAGCAAATACATTTAGCATTGTATCAGCGCTTAATACTAACAAGGGACTCAAATAGAAATTTGCACTGCTTTCAGGGAACTACAAGGCACACAATCATTTGGACAGAGATCAAGCTGCAGAATCAGCAAGATACAGTATTTGCTTACAAGGCTTCCCGCATCGCCATTATGGTGGCAAGAAACAAATCAAAGGGGGACAAAGGCACAAAACTGTTGTCATCGCAGGGAAATAAATTTAACGCATTCTTTAAGACTCTGGAAGGCCCAAACGCCTGTACAGAGGATGTAAGCATGCCTGACACTATGGACAGGGCAGAGGATAATAGTCACAGGTTAGAGAGCCATTCCACAGCAGTCACTAAAGCAGACTTTAGCTCCCTACCTACAAAAGATGAAATCTCCAACTTTATTGCTCAAGTTAATAACACTATAAAAGAAGGGCTAGCAGGTGTGAAACGGGAGATTAATGCCTTGGGTCACAGAGTACTACAATTAGAAGAACAATATGAAGAGCCCTCTAAGACCTCTGACAACATTGTGATTGCACTCGAGCAGCAAAATTCTACCATCTTGCAATTGCAGGCCCAAGTGGAAGATCTTGACAATAGAGGTAGGCGCCAAAATCTACGGATCAGAGGCGTCCCTGAACAAATCCAACCTGCCCAAATACCATCATACTTGCAGAACTTGTTCAAATATCTTTTGGAACTGAAAGCAGATGAAAGCATTCCAATAGACAGGGCCCACAGGGCACTAAGAGCTAAGCCGCCCTCATCAGCCCACCAAGAGACATTGTATTATGTTGCAACAGATTCACAGATAAGGAGAAAATCTTACAGGTGGCCCGCAAGAAGTCTCCAATCCGGTTTGGAGAAGACTCTATTCAGGTGTATGCTGATCTAAGTACCCTAACACTGGCAAAACACAAGGAAGAACGATTCTTAACCTTACAACTATCGGATCTAAATATTCAATACAGGTGGGGGTTCCCATTTGCCATTAAAGTGGTGAAGGGGGACAAAACCTACACGTATAGAGATGCTGATGATCTCAAGGAGTTCTGCCACCAATTGGGTATACCCCAACCTTCTCTACCATCATTAAGGGACAGCAACAAAGATGGTAGACCACAAGGCCGCAAAGATCAGAATGGGTAACCGTCCCAAAGAAAAAGAGAAACACTACCTCTCAAAAGCAGATCCCGACAGAGAGAGAGACTGATCCATCCTGAGGTCTTCCAGTTTGAAAGGATTCTTGTTGCCTAATGTGCAAAAGTGACCTAGATGATCAGGCGACAGTTATGTAGACACCTAGTTGCTGGTCTCACTGGCTTTGAACTTTTTTCAAGACCTGTTACTGTCTTGAACTGTTAAATTCTCCACTTATTTAGCATTCCAGTTCTCTCCATCCCCTACCACCTTCAAATGTTAGCTTAATGTTAGTACCTTCCTCCGGGTCAGGCCCGGTTTAGTACTTGTTTACTAACGCACTTCCCCCTCTCCAGATAGCGGTAGAGCTATCATTCCCTAGGCCATTGAGTTTCCATTTGCTCTGTAGAACTTAGTGAATGCTAACTTAATGATGTTTGTTATGGAAATTGTGTTTCTTGTTATGCATATGTTACGCTGTGTTGTTAATTATGACTTTTTAAATTTTTTTTATTTTCATTTGTCAGCTCAGTTCCCGCCGTGGGGGGGTAGAACACATACTTTATCCGTCAGCTCCCCTCTATGCTTTCTTGCCCCTCCTCTGGTGTCCACGAGAAAGCACATCATATCCTTTATTGATCAAACACATCAGGTAAGATCCCCAACACAAGCGAACTCTGACCACACAGAAGACCAACTATGACTGACAAGACACTTGTAGTAATATCGCAGAATACAAAAGGCCTCAACTCTCCCACCAAACGATCCATAGCACTAAAATGCTTTGCAAAACAAAAAGACTCAATTGTATTTGTCCAAGAAACTCACTTTTTAAAAGAAACAGAGCCTATATTCTCATCGAAACACCACCCGCTAAGTTTCCTTAACTCTCTCCCCAATAGAAAGAAAAATGGTGTGGGTATACTCATACGCAAAAATTTACAGCTCAAGTTAACAAATAGAATAATTGACGAAGATGGTAGAATTCTAATCCTGGTTGGCATTCTCTTTAACAACCCGGTGACTCTAGTGAACGTATATGCACCCAACTCTAACAAATCCAAATTTTTCCATTATCAACTGAAATTAGTATCAGATAACAGGAAGGGGACTTTAATACTGGGAGGGGACATAAATACAGCACTCGATCCGAAGTTAGACACATCTGCTAGCAATCAGCAGTCCAAGATTTGGCCACTCAATGCAATATACAATTGCCTATCACAGTTAGGTCTAATAGATATTTGGAGAGTGCAACACCCCATCCAAAGAAATTACACATTTTACTCTCATCCCTGGTTGGTTTACACAAGAATAGACTACATATTAATAGATAGAAATCACTTATCTTTGGTCAGAGACTCAAATATTCAAGCCACTCCCTGGTCAGACCACTCTCAAGTAGACATTGAACTGACATGGCCCAACCATCCTGTCACTCCATTTTTGTTTAGAATGGATGATTCTCTCCTTCGCTCCCCACCCACCAGGGATTCCCTTGCAAAATCCCTGTACTTTTGCTTCAGTACTACCCAAGAAGTAAGCCCGAGCACAGTCTGGAATGCTCATAAAGCTGTAATAAGAGGAGAATGCATTAAACATTCAGCATTTATTAAAAAAACATACAATAGTGAGATAGAGTCCCTAACTACACAACTTTCTAATCTAGAGCTACGCCACAAAAACACCCCATCAGACGCCACACTTTACAATCAGCTGGTGAAAGTCATACAGGATCTCAATAAAATACTGACAAAAGAAGCCCAGAAAAAAGCCATTAATATTAGAAAATTATATGCATATGAAGGCAACAGAGCAGGGCCACTCCTAACCAAACTTTTAAAAGCGCAAACAAGCAGAAATCAAATACAAAAACTGGTGACCACAAATAACCATAGTATTTATGATAGCAAACAGATAGCAGACTGTCTCAGCCAATTTTATTCACAGCTTTACAATCTTGATACTCAAAGTACAACCGATCATTTAAAACACATGCAAAACTATATAGATAAAGCAGAGGTGTCTAGACTAGAGGCCCTACAGAGGGACTCATTAGAGGAACCAATATCTTTAGTGGAAGTGATCAGGGCAATTTGTGACTTGCCCACTGGGAAAGCACCCGGCCCAGATGGTTTTTACAAACGCCTACTACAAATCCTTTGCAAATATCCTGGCCCCACAACTAATCAAATTATTTAACACAGGGGGGCGGAGCCAGCCGAGACCGTCAGCAGTCGCATTGATTTGCAGCTCCGGCACTAACTTTTCTCTAAACAGTAATTATGGAGGATTTTTCATAGTTTTACAGGATATTCATAAATATCTTATATTCTCGGAGGTCGAATTTTAGATTTTGGAGATCTCGATGTGGTATGTTTATTGCACTGATCGTGAGGTTGTGTGGCCTATAGAGAGCATGGTTATGGTGGCCATTTTTGTATTAGCTGCACAATAGAAGGAGAACCTATCATTACTTGATTTATCATCTTGACTTGGAAAACCGCAGCGCAAGCAGTACAGAAACATACTGAGTTACTCTCCTATGCTACACTCAAAAGAAGCCTATAGCGACCTATCAGAACCTGCTGGTCCAGTTAAAAAGGCTGCCTAATGACCACCACAACTCTCTCACTGTTACGCTGACAGAAGCCCTGCATTCTTCTATTACTGACATTACCTCTAAGGACTCCGTCAAAACCAATGGTGTGGGCACTGATGGAGTGAAACATATTGCGATAATTCCTGCACAGGCAATGGAACTGAAGAAGCCAATGTATATAATTGAGACCTCAGTGGACAGTTCGGAGGAACTGGTATTGCACAAAGCAGAGCATATGTCTGGTCACCGAGACATAAGATCTGCAAAGTTGCTTGACTATTGGACACTTCAGGTGCATCTTCCTACTTTTACGGACATACCTGAGACTTTAGGCAATTTAGTTATATTGCTTGCCAGTCTTGTAATAACGCTTGCCAAACAAGGACTCTTCTGCTCAGATCCTGTGATAGGAGTTGGTTAAACGGCGTGGGAGTAAGCTCTACAATCAGCGCTCTACCTTGATACCATTTCTGTACTTAACTCTTTAACTATGTGGTGTATTTTTATGGTGGACTTTATGTGGGACACAATCAAGTTTTTTATGTTATAATATATATGCAAACCTTATGATGGTCATTAACCTGATGCATGTTTGTTTAGCTTGCAATTATATATATCACCTGCCTACTATGGGCGCAATCCGATATAGATCGTAGTTTGCGGCGCAAGCGAGGGAACCCGCGTCGCCCGCAGTTTCAGCTCGCAACTCGAGCTATCCCATATATGTCGCCGTCAGATGCTAACGTGCCGTAAGTCTGACAAACCAGCGATGTCCAGAAATCTGCGCAAGTACAAATTTCTGGCATCGCCAGTGACTTGCGGCACGTTAGAAACTGCCGGCGCCTACAAAACCTGACTAAAGTCTAAATCACCCGCACTGTCTAACACGCCTCCCTAACATAGCCCGACACGTCTAACACGCCTCCCTAACATAGCCCGACACGTCTAACCCTCTATCCGCTATCCCCCCTCACTATCCTAACAATAAAATATGTATTAACCCCTAAACCGCCGCTCCCGGAGCCCGCCACTACCTAATAAAGTTATTAACCCCTAAACCGCCGACAGCTATATTAAATCTATAACCCCCTAAAGTGAGCCCCTAACACCGCCGCCATCTACCTTACCTACCCCCTAAAGTGAGCCCCTACCCCGCCGCTATTTTAAAATTATTAACCCCTAATCTAATCCCTCTACCCCGCCGCCATCTATATTAAATTATTTAACCCCTAAAATACTAAACTATCCCTACCACTAAACCTAAGTCTAACCCTACAAATAGCCCTGAAAAGGGCTTTTTGCGTGGCATTGCCCCAAAGTAACAGCTCTTTTGCCAGCCCTTAAAAGGGCTTTTTGCGGGGCATGCCCCAAAGAATTCAGCTCTTTTGCCAGCCCTTAAAAGGGCTTTTGGCGGGGCTTTGTCACAAAGTAAACTGCTCTTTTGCCTACAATCTACATCCCCCTACACCGCGGCCACCTATAATAAATGTATTAACCCCTAATCTAATCCCCCTACACCGCCGCCAGCTATATTAACTATATTAACCCTAATTATATTAGGGTTAATATAGTTAATGTAGTTATTATATTATATATATTAACTATATTAACCCTAATTATATTAGGGTTAATATAGTTAATATCGTTATTATATTATATATATATTAAGTATAATAACCCTATCTAACTCTAACATCCTAACTAAACTCTTATTAAAATAAATCTAATATTAATATTATTAATTAAAATATTCCTATTTAAATCTAAATACTTACCTATAAAATAAACCCTAAGATAGCTACAATGTAATTAATAATTACATTATAGCTATGTTAGGGTTTATATTTATTTTACAGGTAAATTGTAAATTATTTTAACTAGGTATAATAGCTATTAAATAGTTATTAACTATTTAATAGCTACCTAGTTAAAATAATTACCCAATTACCTGTAAAATAAATCCTAACCTAAGTTACAAATACACCTACACTATCAATAAATTAAATAAACTACAAATATCTATCTAAAAATACAATTAAATAAACTAAACTAAATTACAAAAAAAAAAAAAACACTAAATTACAAAAAATAAAAAAAAGATTACAAGATTTTTAAGCTAATTACACCTATTCTAAGCCCCCTAATAAAATAATAAAGCCCCCCCAAAATAAAAAAAATCCCTACCCTATTCTAAATTAAAAATAGTTCAAAGCTCTTTTACCTTACCAGCCCTTAAAAGGGCCTTTTGTGGGGGCATGCCCCAAAGAAAACTGCTCTTTTGCCTGCAAAAAAAAAACACAATACCACCCCCCAACATTACAACCCACCACCCACATACCCCTAATCTAACCCAAACCCCCATAAATAAACCTAACACTACCCCCCCTGAAGATCTCCCTACCTTGTATTCATCCCGCCGGGCAGAACTCCTCATCCGATCCGGGCTATGTGTTCCAGCAAGCGGCAGTGAAGTCTTCTTCCATCCAGGCGATGTCTTGAAGCAAGCGGCAGAGAGTCTTCTTCCATCGGCGACGTCTTCAAGCAAATCAGCATCTTCAATCTTCTTACTTCGCTCCTCCGCCGCGGAGCATCCTTCCGGCACGACGACTTCCCGACGAATGAGGTTCCTTTAAATGACGTCATCCAAGATGGCGTCCGTCGAATTCCGATTGGCTGATAGGATTCTATCAGCCAATCGGAATTAAGGTAGAAAATCTGATTGGCTGATTGAATCAGCCAATCAGATTCAAGTTCAATCTGATTGGCTGATTGGTTCAGCCAATCGGATTGAACTTGAATAGGGGAGGTAGGTAGGGAGATCTTCAGGGGGGGTAGTGTTAGGTTTATTTAAGGGGGGTTTGGGTTAGATTAGGGGTATGTGGGTGGTGGGTTGTAATGTTGGGGGGTGGTATTGTGTTTTTTTTTTTGCAGGCAAAAGAGCAGTTTTCTTTGGGGCATGCCCCCACAAAAGGCCCTTTTAAGGGCTGGTAAGGTAAAAGAGCTTTGAACTTGTTTTAATTTAGAATAGGGTAGGGATTTTTTTTATTTTGGGGGGCTTTATTATTTTATTAGGGGGCTTAGAATATGTGTAATTAGCTTAAAAATCTTGTAATCTTTTTTTTATTTTTTGTAATTTAGTGTTTGTTTTTTTTTGTAATTTAGTTTAGTTTATTTAATTGTATTTTTAGATAGATATTTGTAGTTTATTTAATTTATTGATAGTGTAGGTGTATTTTTAACTTAGGTTAGGATTTATTTTACAGGTAATTGGGTAATTATTTTAACTAGGTAGCTATTAAATAGTTAATAACTATTTAATAGCTATAATACCTAGTTAAAATAATTAACAATTTACCTGTAAAATAAATATAAACCCTAACATAGCTATAATGTAATTATTAATTATTATTTTAGTTTATAATATGAATTAGATTTATTTAATAAGAATTTAGTTAGGGGTGTTAGGGTTAGATAGAGGTAATATAGTTTATATAGATACTATAGTAACTATATTAACTATATTAACCCTAATCTAATTAGGGTTAATATAGTTAATATATATAATGTAATAACTATATTAACTATAATATACTTAGGGTTAATATAGATAATATAGCTGGCGGCGGGGTAGGTAGATTAAATTAGGGGTTAATAATTTTAATATAGATGGCGGCGGTGTAAGGGGTTCACATTAGGGGATAGATCAGTTAGATGGTGGCGGTTTTAGGGGTTCACATTAGGGGATAGATCAGTTAGATGGTGGCGGTTTTAGGTTCTCACAGTAGGGGGTTAGTTTATGTAGATGGCAGCGGTTTATGGGTTAAATACTTTATTAGGGATTGCGGCGGGGGATCGCGGTTGACAGGGAGATAGACATTGCGCATGCGTTAGGTGTTAGGTTTATTTTAGCAGATCGCGGTTGACAGGGAGATAGACATTGCGCATGCGTTAGGTGTTAGGTTTATTTTAGAAGATTGCGGTTGACAGGGAGATAGACATTGCGCATGCGTTAGGTGTTAGGTTTATTTTAGCAGCCAGTTTAGGGAGTTACGGGGCTCCAATAGTCAGCGTAAGGCTTCTTACGGCTGCTTTTTGTGGCGAGGTGAAAATGGAGTAAGATTTCTCCATTTTCGCCACGTAAGTCCTTACGCTGTATATTGGATACCAAATTGCACGGGTTTGGTATACCTGCCTATGGCCCAAAAAACTACGGGCGACGGCAGAAATATACGCGCTTAACTTCTAGGTTACGCCGTATATAGGATACCAAACCCGCGCAAATATTGGCGTCGCCGACTTTTGCGGGCGACGATTTTTATCCGATCGACCCCTATATCGGTTAGATTCTTCTGTTCAAGGCACATCAAGATAAAAGTCTATTTAATTATCATATATGCACATATGCCTAATATTATATTTTACCTTACCGTGGGACATAGGGCCCGTGTCCACGTGGCAGGGTTATCTAGTATATGATGGTAGAAAGCCTTGCTAGTAGATTTAACTGATAATATTTTAGATGCATATGGAGCTTATTGTGGTGATCATTTAGACTCTCTGCTTCAAATCTGACGCCATAGATCTTCTAAAGGATTTATATCATATACTAATTACCGTTACCGAAGATATTTATGTTTGATGTTAGATACAGAAGCTACATATATAATAGAGGAGGATAAAGAGTACTGGCACTAGTTAGTAAATACAGGAATATGAGGAACTAGTTAATGTTCCGGTGCTAGCCACCAAAATATATATACACAAGAAAGGAAGAGGTAAGAGAACCTCAATTAAAGCTGGTGGTTAAAGTAAGCACTCATTCCAGTAGGGTGTGAGTAAATTGTTAGCTAAAAAGGAAAACTTTAATTAGTAATTTAAAAATACCGGCCAAAATCCTACAGTGTACCAAAAATATATTATAAAAACTAAGTCTCAATTGTCCCCCTGTTTCCTGGCCGATAGCAGCTCCCTCGGCTTCAGGTGACAGGGACAAATGGACTAGAAAGTTTAAAAATAAACAACCACAAATATGCAGCAAAGTGCACAATAA
This sequence comes from Bombina bombina, assembly GCF_027579735.1. Classification (NCBI taxonomy): domain Eukaryota; kingdom Metazoa; phylum Chordata; class Amphibia; order Anura; family Bombinatoridae; genus Bombina; species Bombina bombina. Next base: position 694,972,505 of record NC_069499.1, on the reverse strand, counting down.
TAAGCAGCAGACTAGTTTCGGCTGTGCTACCAGCCTTTCTCAATGCTATGAGCAAACCGAGGCCCGGGTGCCACCCCTTTAAATAGCACAAACCTTAAACATAAAGCCAATCAACAATCAGTATCAAGACACTCCTATTTCTCATCCAATCCCTGTCTTGTACGGGATTGTGTCATATACCTGCATAACACCATTCCTATAAACTTATATTGGTGTTAATACTAGTATAGTCTTAAATACCGAGTGTTGTTGGAACTGTTCATTCCCTTTCCTTGTTATCCGTTTATAATTTCAGCACATATATGTTTGATGTTTAGTATGACAGATATTTTCTATTAGTTTAGATGCTATAAATCTGATTTGCCATATAAATATAAAATCTAATCTCTTACATGAAGTATATACTGTGTAACATTCGTACTTAATATTCTAAAGATGAGTGGTTTCTTTAGTTCATTAGGAAATGCTATGAGATATGGAAATGGGCCATTTCTATTGGTCCCTAGTTATACACCCACGTCCCGCCCTGTAAGTATCACGTAGTGTTCCGTTGTCTACACCTAGGTACTCCGACATCTCAATCGGTCAAACACAGACACTGTAAACCTAATTCACCATGTAAGTTATAAATCCCATCTCCTGCCTGAGGTTTAACTACACTGTGGGACATTCATACTCTATCTTACATAGATGTATGGCTTCATCGGTTAGCCAATAAGCAATACGGACTGTGGAAATGGATCATTTCTATTGGTCCCTTGTGATACATTTACATATTAGACGCAGTCCAATCAGACAAACATCTTAGTTTGTAAAATCACGTAGTATTCCGTAGTTTATGTTAAAGTACATTAATACCTCAATCGGTCAAGTATGGCTCGTTGTATAGCATTACAAACATAAATATAGTGCTAAACAAAAAGAACTTGTATTCGAGTTATGTCGATTTATATGCAACTATATTTCCACGTTACTGGTGATTGGAAACTACTGTTGCTACAGTCCAAGCAATATGTTTGCTGTATATGCAAGGGAAATAAGTTACCCTAGTGATATCATGATTTATATATTACACTTAGTTAAAATCATTTTGTTTGAATTCATATTTTGATATTTTGTCTACAATCAACAAGTAAAAGGTTTCCACCTAAGTTTACTGGTCTCTTTAGGGTTAAAGCGAAATACCACTCATTTCTAGATTCTAAAGATTTCTCATACTGATTCAGTATTTATATTGATTGTACCTATCTAAGATATAATTAGTAAGTACAGACTATGCTTCTAATGTGAGATATCTTTATAGCAACTAAGAAGTTAAGTGTTCCTAACAGTACATAATCCTTAACTACATTAAATACTGTCTTAGTGTGAAAACACATATCGCTATCTTGTAGTATTAGGTTAGTATGTTATATACCTTAAACTTTTCTTTATTGAAACCACATAGGAAAGATATACTGTCATAATTTGTATGTATATAAGTTACGCTGAACATTAGTGGGATAGGTAAAGGAATTGATTTAGGTATTTGAAGTGCTATGGGCGGCCATTCTACACCTAATATTTATTATAGAAAAGAACTTATATTATAATCTACGGTTAATGTCTACCTATTATTGTTATTTGGGGTACCACTCTTTTTATTATTCAAGGTTCTTGTTTCTGAAGAAATTCAGGGAATACCTATGAATATCAAATATTGTAAAGTAGAGGTCATTAGTCGGATCAAATATAGGTATAGATCATTCATCGCATTACATACGTTTTTCTTTATTGTCACAGAAGAGTAAAATAATTCATAAAATACAGTAAAATCGTCTGATGGATAGATACCATTCATATTTTGTGTAGTAGTTATATGAATCATATAACTTGTTCCTAAGTGTGTTAGAGAAACAGGTACATTCATATATGTGTACATATATATGCTGAACTAGCATGTATACATACTTAGTCATGTGATGAAGTATGACAAGAGTAAATTCTAAATTCCAGCGAATATAATTTTTAAGGCTTTAAAGAAATACCCAAAAGTTATTAGCCTCATTCATTCCATTTGGTATGTTTGTATTTAATCTGAAAATCCAACCAGTTTCTTTTTGTAGTAGGATTTTTTCGCAGTTACCCCCTCTGATTCCAAGTTTAATTTGTTCCATACCCCAACATTTGAAAGAGACAGTTTTACCTGAGTGGGATTGTAGGAAATGTTTAGCCACACTAGTTATTTGTTTGCCCTTTTCTTGGTCTTTCTGTGCGTTGCGAATGTTACTAAGATGTTCTGTCATTCTAGTGTTAAGCTTGCGGGTAGTCATACCTGTGTAAATTATGTCACATGAACATGATAGGCAATAAATGACATTCTCGCTTTGACAATTTATGTGGCTCTTAATTTTCCAAGTTTTACCGAATCTGTCTACTATGGTATCTTTTTTCACCATATATTGGCAGATGTTACAATGCCCACAAGGTACCAAGCCTTGGTGAATGGGTTTCTTGTGTCTGTTTCTATTAAAGTGACTATTTGTGAGATGGTCATTTAAGTTGTTAGCACGTCTGAAAGTAAAAGACGGATTAATTGGTAACAACATGTTAAGTTTGTCATCACTTTTTAGAATGTGCCAGTGTTTATTTATTATCGTTGATACATCATCGCTTTGACTGTTATAAGTAGATATAAATCTTATTGTGTTTGTATCAGGTGATGTGGCTTTTTTTGGTCTAAGCAGGTCTTATCTGTCTTTTGAAAGTGCTTTTTGATAGGCCCTTGCTAATGAGAGGGGGTAACTGCGAAAAAATCCTACTACAAAAAGAAACTGGTTGGATTTTCAGATTAAATACAAATGAGGCTAATAACTTTTGGGTATTTCTTTAAAGCCTTAAAAATTATATTCGCTGGAATTTAGAATTTACTCTTGTCATACTTCATCACATGACTAAGTATGTATACATGCTAGTTCAGCATATATATGTACACATATATGAATGTACCTGTTTCTCTAACACACTTAGGAACAAGTACTATGATTCATATAACTACTACACAAGATATGAATGGTATCTATCCATCAGACGATTTTACTGTATTTTATGAATTATTTTACTCTTCTGTAACAATAAAGAAAAACTTATGTAATGCGATGAATGATCTATACCTATTTTTGATCCGACTAGTGACCTCTACTTTACAATATTTGATATTCATAGGTATTCCCTGAATTTCTTCAGAAACAAGAACCTTGAATTATAAAAAGAATGGTACCCCAAATAACAATAATAGGTAGACATTAACCGTAGATTATAATATAAGTTCTTTTCTATAATAAATATTAGGTGTAGAATGGCCGCCCATAGCACTTCAAATACCTAAATCAATTCCTTTACCTATCCCACTAATGTTCAGCGTAACTTATATACATACAAATTATGACAGTATATCTTTCCTATGTGGTTTCAATAAAGAAAAGTGTAAGGTATATAACATACTAACCTAATACTACAAGATACCAATATGTGTTTTCACACTAAGACAGTATTTAATGTAGTTAAGGATTATGTACTGTTAGGAACACTTAACTTCTTAGTTGCTATAAAGATATCTCACATTAGAAGCATAGTCTGTACCTACTAATTATATCTTAGATACGTACGATCAATATAAATACTGAATCAGTATGAGAAATCTTTAGAATATAGAAATGAGTAGTATTTCGCTTTAAGCCTAAAGAGACCAGTAAACTTAGGTGGAAACCTTTTACTTGTTAATTGTAGACAAAATATCAAAATATGAATTCAAACAAAATGATTTTAACTACGTGTAATATATAAATCACGATATCACTAGGGTAACTTATTTCCCTTGCATATACAGCAAACATATTGCTTGGACTGTAGCAGCAGTAGTTTCCAATCACCAGTAACGTGGAAATATAGTTGCATATAAATCGACATAACTCGAATACAAGTTCTTTTTGTTTAGCACTATATTTATGTTTGTAATGCTATACAACGAGCCATACTTGACCGATTGAGGTATTAATGTACTTTAACATAAACTACGGAATACTACGTGATATTTACAAACTAAGACGTTTGTATGATTGGACTGCGTCTAATATGTAAATGTATCACAAGGGACCAATAGAAATGATCCATTTCCACAGTCCGTATTGCTTATTGGCTAACCGATGAAGCCATACATCTATGTAAGATAGAGTATGAATGTCCCACAGTGTAGTTAAACCTCAGGCAGGAGATGGGATTTATAACTTACATGGTGAATTAGGTTTACAGTGTCTGTGTTTGACCGATTGAGATGTCGGAGTACCTAGGTGTAGACAACGGAACGCTACGTGATACTTACAGGGCGAGACGTGGGTGGATAACTAGGGACCAATAGAAATGGCCCATTTCCGTATCTCGTAGCATTTCCTAATGAACTAAAGAAACCACTCATCTTTAGAATGTTAAGTACGAATGTTACACAGTATATACTTATAGATTTTATATTTATATGGCAAATCAGATTTATAGCATCTAAACTAATAGAAAATATCTGTCATACTAAACATCAAACTTATATGTGCAGAAATTATAAACGGATAACAAGGAAAGGGAATGAACAGTTCCAACAACACTCAGTATTTAAGACTATACTAGTATTAACACCAATATAAGTTTATAGGAATGGTGTTATGCAGGTATATTACACAATCCCGTACAAGACAGGGATTGGATGAGAAATAGGAGTGTCTTGATACTGATTGTTGATTGGCTTTATGTTTAAGGTTTGTGCTATTTAAAGGGGTGGCACCCGGGCCTCGGTTTGCTCATAGCATTGAGAAAGGCTGGTAGCACAGCCAAAACTAGTTTGCTGCTTATTATTGTGCACTTTGCTGCATATTTGTGGTTGTTTATTTTTAAACTTTCTAGACCATTTGTCCCTGTCACCTGAAGCCGAGGGAGCTGCTATCGGCCACTAAACAGGGGGACAATTGAGACTTAGTTTTTATAATATATTTTTGGTACACTGTAGGATTTTGGCCGGTATTTTTAAATTACTAATTAAAGTTTTGCTTTTTAGCTGACAATTTACTCACGCCCTACTGGAATGAGTGCTTACTTTAACCACCAGCTTTAATTGAGGTTCTCTTACCTCTTCCTTTCTTGTGTAGATACAGAAGCTAGCCAGTTTTTGTTATATGTGTTTTAGTCATTTTATTGTCCTCATGTTCATTTTATATATCGAGTTAGACTGTGACTGCCTGATTACATGACATTGCTATGGGTCATTTTAGTACTTTATAGCTAGAATCCTAAAGTTACTCTTACTTAGTTTGTATTTCTCTATGTATTCCTATTTCAGTGGAGGGTGTATAACAATCTTACTATTATCACATATATTAATAGGCTCTATGCCCTATCTTTTTGCAGGGGTCACGGAAGCCACACACCTTACTTTTAATAATGCTGTTGATTCATAGAACATGGAGGGGTTGCCAGCGGCCGAGGCAGCGCTCTGTACTTTGTTTTGCTTACCAGTATTTTTAATATAAAATATTGCTCCCTTTAAGTAGCTTATATTTTTGTTACCATACGTACCCATTATAATAACTCCTATAGGTCATTCATGTATAGAGTCCAGCTAACATATCCCCCCCATCCACCTATAAACTCTGAGATTTGTAATTATGCTCAGTGTTTTGCTTGTTTTTTCTCGTTAAATACTGCATTTATAATCATATACTAATTTATATATATATATATATATATATAAATATATATCTTTTGAGTAGATATTCTCTTTCATTCCTGGTTATCTACTTGTAACAAAATATTGAATATATGGGATTCATGACATTTTGTGAAAGAGAATAAGTCCATAATCTCATTCCCAGGCTTGCATGGATCTTACATACCGCTAGATTTGGAGTTTTGTCGGTAACGACCCGAAAAACTAACGCCGGCTTTTTTCTGGCCGTACCATAAAAATAACTCTGGTATTGAGAGTCCACATAAAGGCTGCGTTAGGCTCCAAAAAAGGAGCGTAGAGCATTTTTAACGCAGCTTCAACTCTCAATACCAGTGTTGCTGACGGACGCGGCCAGCCTCAAAAAAGTGCTCGTGCACGATTCCCCCATAGGAAACAATGGGGCTGTTTGAGCTGAAAAAAAACCTAACACCTGCAAAAAAGCCGCGTTCAGCTCTTAACGCAGCCCCATTGTTTGCTATGGGGAAACACTTCCTACGTCTGCACCTAACACTCTAACATGTACCCCGAGTCTAAACACCCCTAACCTTACACTTATTAACCCCTAATCTGCCGCCCCCGCTATCGCTGACACCTGCATTTTATTTTTAACCCCTAATCTGCCGCTCCGTAAACCGTCGCTACTTACATTATCCCTATGTACCCCTAATCTGCTGCCCCTAACACCGCCGACCCCTATATTATATTTATTAACCCCTAATCTGCCCCCCTCAACGTCGCCTCCATCTGCCTACACTTATTAACCCCTAATCTGCCGACCGGAGTTTACCGCTCACCGCATTCTATTGGCTGTTCCGATCAGCCAATAGAATGCGAGCTCAATCTGATTGGCTGATTGGATCAGCCAATCGGATTGAACTTGATTCTGATTGGCTGATTCCATCAGCCAATCAGAATATTCCTACCTTAATTCCGATTGGCTGATAGAATCCTATCAGCCAATCGGAATTCGAGGGACGCCATCTTGGATGACGTCCCTTAAAGGAACCGTCATTCTTCAGTTGGACGTCGCCGGAAGAAGATGGGTCCGCGGTGGAGGTCTTCAGGATGGAGCCGGTCGTCATCGGATGAAGATAGAAGATGCCGCTTGGATCAAGATGGTTTTGCTTTTTAGCTGACAATTTACTCACGCCCTACTGGAATGAGTGCTTACTTTAACCACCAGCTTTAATTGAGGTTCTCTTACCTCTTCCTTTCTTGTGTAGATACAGAAGCTAGCCAGTTTTTGTTATATGTGTTTTAGTCATTTTATTGTCCTCATGTTCATTTTATATATCGAGTTAGACTGTGACTGCCTGATTACATGACATTGCTATGGGTCATTTTAGTACTTTATAGCTAGAATCCTAAAGTTACTCTTACTTAGTTTGTATTTCTCTATGTATTCCTATTTCAGTGGAGGGTGTATAACAATCTTACTATTATCACATATATTAATAGGCTCTATGCCCTATCTTTTTGCAGGGGTCACGGAAGCCACACACCTTACTTTAATAATGCTGTTGATTCATAGAACATGGAGGGGTTGCCAGCGGCCGAGGCAGCGCTCTGTACTTTGTTTTGCTTACCAGTATTTTTAATATAAAACATTGCTCCCTTTAAGTAGCTTATATTTTTGTTACCATACGTACCCATTATAATAACTCCTATAGGTCATCCATGTATAGAGTCCAGCTAACATATCCCCCCCATCCACCTATAAACTCTGAGATTTGTAATTATGCTCAGTGTTTTGCTTGTTTTTTCTCGTTAAATACCGCATTTATAATCATATACTAATTTATATATATATATATATATATATAAATATATATCTTTTGAGTAGATATTCTCTTTCATTCCTGGTTATCTACTTGTAACAAAATATTGAATATATGGGATTCATGACATTTTGTGAAAGAGAATAAGTCCATAATCTCATTCCCAGGCTTGCATGGATCTTACATACCGCTAGATTTGGAGTTTTGTCGGTAACGACCCGAAAAACTAACGCCGGCTTTTTTCTGGCCGTACCATAAAAATAACTCTGGTATTGAGAGTCCACATAAAGGCTGCGTTAGGCTCCAAAAAAGGAGCGTAGAGCATTTTTAACGCAGCTTCAACTCTCAATACCAGAGTTGCTTACGGACGCGGCCAGTCTCAAAAAAGTGCTCGTGCACGATTCCCCCATAGGAAACAATGGGGCTGTTTGAGCTGAAAAAAAACCTAACACCTGCAAAAAAGCCGCGTTCAGCTCTTAACGCAGCCCCATTGTTTGCTATGGGGAAACACTTCCTACGTCTGCACCTAACACTCTAACATGTACCCCGAGTCTAAACACCCCTAACCTTACACTTATTAACCCCTAATCTGCCGCCCCCGCTATCGCTGACACCTGCATTTTATTTTTAACCCCTAATCTGCCGCTCCGTAAACCGTCGCTACTTACATTATCCCTATGTACCCCTAATCTGCTGCCCCTAACACCGCCGACCCCTATATTATATTTATTAACCCCTAATCTGCCCCCCTCAACGTCGCCTCCATCTGCCTACACTTATTAACCCCTAATCTGCCGACCGGAGTTTACCGCTCACTGCATTCTATTGGCTGTTCCGATCAGCCAATAGAATGCGAGCTCAATCTGATTGGCTGATTGGATCAGCCAATCGGATTGAACTTGATTCTGATTGGCTGATTCCATCAGCCAATCAGAATATTCCTACCTTAATTCCGATTGGCTGATAGAATCCTATCAGCCAATCGGAATTCGAGGGACGCCATCTTGGATGACGTCCCTTAAAGGAACCGTCATTCTTCAGTTGGACGTCGCCGGAAGAAGATGGGTCCGCGGTGGAGGTCTTCAGGATGGAGCCGGTCGTCATCGGATGAAGATAGAAGATGCCGCTTGGATCAAGATGGTTGCCGGTCCGGATCGCCTCTTCTTCCCGGATAGGATGAAGACTTTGGACCCTCTTCTGGACTTCTTCAGTGGATGTCTAGCCCCCGCTTGGGTTGGATGAAGATATCGGAGCCAGGACCGATCGGTGATACCCGGTGAGGTGAAGACATGGTAGGAAGATCTTCAGGGGCTTAGTGTTAGGTTTATTTAAGGGGGGTTTGGGTTAGATTAGGGGTATGTGGGTGGTGGGTTGTAATGTTGGGGGGGGGTATTGTATGTTTTTTTTTACAGGCAAAAGAGCTGAACTTCTTGGGGCATGCCCCGCAAAGGGCCCTGTTCAGGGCTGGTAAGGTAAAAGAGCTTTTAACTTTAGTCATTTAGAATAGGGTAGGGAATTTTTTATTTTGGGGGGCTTTGTTGTTTTATTAGGGGGCTTAGAGTAGGTGTAATTAGTTTAAGATTGTTGTAATATTTTTCTTATGTTTGTAAATATTTTTTTATTTTTTGTACTTTAGCTAGTTTATTTAATTGTATTTATTTGTAGGAATTGTATTTAATTAATTTATTGATAGTGTAGTGTTAGGTTAATTGTAGGTAATTGTAGGTAGTTTATTTCATTAATTTATTGATAGTGTAGTGTTAGGTTTAATTGTAACTTAGGTTAGTATTTATTTTACAGGTAATTTTGTAATTATTTTAACTATTTTAGCTATTAAATAGTTCTTTACTATTTGATAGCTATTGTACCTGGTTAAAATAAATACAAAGTTACCTGTAAAATAAATATTAATCCTAAAATAGCTATAATATAATTATAATTTATATTGTAGCTATATTAGGATTTATTTTACAGGTAAGTATTTATCTTTAAATAGGAATAATTTATTTAATAAGAGTTAATTAATTTTGTTAGATGTAAATTATATTTAACTTAGGGGGGTGTTAGTGTTAGGGTTAGACTTAGCTTTAGGGGTTAATACATTTATTAGAATAGCGGTGAGCTCCGGTCGGCAGATTAGGGGTTAATAAGTGTAGGCAGATGGAGGCGACGTTGAGGGGGGCAGATTAGGGGTTAATAAATATAATACAGGGGTCGGCGGTGTTAGGGGGAGCAGATTAGGGGTACATAAGTATAACGTAGGTGGCGGTCGGCAGATTAGGGGTTAAAAAAATTTATTCGAGTGTCGGCGATGTGGGGGGACCTCGGTTTAGGGGTACATAGGTAGTTTATGGGTGTTAGTGTACTTTAGAGTACAGTAGTAAAGAGCTTTAGAAACCGGCGTTAGCCCAGAAAGCTCTTAACTACTGACTTTTTTCCTGCGGCTGGAGTTTTGTCGTTAGATGTCTAACGCTCACTTCAGAAACGACTCTAAATACCGGAGTTATAAAAATCCCATTGAAAAGATAGGATACGCAATTGACGTAAGGGGATCTGCGGTATGGAAAAGTCGCGGCTGAAAAGTGAGCGTTAGACCCTATTTTGAGTGACTCCAAATACCGGCGGTAGCCTAAAACCAGCGTTAGGAGCCTCTAACGCTGGTTTTCACGGCTAACGCCAAACTCCAAATCTAGGTCATAGACTCTTATACCCTGACAGTACTTATAATTGGATCCATTATTGTTTCTTTTCTTTTTGGGTATTCATGAAACACTCCTTAATTCTATTCATGTTACAAAACAAGTTCTATATATTTACAGAATGTTTCTTTTCAAAATAAGCTTGGACATGTTCAGAAATCATTGATATCAAAATAAGAAAAATGGAAAAAATTAGGTTTATTTTTAACTTGTGTTTATTATTTTCGTTATGCAACAAACTGTATTCTATTTGGAGACATAGAGATTACTGTATCTTTCCTATTTTTATGTCAGATATCTGTTGTATTTCATTTATGCCTCAATAAAAGAATTAAAAAAAAAAAAAAAATATTTAACACACTCGACAAGGGTAACTCACTTCCGTCAGAAATGTTAAAGGCTCACATCGCAGTGATTCCCAAACCCAATAAGGACCCCACAGATCTCAGTAGCTACAAACCCATATCCTTCCTCAACACAGATATCAAGATCCTGGGCAAGATCCTTGCTAATAGAATTAACAAACTTTGCACACCCTAATCCACGCAGGGCAAGGGATAACACAATCAGAGCAGTCACCCTTGCATGCTTTGCTAAACACAACGAAATCCCATCAGTCTTAATAGTGACAGATGCAGAAAAAGCATTCAATCGCATATATTGGGAATTCCTGAGGAAGGCTCTAAGAGCACAGGGATTTGGCCCCAAAATGATAACCCACATTTTTAGTTTATACACCTGCCCCACAGCGCAAGTAAGAGCTAACGGAATGTTGTCAGAACCCTTCCATATCTGCAATGGCACCCATCTTGTTCATACTTTCTATGGAAGTACTGGCTACCCTAGTAAGACAGAACCCAGAAATAGAGGGAATCCAAATTGGGCCACATAATTTTAAAATTGCTATGTACGCAGATGACATTCTGTTTACAATTTCAAACCCCATATCCTCTATCCCAAAAATGTTAGAACACATAGACACATTTAGTAAATATTCCAACTTTTTGATCAACAAACACAAATCAGAGATTCTAAATATATCCCTCTCAGCTGACGCTTTAAGGTCAGTATCAGAAATATGCCCTTTGACTTTGCAAAAAAAATCCCTTAGATATTTGGGCATTCAACTATCACCCAACATCACACAACTTTTTGATGAGAATTACCTGGCTCTCTCCCGACGGGTACAACAAGATCTTCAAGCATGGACAGCAAAACCGATCACATGGTGGGGGTGCACTCAAAGTATAAAAATTACTACCTTGCCCAGGGTCTTGTACTTGTTTCAGGCACTCCCTATACCGTATTACCCATACCCAAATGGTTCACTTCCCAACTAAAGAAACATATAAATTTATTCATATGGGGGAAAACTAAACCTAGGATCCATAAAAACACCATGTACAGGGCATGCGAGAATGGGGGACTAGGCCTACCCTGCATAGATTACTATCTAGATGCTATAACCCTGCAGAGACTGATAGATTGGCATAGATCTACCTTTTTCAGAGACCTTTTGAGTATATGGGATTTCTTATCCTTTGCTGCCATCTTGTGGCAGTTCATGTAGTTTGACTGCTACAGAGATCTTCTTTCATTTCTGGAAAAAATAGTTTATCTAAATTGATTCTCTGATGTCCCACTGATGTGATACATTCCTCTGGTTTAGAGTTTTTACATTCCTCTAGTTAAGAGTTTTTATCATAGGGATAGTATCAAATTCTATGGCTTAATCCCTGGTATTTGCCACCCTTTGGGGTATTTTACATGTAGACATGACCTAATTTTCATGTCTTTCCATATATAGATTATAATCATTTTCTTTTAACTTGTTTTTTTTTTTTACCTTTATGGGTATTATGTAGTATGCATCCAATTTTCTTAGTTTTTCTAAGGAAATTTGATGCTGCCATATTTACTTATATCTGAGTTCTATGGCTGCTTATTATTTTCCTTCTATTAAGTGATCCTTTTTTGTTTAAGGATTTAATAGGTTTTATCCTTTTTATAGCATATTTTCTGAGACTTGTTTGCTCAGGCATAAGTCCTTTCATATTGAGGAGACTATTTCTCACCTTGTTTATTTAATTATCCTTAACTGAGATAATTTGCTGAAGTCTACTATTTCATGCATTGTCCTATATATCACATATATATTATCATGTAAAGACTCTACTCCTTATATCTCCTTATATTGATGTGATTCCTAAAAGGGTCTGTGTCAAATGTTAAACTGTATAGTTTTCTTTCTAGTTTTCCCTACTTGGGTAGGGCACAATATTTTTATCTCCCTCTAATTGAACCAAGTTCTGCTATGTCTGGGACATTTTGTTCTCTTTTTCAGCATGAGTGGATACGAGATGTCCCAGACTTGTGGGCCATGGATATAGTATCCCAGAATTTCAGAATAGGATTCAAGTCTTGCCTTCCAAGCGTCAGTTTTCTCCTGTGATGACTATCCACAAACCGGGTAAGAGGAAGGCCTTCTTAATCTGCGTAGAGCACCTATCCTCCTTGGGAGTAATATTCCAGTTCCTGTACAGGAACAGGGTCAAGGATTTTATTCAAATCTATTTGTGGTTCCCAAAAAGGAGGGAATTTTCCATCCCATCCTAGTCCTGAAGTGTCTCAACAAATTTCTCAGGGTTCCATCCTTTAAGATGGAAAATATTCATTCCATTCTTCCATTGGTTCAGGAAGGTCAGTTCATGACAACTATAGACCTGAAGGACGCATATCTTCATGTTCCCATTCACAGGGATCATCACCAGTTTCTGAGGTTTGCTTTTCTGGACAATCATTTCCATTTTGTTGCACTTCAGTTTGGTCTTGCCTCAGCTCCCAGAATATTTACAGGGTTCTGGGGACTCTTTTGGGAGTTGCAGTGGAGTCTTACCTAGACAGTATCTTGGTTAAGGCATCATTTTATTTATCTACTGATATTCTACATTCCCATGGGTGGAAAGTGAATCTGAAAGAGAGTTCCCTTGTTTCAACTTCAAGGGTGTGTTTCTTAGGGACAATCATATTTTCCCTGTTCATGAAGATTTTCCTCATGTCAGAAAATCAACTTCTTGATTATTGCCTTTCTCTCCAGTCTACTATTCCTCCATCTGTGGCTCAATGCATGGTGTTTGGTCTGATGGTTACTGCCATAGACATCATTCCTTTTCCTCTGTTCCATCTGACACCTCTGTAACTATGCATGCTCAGTCAATGAAACGGAGACCATTCCCATCTTTTGCATGGTCGTCTAGTTTTTAATTAGAGGATAGACTGGATCCTCTTTACAAAAGTCTATCTCTCGTGGTGGATTTTACAGGAACTTCTGTCTCGGGGGACTTGCTTCCTGAGACCTTCCTGGTAGTTTGTGAGCACAGCCGTCAGCCTGTTAGGCTGGGGAGTAGTTTGGGGCTCTTAAAAGACTCAGAGCCTGTGGACCTGGGAGGAATCTTCTTTTCCCATAAACATCTTGAAGTTGAGAGCAATCTTCATTACCTTGACAGCTTGGCCTAAATTATCTTTTTTTCCAGTTTATCAGATTCAAGTCAGACAACATCACCTTAGTGACTTACATCAACCAGGAGAAACTCGGAGTTCCTTGGCCATGAAGGAGGTGACTCACATTCTGCAGTGGGCAGAAGCTCACAATTGTCTACTATCTGCCATCCCCATTCCAGGAGTGGACAATTGGGAGGCGGATTTTCTAAGCAGACAGACATTTCATCCATATGTGTTCTCCAGGTTATCCTTTAAGTCGGGGGGGGGGTTCCGGAGTTTGATCTAATGGCTTCCTGTCAGAATGCCAAGCTTCCAAGGTACGGTTCAAGATCTAGAGATCTTCAGGCAGCACTGATAGATGTTCTGGTGGTCCCTTGGGATTTCGGTCTAGCAAACTGTTTCCTCCCTTTGCTCTCCTTCCATAAGTCATTGCTCGTATCAAGCAGGGGAGTGCGTCTGTGATTCTAATAGCTCCTGCATGGCCTCACAGGATCTGGTTTGTGGATCTGGTGAAGATGTAATCTCTAACCTTTTTGGAGGTTACCTCGGAGGAAGGACCTTCTAACTCAGGGTCCATTCCTCCATCCAAATCTGGATTCTCTGAAGCTGACTACTTGGAGATTGAACGCATAGTTCTATCTAGATGTGTTTTTTTTGGAAGTGGTCATTGACACTATGCTTCAGGCTCGTAAACCTGTTACTCGCAGGATTTACCATACGGTATGACATAAATACCTTTTTTGGTGCGAAGCTAAGGGCTTCTCCTGGAGTCGGGTGAGGATCCCCAAATGTTATCGTTTCTTCAGGCTGGCCTGGAAAAGGGTTGTCAGTCAGTACTCTGAAGGGTCAGATTTCTGTGCTGTCTATTCTTTTGCCAAACCTCTGGCAAAATTACCAGATGTTCAAGATTTTGTTCAGGTCCTGGTTAGAATCAGGCCTGTGTTTACACCTCTTGCTCCTACTTGTAGTCCTATCTAATTTCTTAAATTTGCAGCAGGCTGTGTTTGAGCAGATGCAAGTTGTTATCTAGGAAGGTTTTGTTTCTCCTTGCTATTTTCTTCCACTTGCAGGTTTTCTGAGCTTTAAGCTCTGTAGTGTGACACCCGTACCTTATTTTTCATGCAGATAAGGCAGTCCTTAGTACTAAATTGGGGTTTATCCCTAAGGTGATGTTGGATCGAAACATTAATCAGGAAATTGTTGTTCCTTCTTTTTGTCCTAATCCTTCTTATAAGGAACATCTTTTGCATAACTTGGATGTTGTGCATGCTGTTTTACCTACACGCTACTAAAGATTTTTGTCAATTTTCTGCCCTGCTTGTTGTTTTCTCTGGAAAGCGTAAGGGTCAGAATGCCCTTATGAAAATAATACATAGACCTATTGCTCTCGTAGATCATAACTTCCCTTTTTTTTCCTCCCTCCCTTACCTCCCCTCCCTTTATTACACGACATGGCAGAAATATGTCTTCTGACACTTAACTCTCAGGGCCTCAACTGGCCCATTAAGCGTATCCTGCTACTGAATATGCTCCAACATATCGGGTAGATGTGGCATTTGTTCAAGAGATGCACTGGCTCACAAAGAAAGGTATTCCTCGGACTAACAAGACATTTCCAGTAGTCATAGTAGCCTCATATGAGTCCAAATCCAGAGGAGTAGCAATTCTTATTAACTCTCACCTTACGTACGAACCTATTTACATTGAGTGCGACCCGCAGGCAGGCTTTATTATATTAGTCTGTAAACTAAACAATAATTTAATCACCCTAGTAAACATATACACCCCAAATTCTAAACTAATCAAATTCCTTAAACAACTCCTGAGATCGGTGTCAGCAGTCAAACAGGGTGAACTGATATTAGGGGGAGACCTAAACTTAATATGGGACCCTACAATGGACAGACTAAGCCCAAATATTTCCTCAGCAGAAAGATCTGCACACCCTCTTTCTATTGCTTTTCAGAAATTATTTAAACAATACAACCTATACGATGTTTGGAGAGCCTTACACCCCTTAGATAAGGAGTTTACATTCTACTCCCCACCACATAAATCCCACACTAGAATCGACTTAAACTTTACCAGTTCCCATGCCTTAGAGCATATCACATATGCTAGAATCTCCCTCCTAATTGTCATAAGTCCGCACCTGACTCATTCTCTCCCCCCCTTATGGCGCCTCAAAGACTTCTTAATCACCAATCCTATTATCCGATTAGAGGCACAAGGACATATTAATGATTTCCTAGAATTGAATAACACTCCACATATCTCGGCAGCGATCTTATGGGCCTCCATGAAGGCTTCCCTCAGAAGATACTATATTGAAAAGGCTGCCCACATACGCAAAACTCAAGGAGCTTCACTTGCCTCCTTAACTTGTCAACTTAGACTTTTAAAAAAAACAGCTTTCCACCTCCTATACTACAGAACTGAGTATCCAAATTTCAGATATCACACAACAAATTAAGACGCTTGAGTATCAAAAAACACATACTAACCTAGAAAAACTCAAACAACTCTATTATTATAAAAGTAATAAAGCTTCCTCGCTCCTAGCAGCGAAGTAAAGAAATCACACCACCCAATCTAAAATATCCTGCCTTAAAATACAGCATAGCACAATATCCTCACCAAAAGGCATCGGTGAGGTATTCATATACTATTATCATAATTTATATAATATAGAGTCTAAGTGCTCTAACCTCTCCCTTCCCACATCAGAAATGCTTTCCTTTCTGAGGACCCTGAACCTCCCTCAACTTCCAGAGGAAGATTCTCGGAACCTGATCACCCCAATCACTCTTGAATAGGTGCAAGAGAGTATTAAAGAGCTTAAATTAGCTAAATCCTCAGGACCTGATAGATTCACAGGTCAATTCTACAAAACTTTTGAACCTATAATCACTCCTATCCTCTGCAGGACTTTTAATGAAGTTATGCATAAGGGTATTTTTTGTAAAGAATACCTGGAAGCTACAATCACCACTATCTTGAAGCACGGTAAGGACCCTAAGGATTGTGGCAGCTACCATCCTATCTCTCTATTCAACCTTGATACTAAATTATATGCCAAAATTATTGCCAATAGGCTTCCTAAAATTATGTCCACTTTGGTCCATCCAGACCAAGTTGGTTTTATCCCCTTAAGAGAAGGACCGGATGCCACCAGACGCATACTCAATATCCTTGCTAAGTCTTTGAGAGACAGGTTGCCCCTTCTTGCCATGTCATTGGATGCTGAAAAAGATGTCAACAGGGTGAGGTGGGAATATCTTTGGGAGACAATGAGAGTATTCAACTTCCCAAATGAATTTATAACTGCTGTACAAGCACTTTACTCAGACCCCTCCACTAAAGTAAAGGGAGTGGGCTTCCAGTCCGATGCTTTTGAGATGACCTATGGAACCAGGCAGGGTTGCCCCCTTTCACCGTTGCTATTTGCACTTTCGATAGAACCCATTGCAAAGGCCATCAGATTAGATCCAGATATCTCAGGCTTTCATGTACAAGACATCCAACATAAAATAACACTTTACACAGATGACATCACTCTCTTACTGACTCTCCCTTCAAACTCTTTATCAGCAGTCTTCAGACTACTCAACTTTTTCAGCACCATGAGCCATTATAAACTAAATATTTCCAAGACTGAATCCCTACATGTTAAAATCCCATTGCCTGAATTGGCCCGTCTGCAGAAAAAAATACAGATTTCAATGGTCTGCACATTCTATTAAATTATTAGGAATTCACCTTAGCATGAACACTACAATGTAATTTCCAAACATTTATCAGACAGACTCCCTGAGTTCCAAAAACTCACCTGGAAAAACAGAGAAATATCATGGACAGGGAGAATAGCCGCCATCAAAATGTCCTTTATCCCCAAGATAACCTACCTTTTTCGGTGTCTCCCAATTAATGTACCTAGACCCATTCTCAATAAACTTCAAAGCCTCATAACCTCTTATGTGTGGAGAGGTAAAAAGCCAAGGACCTCTAGGCAGACATTACAGAGAAAAACTACCAAAGGTGGTTTGGGCATCCCAAACATCATTCTTTACTATCACGCCACCTGTTTATCTCACTTAATGAGTTGGAGTTACGTAAATAACCCTTCTTCTTGGTGAGAGATAGAACAATCCTTGTTACCATCTGGCCTTAAATTACATGACTTACCTTGGATCCCTACACATTGCAGGAAGGACCTCAGAATAGATCATCCTATAATTCTTGACACTCTACGATTCTGCCACCAGATTAGACACTCACCCAATATTGTCCCCCATCCCTCACCACAGCAGATGATGCCAAGCTCCCTATTATGTCTCCCTGACTCACATATCTCCATGTGGCAAAACTTTAGTGCTACTTATGTATCAGACCTCTATGACCATAAAGACTTGCTATTGCATCATAGACTATGCTTAGATCTGCAAATACTGCACAAACTTAGATTTTAAGCATTTCATCTGTGCTCACTCCTGAGGTCTTGCGGATTTCCTAGGGTTAACCTTAGAGATATTACAGAATGGGAATGGAGATGGACTCAAGCTCAGGCAGTTAGAGGGACACTATCATATCATTATGATATACTCCTTGACCCACATACCCATTATAAGATTTTGCAACACTTAGCATGGGAAAGAGAACTGAATTTCACTGCTGATATCAACTCTTGGCACCGAGAGATTTTTTTTACTAAAAAACGTCTGCATTGTGCAACTATGTTGGAACTCCATTACAAGATTATAGTAAGATGGCATTTGGTACCTGCCGCTCTACATAAAATATATAACACCCATCCTCCCACGTGCTGGAGAGACTGTGGCCAGATTGGCATACAAAGCCATATCTGGTGGTCTTCCCAAAAATTAAGCCGATTTGGACACACTTTAGGCAATTCTCAATCTGATTCACATCGCTGTCCCATTCAAACCACAAACATGTTTCCTCCACTTAGATTTCCCGACAATGACAGCAGCGCAAAAAAACTTTATCTATCTATCTTCTAATGTCCACAAAATTAGAAAAAGCCAACTCTTGGAAGCAAAAAACTCCCCCCGCTATAGCACAAATTATCTCCACAATACACTTTCTACAGAAGATGGAGTCATATCCCTACTCAGTACTAGATAAAATGGACTTCTATTTTGAAACATGGCTACCTTGGATAGAAACATTTCCTAACTGAGATACTAAGGGAAAAACCCACACAACTCTCTCTCCCTCTTCTGCCACACCCCTTTTTTTCTTTTTTCTCTTATTCTTTTCTAAGAGCATTCTAAGAGAAGTAAAGATCTATAAGGTTTAATATTACAAAATGAGAAACAATACTCCAACCTTCAGTACTCACATCAAGGTACACTTTACTGAATCTCAGTATCTCTCTTCTCAATAATAAATTGTTGAATAATGGTATATGAAGATAATCACTATAATGAAGACATGTGTTTTCTTCTTCCTTTCTGTTACTTGTTTTTTTTCTAACTTTCTCAATAAAAAATTTTATTTAAAAAAAAAAAGAAGTGGTGAGCGGAGGGGGGGGTACAGGGGGAGGGGAGTGAACTAACATGAACTAACAGTGTCTAACTTTGAAAAACTGTCTCAATGCACATTAATAGGCAGTTCAACTGCTTAGGAATTAGCATATAAGCCTACCTAGGATTAGCTTTCCACAAAGAATACCAAGAGAGCAAAGCAAATTTAATGATAAAAGTAAATTGGAAAGTTGTTTAAAATTGCATTTCCTATCTGAAAAATGAAATTTAATTTTGACTAGACTGTCCCTTTAAATTATAGGAACAGCAGGAAAGATTAATAATGAAGGTACATTGCAATGTTGTTTGAATAATCATAATTAAACATTTTATGGGAAATTACATTTTTACAATCTCTTTTATGCCTGGGCTTGGTGTGCATCTGCAGCATCATACAGATCTATGTATTGCTGGTGTGCCCAAAATGCAGTGCTCAATTACTCATCTGGTCCCATTACCCATTTTACATTACACCTCTATCAGTCCCCAATTACAACACACATACTTACATTTTCTTTCTAAATTGCAACTGAGAGACCCTGTCAGAGCCAGCACTGGCTTATATAAGTACAATTAAAACCCTGATGCCTCATGCTGCCAATGCCCCACTGTGTGCTGCAGCTTATGTGTATAACAAGCAGCTCTCTTATGTTGCTACTGCTATTATTCATTAGTCATTTTATTCCCCCCCCCCCCCCCCCCCGGAAAAATGTTTGGAAAAAGCCCAAGCTGCTGTCTGTTGCTGATAGGTACATACACTAAAGAATATATATTTTTCTGAAAGGAAGTCTACATTTGCCATGGTGATTTAGTAGCTACTACAACTACTTTACCATTATAACAAATATTTTCTACTCTACTGTACCTGCATATTATTATTATTATTATTTATTTATAAAGCGCCAAAAGATTCTGCAGCGCTGCCCATGGGTACAAGGATAAGAGTACAATGGAGAAACAATACGATAAGACACAATTTTACAGACAAATACAGGGGGAATGGAGGGCCCTATTCCCGTGAAAACTTACAATCTAGATGTATATATAAATATGAAACAAGGTACAGTCCTGTTCAAAGTAATAGCAATCCAAATTACAGTTATTTTGTACATGGGCAATGCACATAGCTAACTACACCATCTTGGATGTACATACACATACAGTATATGATCAAGGTTCCTCAATCCTATCTTAAACATTCTTTTATAGTCTATTGATAGTGGGCAGTCCTGAAATTTACATTTATAGTAATTGTGTTAAAAAAAATTGTTTTTATTTATTACTTACATTTTTGTGAAATTACATTACGGTACTTTTGTATTTTGAAATATGATTTCTTTTAGCAATGTTATCATTGTGAATGAGATATTATTGTTTGGTGTTCCTTTTTGTTTGTTGGTGATTTATATGTATTGCACTTATTTTTTTTGTAAATTGTGTTTTTTTTTTAAATAGTTTTTATTGAGGTTTTGAAAAATGTTACAAACAAGAGTCATCTTTAGACAAAAATAACATGGTAACAATATGACATACATTATTATGGCTAGAGTCTACGTATGTTAGCAAACTTTGTTATATGCTAGGGTTAGATAGTGAAATAGTAAAAGCTGTATTGAGGATTTATTGAATTAATCTAAGGCTAGTGGAGTTCTAAACTTAATCTAGGTGGATGGCTCTGTATAATAAACTATTGGGGTGATCTAGCAATATGTATATTCAGGGCAATAGTGAACACCAAATCTAAAACTACTACAGAAAAGTTTAACTGGCACAAATGAAATCTGACATAGTAAGTTATGAGCCTGTCAATGAAAGTATATAATTATATGGCCTATAAAAATATATTTTAGCTTTAGTCAAGTGCAACTGACCAGTTTTGTGAACAAGGGAAACATGTGGATAACATAAGAGAGATCTCTACAGGGAGATATATCTGTTAAAGCATAAAGTAGGGGGGTAGACGTGGTATGAACTACAACAAATACATAAACAGCATATATGCGATACAAAACATAGTAATTATAACTATTGCAATAATATAAGATAACCGTAGCAGTGCATGAAGATCACTCCCGACTAGGCCTTAGTAATAGTAGCTTTGAAAGGTATAAGTATGCTTTGATTTGTCCTGTAGGCTTAGAATTAGAATGTGAGCTTATTATATTTTACCTGACATTGTCTGCAAATAGAACAAGTCATAATGCAATATGAATCTTAAACATGAATAGGGGGTTTGCCATGTCAGGTAGAGAGTATACACATAAATGGAAACATCTACTACAGAATATAGTGTAGTTTACATGTAGGCCTATTTTGCCTCTTACTTGAATACTAAATCTATAAAACTGCGATCAGGCCTAGAAGGTATAAGTATACAATAGTAGCATTTTAAGGATATTTTCCTACATGTACTATGAAGGGAGTGTCACAATTAAACTAGGTAACACACATATACAATATATAACAATAAAAAAAAAAGGCCACCAGGTTTACATATTTCGGACAATAAGGTAGAGTAGCTGTCCGTGTCCACATTGCGAATTCTGTTATAATCATACTCAGATACAGAATAAAGACATGTCTCCCCTACATATACACTATAAACAGTGGAGGCTCCTCCATATGTGCACTGTCGCACGTGAACCCCCAGGGGGCAGAGGAGAGGGGGGGGGGGAATGAGCAGAACTTAAGAAAAAAAAATGAGAAAAAAAAAAAATTATGAAAATTTTTATTTTTATTTATATTATTTTATATTTTATTTATTAATAAATGTATTATTTTCCTGTGTGCTGTCTTCTGTGAGACTGTGCAGTGTAACTATCATCATGACATTATGCATATTAGGCTGAAAGTGGAAAGGGCTGTTTTGCCTATACTTCTATGTATCGCACGTGCGATACATAGAAGTATAAGCAAAAGCACTTTCCACTTTAAAACTGCATTGACTGCAGTGCCACCTACAGGCCAGCCCATAGCCTTCCTGTTCGCACAGCTCTTAGTGTGCGGGAGCCAGCTGTCACGTGACACTCGCACACTAAGAGCTGAGCTGACTATGTGTGTGGGAGGAGAGGAGGCAGGGGCATAACAGAAGTTCAGCCAATCATATCCCTAATCCCTGGGCCTTCCCAATTCCTAAATCGGCCATGCAGGCGTATGGTTTCTGGCGGGGAATTAAACTACTGACTGAGAGGCGCGCACTGTGAGTGACGACACACCCGGCCACATGGATGACACAGAGAGGCTGTTAGACAGATTAGTGTGTGTCAGTGCGCGGGGAGACCAGAACGATGCTGCCACCAGGATCGGGTCCATTCAGTGAGGCTGAGGGGAAGGCCCAGGGCTACTGAGCAGGGCTGAGTGAGGAGAGGCTGCGACTCAGCAGTATGTATCTGAGTGAGTATGTATGTAAAATTCTAGGTAATAATGATGCCTCATTTCCAATGTTCCCTCAAAGCCCTCTCTGTATATTGCAAGCAGCGCAACTCAGAACTTCTGTAACAGGAGGGATGTGGAATGTGATTTTTTTTATTATATTTCAACAGTGCTGGACTCCTGGAAAACTAAGCTGCAAGACACCGTGAGAGAGCACTGTTAAAATAAAATAAAAAAATAAATCACTTTTCACATCCCTCCGGTGTAGCACAGCTTGATCTTTTTTCTGTGCTACACTGAGGGGGAATGACCTAAGCTGACTGAGTTGTGTGCGTAAATCACACAGCTCTGTCAGAGAGTAAGACCGGGAGAAATTAAACACGGAGAGCAGCAGGCAATAAACTTCCAGTGAAAAGATTAAAGTGCTGCCCCCCTCCTCCATACACTAGAAGCAGCCTAGGTGAGTGCTGGAGATCTTCCTCACATGTGATTAAAAATGACCCGTAAGTTTCAGTTTGTGACAGCTGAAAGTTAGAAATTTATTAAACACCCATGCAGGGTCATGAAAACAGTGCACACACTACTTATTCTAGCAATACCAGCTTTTTTTTCCTATTTTCTAATCCAGCATTCTTTTAAAAAAAAGAAGAAAAAAAAGATGCAGAGCATTATTTAACCCCTTGGCTATCATAGAGAATTTCAGTACATTCTAATACATTGCACTGCAGCTCTTTTTGACAGCCAGGGGGTTAAATTATGCTCACAATATGGTCTAGGCATGTAAGGAGGGGAGGAGGTTAAGCAGGAGACTGAAGCTTCTCTGTTGTCACAAGCTGACATTTCTTATATAAACTTTGAGCAATAATATCTGTAGTAGTCTGTGTAATGAAATTGCTGGTTTTAAATGTGGGTCTAGTTAATCAGTATTGTTTAGCTGTGATGTATTTTTACCACATTCCTACCTGATTACTAAAGGTTGTTTCCCTATCAAATTTGAGTGACTTTATTTTCTTTATAGTGATGATGAGACTTAAAAAGGTATTTCTTCATGCCATGTGGTACCTTGCTAGCCAACTTCATATGCTGCAGTAAAAATGTGTATATGCTTATAACTAGGGTAATGGATCTCAGCTGTATGTATATGTATGGACTCTGGAGCAGGCTGCAGGCATGGGTGGTGGGCAGAGGGTGCCTGGGTGGCCTATTTTTCTCCTGGGCATGTGTGTATTCCTCTGTAGCCACATTACTTTTTCCATACCAGCCAATGTACAAAAAACAGTGATTGTATGGTGTTATGAATGTTAAATCATTTGATAATTAAACAAATACATTATGTTTGTCATGTTTGAACAAATAAAAATGAAGCATCACTTTGCACTGTGGATGGTTAACCCACTAAATGCCCCTCAGTGCCTACTGCATCCCCTTCCTCCTGTGATTTACTCCCCCATCCCAGACCTCAGACTATAAAGATGAGTACACACACACACTAGAAATATGTATGACAAGTTCCCTTTAATTTTGTTTTAAATAAAAGTGGGACTAGTGTGTTTGTGTATATATATGTGTGTTTGTGTGTGTGTGTATATATATATATATATAGCCATCTGAGGGGCGGGGCTTTATTTCAAGGGGTGTGGTTAGGGCGGGGCCAAGTGCACCTCCATCTTCATAATTCACCAGCCGCCACTGACTATAAATAGTGGTATATTGGAACCAGGAATCTAATACGTATATACGTATGAGCGTATAAGTGACTATGACTAAAATACAACACATATAACCATAGTTAGAGGAAGTTTCATGTAATTTTATCATGGTATATCTGAGGGATCTATAAATGCAGTGTAATTATAGAGCTAGCAAACCACACACAGTAACAGTAAATAAACTCAAATGTAATAAACAATGAAGTGGGGTAATTGTCCGTGACTCAATGTCCTGAAAATACCAAATCTAAGCAGAAGGAAGCTGTCCTTTATATTGTAGAAAGGGGATCATAAACTAACCCACTCCAGATTTGACATGTTTGTACCATTGCACAGGATCTAGCCCCTTTTGAGCACACATATCTCAAAGCCTGCAGGGCAATATAAGCCTACTGCTCTGGGGTGGGACAGCTGAGCTCTCGGCAAAAGGATTAGCATTATCTGTGTAGTAGGAAATGCTAGGCTTCCTCAGTATACCTTCCGATTCAGACTTGAATTGGAGCAAGCAAAAAGTCAGCTGTCGCCAGAGCTATAAGGTGTGAAAAACGTGAAAGAGAACTAAGGGGGGACTGCCGCCCTTAAATAAAAAAGACAGAAAACTCTTGCCGAGAGGTTATCCCAGGGTTCCAGAAATGGCCAGTTTATGTACATTACTCAAGGGGTCTAGAGACTTTAAAGGGTACGGTGCAAAGGTTTGCAAAATGGCATTAAGGATTCAACTTAGGGGATGAGCATTGCAAGTAATTTTAAGCTCTGGTGTCCTCAGTAGTCAATAGTCGATAGCTCCCGCAAACATAGGGGATTCATCTCCGCTGTTGCAGAGCAATTGCCTCAAAATACTACTCATCCAGTTTAAAAATTGATGAGTATCCTCAGGAGTTCACTATTGCTGGGTGAAACAATTCCTAAGTGTTAGTGACCTGCCTTCTATTTATATGCATATAACTCAAATCAGGAAATAATCTGAGTGAGTGGGAAGCAAACATGAAAACAATGGTGGCTAAACATAAGGCAGACAATGATAAGAAAAAAAAACAAAAAGAAAAAGTCCTGGGTTAAATCGTTTGTCCTAGCGAGCTGTAGAGCCCTGTGGAGCAAGCCTGTGTGTTCCTCCATCTTATCCTACTCCCAGTCGCTTCTGGCCTCGCACAGGATCTGCAAAGAGCAGTGGATTTCCTGGATCCCACTGCAAGCTCAATAGTTTGTCCAAATAGCATGGGAGGTAACAAACATTGTGTGAAAAGCTCTGTAGTAACATGTCTCGTGCGTAATCAAAAAGCCAAGATGGGTCGAGCAACTGCTCCTGGGCATCACACATATAGCAGCTGTCCCCATGCAAATAATAGGAGCTATCGAAGCGCCCAGCTACCAGTTGAATACTCAGTAGCTCCATGGTGCGACTGAGCCGATCAGGCTGTTCTGTGCAGGAAATCCCAAACCCGACACCGGAAAGCCAGAGCAGGGGCGCTGCATATTCCGTCACTGAACAGGAGACCAGCACATCTTTCTCCACTCTGGTAAGTGGTTTCTCCAGCCTGTAAAAGTCTGATCGGGGAATGTGCTCACTTATGAGGTCAGGTGAGGCGTCCATGGCGTTTTTCATAGGAGGGGGGACTGTGAGCTCAAATATCTCCACATCCTGTGGTCGGTGAGGTAAAAGTGCTGCCAGCTTGTTCCCAATAGCGAACAGGTCTTTCTTTAGTTCCTCATAAAAGTTTTGCAATAGTTGCTCCGTTTTATCCTCCCATCTGCCAAGGGACTCCATTATGGGCTAAAATGGCGCTTCACGCTCTTGCAGTGTGAGACTTGTTGTCGGCTCTAGAAGCTGTTTATTTGAAATGCTCGAATTCTGTTCTCTCTGTGTGTAGATGGTCACATAGGCTAAGTGACAGACCAAACCGGCATCTAAAAGAAGGGCTCCAAGTGTATAAACTGACACTGTATATGAATTTAGCTAAATTGTGTTTTTTAATACACATTGTTTTCCATGTGAAGATTATCATGTTGTGATCTGTTACAGTAGAGTTTTAAAAGTGTTTCTAATTTTAAACAAGATTTTTTTTTAATAAATGCCTTTATTAGTAAAATACAAATCTTATTCTTCACAGTGACAATATTTTAGTTTCTATATTCGTTCAACGGAATAAAATATACTTTTACAGTAATAATAAATAAATAAATAAAAATAAGGCAAACATGTCAAGTATACCCATCATGGTAATATTTAAATGGCATCAAATGTCATTAAAATTATTTAGCACAAATCACAATGATTTCAGAACATAAGAGGTTAATTTGAAATATGTTATTTATTATTCACATAAAACACTGTACAACATGATAAATCCAAACAATTCCTATGTAATGTATTGTGCGGCCAAATAGCCTTTGTATTTGTAATTTTTGTTTGGATTGTGAATATTTATCTCGATAACCTGAATTAAACTAGTGGAAAAATGTTTTTGTAATGTAATATATTGTTGGTGACCTCACTTTATCAACATCCGCCGGTGAGACTACCGGTATTCCACACATGTATTAACAATTAACTATAAGTTCATTAGTGTATAAGTAGAAATGCTTTGTTTGTGTTTGCATATGCCTAAGGAAACAGCTTGTATTGGCTGAGAAATGTGTCACATTGCAACTGATGTATATATTATTAAATATTTGTATTAATTACTTTTTAACTTTCACTTTGACTTGCTACTTTATCCTTAACTGCTTGTGTCTCTCACCCATGAGCATTTTGAAGGATCCAAGACCAATACTGGAGTTGTGTGGGAGTTTACATCTGCTGCCTGACTTTAAGGATCTAGCATGACCTTTTGATCACCCCATTGTGGTGCACCACACTTGTGAGCATACCGATTACATTTATTTATGCTCTGGCCAATAGAGACTGTACTTGTGGATTTCAGATTGTACTTTGTGAGACAAGAGCCATACCCATTCACAGTGAGCAGATTGGGAATTTTCAGAAGTTTGTGCTGGATCGTTTGAGAGGACTGCTACCATCTCTATAGTATGTATTTGTCTATATACACTCTGATTGTTTGTATATGTTTGAATACGCAATATTACAGCATCTATTTTTATTTTATGTGCCACCTATTTCTTGGCTTACTATAGTCTTTTGTGTTTTTGTAAGTTATTCAATTGAACACTAATTTGTGGCTGGGCTTTTATCACCAGAATCCCTTTGGAATTGTGACCACTCTAAAAATGACATTAAAATTACAATCCAAATTCAAAAACTTGATAACAGCTAATAGCTACTAATATCAGAAAGATTGTGATCAAGGCTTCAGTTAGTTGGTCTGCTATTTGCAGTTCTTTCCAGTTTTCATAAATACACTTTTTTTTGTTTGTTTCTATTTACCCACCCACCCCCCCCTTTTTCAATATTCTGCTTTCAATTTTAGAATATAACAAAACAATAACTCCTGGTATATGTAATAGATATTAATACTGGAGGTGTACAACAACAATAAATATTCCTGTACTTTTATAACCTAAGGATATTTCCAAGAAAAATAATAAAGATCAACTGCAACAAAGATGAAATAAAAAAAAGGCAAAAACTTTTACACAGATATATCATACATTTAGGGTCAACGTTTGTTGAAACCAAATTAATCAAAATCCAACAAATCATTGGGTTTATATGTTGTTTAATAGGAAATATAAAATTAAACTCTGTGACATCATAACCTTTTGACTCAATAAACATTTTGAATCTGAGAAATTAAACAATGGTGTTTAAGAAATCTTTCTTTGCTATAAAAAATTCATATTTTTATTTTGTTTTATAATCTAGCAAAAATTAAAACTATAGTCAATGGAAAATAAACTGAACCAATGGAAAATAAACTGAACAATGTGCATTAAATTAACATATCAGGTGTGACTATTTTTCTAATGAATTATTAGATTATTTGCTTTAATTGTTTTTCAAAAGCAAAATAAAACCCAACATTTGTGTTAATGAATCCATACTTGCTTCTGGAGTAGTCACATCTAGCCACAATTATTTGGTTATTTTTAAAAACATTTTTGCAGTTTTATCTTATCTCTGCTGAAGTCAGTTAGGGATAGAAAAGAGGGAGGGAAGGCTTTTGAAGCCTGTCTTATGTACTTTGAGTTAGTAAAGAACAGGGAAACCCCCAATTGTCAGACTTAAAATATTACTATATATTGTAATAGTAGTTGTGGGAGTCTTCACTCACATTTCTCATATGTAGCTACAAAGGGTGTCAGGATCCAAATGTTGGTATTCACTTAGCAAAGAGAAAATCTGCATTTATGTCCCTTTCTCAGAAAGGAAAGGACATATGTCCCAAAACGTCAAACTAAAATAAACTGCTGTTTGCCTTTTAAAATCCAGAGAGTTCAGATTTTCTCTTTGCTTACTATATATATGTATGTGTATGTATATATATATATATATATATATATATATATATATATATATATATATATATATATATATATAATACAGCAAAAGATCAGCACTCCCCAACATTGTACCCACTCAGTGCATGGCCAGTAAACATATACAAGAATATACACTGCAAAAGGACAAGACCTGGTGTAGATCCGTGGAGTCCCACAGCAAAGAAAGCCAGCACACGAGATTTGGAAAATCACCCTCTTTTAATGCCAAAGTAGCATAACGTTTCAGCTCCCACTGGAGCCTTGGTCACATGCAGCAATTCACAAAGGAAAATCAGGCATAAAATGACACTCCCAAACCACCCCTTAAATACCCCCACCCAACCAATCAGATACACAAACGAAAACCGCCAAACACATAAACATTTAACTCAGCTGTGTGCCGTATTATCCAGCATGGACCGCAAGCGTGTATGTGTAACTATGGAGACACAATCAAACAGCTTAAAGCATCATTTCGCAATTGCGCATGCGTGCGCAATGATGTCATCACGCATGTACAGGTTGTCCCAGTAACCATAAACAACAGGTTACAATCAGCGGAGATACACCGCAGTAGAGTACATATCAACTAATGTAAACAAACAGTTACATTTGTACGTGGATACCAAGACAATCATGCGCACTTATTGCATAACTTGTAAGATGTAATATACAATGTGTCAAAAATAAAAATGCTAATAAACAAACCCATGTAATGCGAATGGTGTGATAATGAAAAGCGCAACATATATACAAGTTGCACAACTAGTACAATATTATGTATCTGAATAACAAGTGAAAATGAATATTTAAACTTTAAAAACACAAGTAGTTGTAATTGGTAGATTATTGTGACACTCAAGAGCAAACACCTATTAATTAAAGAGGGAATTTTCAGAAGTTTGTGCTGGATCGTTTGAGAGGACTGTTACCATCTCTATAGTATGTATATACGTTTTTTGTACCCTTCTTTCTCTTGTTAAGTGTATCCAGTCCACGGATCATCCATTACTTATGGGATATTAACTCCTCCCCAACAGGAAGTGCAAGAGGATTCACCCAGCAGAGCTGCTATATAGCTCCTCCCCTAACTGCCATTACCAGTCATTCTCTTGCACCCAACGAATAGATAGGATGTGTGAGAGGACTGTGGTGATTATACTTAGTTTCATACCTTCAATCAAAAGTTTGTTATTTTATAATAGCACCGGAGTGTGTTATTCCTTCTCTGGTAGAATTTGAAGAAGAATCTACCTGAGTTTTTCTATGATTTTAGCCGGAGTAGTTAAGATCATATTGCTGTTTCTCGGCCATCTGAGGAGAGGTAAACTTCAGATCAGGGGACAGCGGGCAGATTAATCTGCAAAGAGGTATGTAGCAGCTTATTATTTTCTGACAATGGAATTGATGAGAAAATTCTGCCATACCGATATAATGTAAACTCAGCCTTAAATGCAGTAGCAGCAACTGGTATCAGGCTGTCATGTATGTATATTTTACACTTCAGTATTCTGGGGAATGGCACTTCACTGGAATTATACTGTATGCATAAAACTTTAGCCTAATTTGCAGGGACGAGCAACAGGCTTTTTAATAACACTCAATTTATTAATGTTAAACGTTTTTTGCTGGCATGTAAAATCGTTTAATTTTCTGAGGTACTGGGTGAAAAAAATGTTTTGGGCACTATTTTTTTCCACTTGGCAGTCGTTTTATTTAATTTATGACAGTTTACTGATCTCTCTCACTGTTATGTGTGAGGGGGAGGGGCCTTTTTTGGTGCTTTTGCTACGCATCAAAAAATTCAGTCAGAAGTTTATTGTCTTCCCTGCATGATCCGGTTCATCTCTACAGAACTCAGGGGTCTTCAAAACTTGTTTTGAGGGAGGTAATCACTCACAGCAGAGCTGTGAGATTGTAGTTGACTGTGATAAAAAAAACGTTTATTTCTGTATTTTTTTTTTTTTTTTTCTGCTATCAGGGTTAGTTATCCTTTGCTAATGGGAGCAATCCTTTGCTAAAATTGTGTTTTTTACAAAGATTTGATGCTATAACTTTTCAGTTTATTAATTTTCAACTGTCATAACTTTTTCTGTGCTTCTTATAGGCACAGTACGTTTTCATATTATAGTAAATTACTTGAAAAGTATTTCCAAGTTGCTAGTTTATTTGCTAGTGTGTTAAACATGTCTGATTCAGAGGAAGATATCTGTGCTATATGTGCTAAAGCCAAAGTGGAGCCCAATAGAAATTTATGTACTAACTGTATTGATGCTACTTTAAATAAAAGTCAATCTGTACAAATTGAACATATTTCACCAAACAACGAGGGGAGAGTTATGCCGACTAACTCGCCTCACGTGTCAGTACCTGCATCTCCCGCTAGGGAGGTGCGTGATATTGTAGCGCCGAGTACATCTGGGCGGCCATTACAAATCACATTACAGGATATGGCTACTGTTATGACTGAAGTTTTGGCTAAATTACCAGAACTAAGAGGTAAGCGTGATCACTCTGGGGTGAGAACAGAGTGCGCTGATAATATTAGGGCCATGTCAGACACTGCGTCACAATTTGCAGAACATGAGGACGGAGAGCTTCATTCTGCGGGTGACGGTTCTGATCCAAACAAACTGGATTCAGATATTTCAAATTTTAAATTTAAGCTGGAAAACCTCCGTGTATTACTAGAGGAGGTGTTAGCGGCTCTGAATGATTGTAACACAGTTGCAATACCAGAGAAAATGTGTAGGTTGGATAAATATTTTGCGGTACCGGCGAGTACTGACGTTTTTCCTATACCTAAGAGACTTACTGAAATTGTTACTAAGGAGTGGGATAGACCCGGTGTGCCGTTCTCACCCCCTCCGATATTTAGAAAGATGTTTCCAATAGACGCCACCACATGGGACTTATGGCAAACGGTCCCTAAGGTGGAGGGAGCAGTTTCTACTTTAGCTAAGCGTACCACTATCCCGGTGGAGGATAGCTGTGCCTTTTCAGATCCAATGGATAAAAAGTTAGAGGGTTACCTTAAGAAAATGTTTGTTCAACAAGGTTTTATATTGCAACCTCTTGCATGCATTGCGCCTGTCACGGCTGCAGCAGCATTTTGGTTTGAGTCTCTGGAAGAGACACTTGAATCAGCTCCATTAGATGAGATTACACACAAGCTTAAAGCCCTTAAGTTAGCTAACTCATTTATTTCAGATGCCGTAGTACATTTAACTAAACTTACGGCTAAGAATTCCGGATTCGCCATTCAGGCACGCAGAGCACTGTGGCTAAAATCCTGGTCAGCTGACGTTACTTCTAAATCTAAATTGCTTAATATACCTTTCAAAGGGCAGACCTTATTCGGGCCCGGGTTGAAAGAAATTATCGCTGACATTACAGGAGGTAAAGGCCATGCCCTGCCTCAAGACAGAGCCAAACCTAAGGCTAGACAGTCTAATTTTCGTTCCTTTCGTAATTTCAAAGCAGGAGCAGCATCAACTTCCTCTGCACCAAAACAGGAAGGAGCTGTTGCTCGCTACAGACAAGGCTGGAGACCTAACCAGTCCTGGAACAAGGGCAAGCAGGCCAGGAAACCTGCTGCTGCCCCTAAGACAGCATGAATCGAGGGCCCCCGATCCGGGAACGGATCTAGTGGGGGGCAGACTTCTCTCTTCGCCCAGGCTTGGGCAAGAGATGTCCAGGATCCCTGGGCGTTAGAGATCATATCTCAGGGATACCTTCTAGACTTCAAATTCTCTCCCCCAAGAGGGAGATTTCATCTGTCAAGGTTGTCAACAAACCAAATAAAGAAAGAGGCGTTTCTACGCTGCGTACAAGATCTTTTATTAATGGGAGTGATCCATCCGGTTCCGCGGTCGGAACAAGGACAAGGGTTTTACTCAAATCTGTTTGTGGTTCCCAAAATAGAGGGAACTTTCAGGCCAATCTTGGATTTAAAGATCCTAAACAAATTCCTAAGAGTTCCATCGTTCAAAATGGAAACTATTCGGACAATTTTACCCATGATCCAAAAGGGTCAGTACATGACCACAGTGGATTTAAAGGATGCTTACCTTCACATACCGATTCACAAAGATCATTACCAGTATCTAAGGTTTGCCTTTCTAGACAGGCATTACCAGTTTGTAGCTCTTCCATTCGGATTGGCTACGGCTCCGAGAATCTTCACAAAGGTTCTGGGTGCTCTTCTGGCGGTACTAAGACCGCAAGGAATTGCGGTAGCTCCGTACCTAGACGACATTCTGATACAAGCTTCAAGCTTTCAAACTGCCAAGTCTCATACAGAGTTAGTACTGGCATTTCTAAGGTCGCATGGATGGAAGGTGAACGAAAAGAAGAGTTCTCTCTTTCCACTCACAAGAGTTCCCTTCTTGGGGACTCTTATAGATTCTGTAGAAATGAAGATTTACCTGACAGAAGACAGGTTAAAAAAGCTTCAAAATGCATGCCATGTCCTTCATTCCATTCAACACCCGTCAGTAGCTCAATGCATGGAGGTGATCGGCTTAATGGTAGCAGCAATGGACATAGTACCCTTTGCACGTCTACATCTCAGACCGCTGCAATTGTGCATGCTAAGTCAGTGGAATGGGGATTACTCAGACTTGTCCCCTACTCTGAATCTGGATCAAGAGACCAGAAATTCTCTTCTATGGTGGCTTTCTCGGCCACATCTGTCCAGGGGGATGCCATTCAGCAGGCCGGACTGGACAATTGTAACAACAGACGCCAGCCTACTAGGTTGGGGCGCTGTCTGGAATTCTCTGAAGGCTCAGGGACAATGGAATCAGGAGGAGAGTCTCCTACCAATAAACATTCTGGAATTGAGAGCAGTTCTCAATGCCCATCTGGCTTGGCCCCAGTTAACAACTCGGGGGTTCATCAGGTTTCAGTCGGACAACATCACGACTGTAGCTTACATCAACCATCAGGGAGGGACAAGAAGCTCCCTAGCAATGATGGAAGTATCAAAGATAATTCGCTGGGCAGAGTCTCACTCTTGCCACCTGTCAGCAATCCACATCCCGGGAGTGGAGAACTGGGAGGCGGATTTCTTAAGTCGTCAGACTTTTCATCTGGGGGAGTGGGAACTTCATCCGGAGGTCTTTGCCCAAATACTTCGACGTTGGGGCAAACCAGAGATAGATCTCATGGCGTCTCGACAGAACGCCAAGCTTCCTCGTTACGGGTCCAGATCCAGGGATCCGGGAGCGGTTCTGATAGATGCTTTGACAGCACCTTGGACCTTCAGGATGGCTTATGTGTTTCCACCCTTCCCGATGCTTCCTCGATTGATTGCCAGAATCAAACAGGAGAGAGCATCAGTGATTCTAATAGCGCCTTCATGGCCACGCAGGACTTGGTATGCAGATCTAGTGGACATGTCATCCTGTCCACCTTGGTCGCTACCTCTGAAACAGGACCTTCTGATCCAGGGTCCCTTCAAACATCAAAATCTAATTTCTCTGAAGCTGACTGCTTGGAAATTGAACGCTTGATTTTATCAAAACGTGGTTTTTCTGAGTCAGTTATTGATACCTTAATACAGGCTAGGAAGCCTGTTACCAGAAAGATTTACCATAAGATATGGCGCAAAT
This sequence comes from Bombina bombina, assembly GCF_027579735.1. Lineage (NCBI taxonomy): Eukaryota > Metazoa > Chordata > Amphibia > Anura > Bombinatoridae > Bombina > Bombina bombina. The sequence goes on along the minus strand of NC_069499.1, from coordinate 694,938,099 downwards.
ACTTATATTGGTGCGAATCCAAGAGTTACTCATGGAGTAAGGTTAGGATTCCGAGGATATTGTCTTTTCTACAAGAAGGTTTAGAAAAGGGTTTATCCGCTAGTTCCTTAAAGGGACAGATTTCAGCTCTGTCCATTCTTTTACACAAACGTCTGTCAGAAGTTCCGGACGTTCAAGCTTTTTGTCAGGCTTTAGCTAGGATCAAGCCTGTGTTTAAAATTGTTGCTCCACCATGGAGTTTGAACTTAGTTCTTAATGTTTTACAGGGGGTTCCGTTTGAACCCCTTCATTCCATTGATATCAAGTTGTTATCTTGGAAAGTTCTGTTTTTAATGGCGATTTCCTCGGCTCGAAGAGTCTCTGAGTTATCTGCCTTACATTGTGATTCTCCTTATCTGATTTTTCATTCAGACAAGGTAGTTCTGCGTACTAAACCTGGGTTCCTACCTAAGGTGGTCACTAACAGGAATATCAATCAAGAGATTGTGGTTACATCTTTGTGTCCTAATCCTTCTTCGAAAAAGGAACGTCTGCTACACAATCTAGATGTAGTCCGTGCCCTGAAATTTTATCTACAGGCAACTAAGGATTTTCGACAAACGTCTTCCCTGTTTGTCGTTTATTCTGGTCAGAGGAGAGGTCAAAAAGCTTCGGCTACCTCTCTCTCCTTTTGGCTTCGTAGCATAATACGGTTAGCCTATGAGACTGCTGGACAGCAGCCTCCTGAAAGAATTACAGCACATTCTACTAGAGCTGTGGCTTCCACTTGGGCCTTTAAGAATGAGGCTTCTGTTGAACAGATTTGCAAGGCTGCAACTTGGTCTTCTCTTCATACTTTTTCCAAATTTTACAAATTTGACACTTTTTCTTCTTCGGAGGCTGTTTTTGGGAGAAAGGTTCTTCAGGCAGTGGTTCCTTCCGTATAAAGAGCCTGCCTGTCCCTCCCGTCATCCGTGTACTTTAGCTTTGGTATTGGTATCCCATAAGTAATGGATGATCCGTGGACTGGATACACTTAACAAGAGAAAACATAATTTATGCTTACCTGATAAATTTATTTCTCTTGTAGTGTATCCAGTCCACGGCCCGCCCTGTCACTTTAAGGCAGGTAATTTTTCCATTAAACTACAGTCACCACTGTACCCTATGGTTTTCCTTTCTCTGCATGTTTTCGGTCGAATGACTGGTAATGGCAGTTAGGGGAGGAGCTATATAGCAGCTCTGCTGGGTGAATCCTCTTGCACTTCCTGTTGGGGAGGAGTTAATATCCCATAAGTAATGGATGATCCGTGGACTGGATACACTACAAGAGAAATAAATTTATCAGGTAAGCATAAATTATGTTTTTTCAGGGAATAATTTTCTTTGGGCCTAGTCTAGATACATTTTTTGTACTTTGACCGAAGGTAAATGAGCTTTTCTGTTAGAAGTCTAAGAGGTAGATTTATCAAGCAGTAGATGCTGCAATCTACTCCCGTAGTTTCAGGTTCCCCTGAAACATAAGTTAAGAAGCAGCGGTCTTAAGACCGCTGCTCCATAACTCGTCCACCACCTCTGAGGTGGCGGATAGCAATCATTCCGATTGGATCCATTCGGGATGATTGACACTACCTGCTAGCGGCAATGTGCAGGGGGCGGTATTGCACAAGCATTTCACACAAAATTCTTGTGCAATGATAAATACCAAAAGTGTATACTGTCGGCATTTATCGGTCGGGCGGACATGATCCGCTACAGCGGATCATGTCCACCCGACACTTGATAAATCGGCCCTTAAGTGTGCGATCAGGACTTCTAATAATTTACATTCATTTGTCAATCTAGAAATCCAAAACCCTTCACTTTCATTTATAAACAGGGCTCTTTCTGTTTTTTCCTGGAAGCTATTTTCAAATTGGAATAAGCCTAATCAGAAACTTCCCTTCTGTATTAAGTCACCATAAAGGTAAAGCCTCCATTCCAGAATTTCTGGTAGGGGATAGTTTGCGCCTTTTTGAGGGGATTTTGTTTAAATCTGTTAAGATTCATGTGTTCTGAATTTAGTTTCCCTGTGAAAATGATTTGGTTTCAAATCTAGTTCTCCCAGGGAAAGGTTTCTTCTGTGTCTTGTTCGAATAATTCTGTAATGACAAGAACCTTTATATTGAGTCTGCCTTAGATCTGGAAACTTTGGGACTTTTAATTCCAGTTCCAAGGTTGGAACAAGGTCAGGGGTTTTATTCCAACCTCTTAATTATTCCCAAGAAGCAGAGGACTTACAGGGCAGTTCTGGATTTCAAAGACTTAAATCAGTTTCTCACAATTCCTTCCTTCCAATTTGGGCTATTTTGCCTCTTGTTCTACAAGGGTAGTTTATGTCTATAATAGATTTGATAAATGTTTTTCTTTAGTTCCCTATCATGGGGATAATTATAAGTTTCTTAGTTTTTAATTCCTAGAAAAGCTCTTTTTATTTGTTGATCTTCCTTTTGGTTTGGCTACCGCTGCCAGATTTTTTTTCCCTAAAGTTATAGGAACACTCTTGTCTGTAAGAAGAGCTCAGGGTATTTTGTTAGTTCTTTACTTGGATGATATCTTGAAATAAGCTACATTTAGCAGTAGATTAAATTTACAGACTCTTGTTGTCAAAAGCAAGATTGGAGAATCAATTCTACAAAGAGTTCTATTTCTCTTCATATCAAGATTATATTCCTAGGTATCATTATAGACTCAGTCTCTATGAGACTATTTTTGTCAGACCATAGGAGACGGAAAATACTTTCACCTTGTTCTAATCTTCAATTCCTTTTCCTTCCATTGTTCTTTGCATGGAGCTATTAGGTCTGATGATTGCAGCATCATATGCTGTTCCATTTGCTTAATTTCATGAGGCTTTTTCAGCTTTGTTTGCTTCATCTGGAATGCAGGGATTATTCTTAGCTTTCTTAGAAAATCCTTCTGGATTTCTGAACAAAACCATTCTTGTTTTTTTGGTGGATTATTCATCAGTGCATATTCAACAGTGCATATTTTCTTTATCCAAATTAGACTGTGGTCTTATCAAAAGTTAGCCTTTCAGTTAGGGGTGGAGTCTGGGGCTTAAAGGGGATGTCTAGTCCTAAATAAACTTTCATGATTCAGATAGGGCATGCAATTTTAAACAACTCTCTCCAATTTACTTTTATCACCAATTTTGCTTTGTTCATTTGGTATTCTTAGTTGAAAGCTAAACCTAGTAGGCTCATATGCAAATTTCTTAGACCTTTAAGGCTGCCTCTTATCTGAATGCATTTTGACAATGTTTCACGGCTAGAGGGCATTATTTCATGTATGTCATATAGATAACATTGTGCTCACACATGTGGGGTTACCTAGGAGCCAACACTGATTGGCTAAAATGCAAGTCTGAACTGAAATAAGGGGGCAGTTTGCAGAGGCTTTCAAAACAAGGTAATCACAGATGTAAAAAGGGTATTAATATAACTGTGTTGGTTAAGCAAAACTGGGGAATGGGTAATAAAGGGATTATCTATCTTTTTAAACAATAAAAATTCTGGAGTAGACTGTCCCTTTAAGAGAGCGCAGGGAGTTTGATCTCCTGGGGCAACAGGGCTCTTCAGATCTAGCCTTTTTGAATGAAAACTTATCTGAGTTTCCAATCAGGAAATGTCACAGTGGTGGCTTTCTTTGATTATCAAGGAGGAACTCGTAGTTCCATAGGGATTAGGTAGCTGTCCTGAATTTTGTTCTGGGCAGAGATTTATCTCTGTTTACTTTCTGTAGTTCATATTTCAGGAGTGAGCAATTGGGAAGCATATTTCTCAGTCACTAGGAGTGGTCTCTTCATCTGGAAGTTTTTTTTATCAGATTGTAGCTTGATGGGGTTTTCCAGATTAGATCATATGGCTTTTAGATTGTTCTACAAGCTCTGCAGATATTTTGAGAGGTACAGGGATCCTAAGAGTTTCTGGTTACTCTAGGAGCTCAGTGGCTGTTTTTTTCTAGCTTATTTCTTTCCATCTATTGTTCTTTTCCAATAGTGATAGCCAGGATCAAGCAGGAGGTATCATCAGTAATTCTGATTGCTCCAGTTTGGCCTCACAGAACTTGGTTTCCAGATCTCGTGCAAATGTTCAGTATTTCTCTGTAGTCTTTTTCTCTGCACCACAACCTTCTGTGTCAAGGGTTGTATTTTTTTGTCAGGTTATCAAATCCCTCATCTTGTTGGCTTGGAGATTTAATGCTTAGTTTTTAGACAGAAACTTTATTTGTGTTTTTTTTTTTTTTTTGCTGAGTCTGTTATTGAGGCCTGTAAACTTGTGTATAGGAAGGTTTTTCATAGGTTTTGAAAGGCCTTTATGTGTTGGTGTTTGAAGCTTGGCTTTAGCTGGCACTCTTTCAGAATTCCTTGAATACGTCAGATTCTTTAGGTTGGATAAGGGTTTATGTGCCATTTTTTTTTAAATGCCATTTTTCGGTTATTTTTCAGTTTTGTTTTACAAGAAGATTGTTATCCTTCTTGACGTTTAGAGTTTTGTTCTACTTTAGTTAGGATAGTGGTAAAACCAATTTCAGTTATAAGAATCATGCAGGTTGCTCTCTTTTGAGCCTATGCTCTATTTGGATTCTCAGTTTTTGTCTTGAAAGGTTTAGTTTTGTTTAGCAATTCTAGCTTTTAGAAGAATTTATATTTTGTCTGTTCTTTTCTGTAGGCTTCCTGGATAAGGTGGTTTTTAGAGCTAGTTTAATTTCTTGCCTTAAGTGATTTTTTTAAGCAATTCGTTTCATGAGTTTGTTGTTCATTCTTTTTGTCCTAATCTTCTTTTTGTCCCGATTCCAAGGAGAAACTTGTTGATATTTTGGATGTTGTTTGAACTTTGATATTCTATTTGCAGACTTCTTAAGATTTTTAGTCAAACAAGTTTTTTGTTTAATTAAGCTTTCTTGAAGGTGGTTAGCCTCCCGTTTAAACATTTTGCTGTCCATTCTACTACGTCCATTGCTTTTTCTCTGCCTTTTTTAGAACGAGGTTTCTGTTGGTCACATTTCCAAGGCAGCTACTTGAGTCCATTCCGGTATTGCCTAGTGAGTAGTTTTTCTGCTTTACTAGCTGAAAGCGGCATGTTTGAGCACAGTTATGGTGCTGGTCTTCTTTGCATATCTTTTTTCTTTTTGATATTTTGCTTTTCTGGTAGGAAAGTATTTAAAACAATAGTTTCTGGATATTAAAAAAAAAAAAAATATTTAAATTATTTTGTATTAATCGTGTATTCCACAGGTTGGGTATTAGTTTCCTAGGATTAATGACTTGTTGACTCTAACCACATTTATGAAAGAAAATATAATTTATTTTAATAGGATATATTAATTTATTTCATGATGGTGAGAGTCCATGAGACCCGTCCACTGTTTTTTTTTTTATTTTGTTTATTTCTGGTAGCAGTTTAAGTATGCATCTCTTTTTTTCCTGCTCTTATCCTTTCCTACCTTTATTCTTCTTCATGCTTGCCTATGGGCTCAATTTATCAAAGCCCTATGGTTGCAAGTTCTCACAAGAACTTGCTCGCCATAGTTTAACAAGCAGCGGTCACCAGACCGCCGCTTCCCTAACCTCTTCAGCACCTCTAAGGTGGCAAAATTCAATCTCCATGGTCTAGTCCGACGGAGGAGATTGACAGCTCCTGCCTACGCGTGATTGGCTGTGCGCGGGCAAGGGGCGGGATTGCACGAGAGCGCAAAATTGCGCTCGTGGGCAATGGTGATTACCTGCAGGTAATTTTGCCCCACCACAGGCGAGCTGAGGCATACAAGGGCACATATACACGCCCCTGTCCGCCTCAGCTTTGATAAATCTAGCCCTATATGTTAGACTGGTTTATCAGTGATGTGCGAAAGTTTTTAAGGGCTCTTAGAGTTTTGGGAATCTTTGCCTCCTCCTAGTGGCCAGGAGTACAATTCCTAGGAGTAATGGCTCTTGGACTCACACCACCATGAAATAAATTAATTTATCAAGTAAGCATACATTATATTACTAGACTTTAAAACAGTAAAAATAATAATACAAATGCTACAGAAACATAAGGAAATTAAAGGGATAGTCTACACCAGAATTGTTATTGTTTAAAAAGATAGATAATCCCTTTATTACCCATTCCCTAGTTTTGCACAACCAACACTGTTATATAAATACACTTTTTATCTCTGTAATTACCTTGTATCTAAGCTTCTGCAAACTGCCCCCTTATTTCAGATCTTTTGACAGACATCCATTTTAGCCAATCGGAACTGGCTCATTTATCTATATGACAAATGTGAACTAACACCCTCTAGTGGTGAAAAACTGTTAAAATGCCCTGAGAGAAGAGGCGGCCTTCAAAGGCTTCAAAATTAGCATATGAAGCTCCTAGGTTTAGCTTTCAACTAAGAATACCAAGAGAGCAAAGCAAAATTGGTGATAAAAGTAAATTGGAAAATTGTTTAAAATTGCATTCTCTATCTGAATCATGAAAGTTTATTTTGGACTAGACTGTCCCTTTAAGACTAAATTACTTGGGGGCGGAGCCAAACAGTGCACAGCAATAGTTGTGTGAGATCGGAGCTCCGGAATATGATACACTAAAAAGGTGGTTAATGCCCTGAGGTGGAATGACAAAAGGCAAGCACATTCCAGACTAAGCGACAGGGAAATGTCCTAGCTGTTTTTCTGAAAGCTCCGGTCACCGCAACTACATGCAGCAACTTTTGAGCCTAAGAGGAGTTGGGAGCAAATGCAGCGGGCGCCATTTTAGATGCACTACGCAGCTACCGAGAGGAGTACAGACGGACTTGACATTGCTGTAGCTGATGTGTGCTGAAGGGTGAGCATTATTGAAGCAAAGGTGGCAATAGAAATGACACTGTTTGGCGCTGGTGATAGTAACTCAGTTGTGGGGAAATGAAGGAATAACAGCTCGAGAGGTATAAAGGCAGCGGTGCAATACAAGCAAGACGCACTACATTTAAAAACGCACATGGCTGCTATGGATGTGACTATGCAATACAGGTCTTACCTTAATATTTTAAATACATGAACACCTGATACCCCAAGCGGTAGTTATATTGAATGTGGTCAATTTAAGCAAGTCTCTGGAGGATTGTATAGTTAGAATAGCAAATCCCTCTTGCAAAGCTGGTAATGTCATAAATCCACTGGACTCTAGAGACACACATCAAGCCTTAATTTCACATACTCTCAGAGTTTATTTATTCCATCCTACACCCGGTGAAGGTAACACTTATATTGAAGACTGCTGAGATAAAAAACAAAGCACTTTATACATATTATCGCTAACCACAGGACTGTGCTGAGATCTGGGTAGACAGCAGCTACTTTTAAACTTAAGATGTCTTCCAGAAGAGTTCAGAAACCTGAGAAAAGTAGTAAAATGACTTCCATGGACACATTTCTTAGATCCAATATACCTAGCAAACAAATAGAAACTACAACTATGGAGACAGAGGGTGACTCTGATATGGACTCTGAGCACTGTAAATCCCTAGATGCCCAGACACCTGCAACTAAGGCTGATTTAACCCTGTTAGTTTCGAAGCAAGACATTGCAATGAACTTTGAGAAACTGTGGGACAAAATTGATGGTCTCCACGCCACAGTAACCAGCAGTTTATCAGACATTAAAAATGATATACTAGAAATTGGAAACATGGTAGACGCTTTGGAGAATGATAGAGGAGATTTAGAAGAAAATGTCTGTGTTATGTCGCAAACGGTTGCCTTCCAGCAACAACAAATAGCTGATCTTCAGAAAAGATGGAAGATGTTGAAAATCGCAACAGAAGATTGAATTTACAAATAAAGGGCATACCAGAATCCATCAATGCACCAGACCTTCTCCCTTATCTATAGGGTCTCTTTAAAGCTATTACAATGGCTTCAGACGACACAGACTATCAAATTGGGAGATCCCACAGAGCACTTCAGACTAGGCCACAAAGAGATATGCCACCAAGAGATGTGATCATCAAATTCCTCAAATTTATTGATAAGGAAAAAATCTTAAACGCATCTCGCAAGAATCCCACGTTCAAATACCAAGGGAATGTGGTACAGTTTTTCCAAGACCTGTGCGTGAGAACACTACAGCGATGGGGGAGACTAAGGCCATTAACATCACTGCTCAGAAAACATCAAATTCCCTACCGCTAGGGCTTTCCTTTTGCCCTTAACATACTCAAGGATGGCAAGGTGACCACGATCAGGACAATCCATGAGATACCTGAGGTTTGTAGAAGCTTTGGTATAGAAACACCGGACATTCCACCTGATCCTGAACCCGGGGAGAAAATGGGGACACAAGCACCAATGCAAACAAACAAGATATCCACTTGGACAAAATTTAATAACAAGAGATTTAGACCCTGATCTCACCTTTGGACCATAACTGTCTAAAGATATATAGAATACGAGAGATTGGTAAGACTTCCTCCTGGACATTGCTTCGGCTGTGTCGTGGAGGCTACATGTGGCATAGACAAATTATGATAGCCAAGGGTACGAGACTGTTAACATAAAGGTCACAAATATAGGCTAAATTTTATCTGGTATACCATACCACCTATAGAAAACTGAGATAATGTTATGAGATACGTAGTATCATCTCCTACACGTTATGTTAATGCTAAATATACACTTTATGTTATGTATTTTTTGTTGTTTTTTCTGTTCCACTCTACAGGGAAAATCAGAGTTATTTATGCTATTTAAATGTATTGAACTATGCCAGTCTCGCTTCACGCAAGGTAATAACGACTCCCAGAGTTTCACTAGAGATGGAGATCAAGAGTTTGTTGTTGGGGTCTCACAGGACGGTAAGAATTGTGATATACTAAAGCAATCAGGTAGAGAGGAAGAGATTATGAGTCATTACTGGTTGTATGATTTGGGTGATACATTATTATGACTGCACCTCTAGACTTTCCTGGAGTTAGTTTGATATCTCACAATCTGAGAGGTCTTAACTCAGATATAAAGAGGAAGACTGCACTGACACAATACAAGAGGCTTAAAGCCAATATTTTGTTTTTACAGGAGACCCACTTTTTGAATACACAGATACCTAAGTACTGGTCTAGAGAATATACACAACACTTCCATGCTACTTCTGACACTAAGACTAAGGGAGTATCTATTTTGATTCACTCATCTTTAAATTTTGAGCATAGGGACACAGTGAAAGACAGGGAAGGTCGATATATCTTGGTAAGGGGAAATATACAGGGTACAGAAATAGTACTTTGCAATATCTATGCGCCAAATGAGCAACAGGAACCATTTTTTAGACATATATCTAACTTACTTACCAACTGGTCTAGATCGAGAATAATATTAGCAGGAGATTTCAATATAGATCTGGCAGCGTTGAGGAAGATCACGACAGGAAATATATCAAAGAAAAAATTAAGACAAAAAGCGATAGCTACAAAAATTGACGACTTACTTTCACTGCATGGGCTACAAGATAGCTGGGTTACACTATACGGGGACAGAGCGGACACTACATACTATTCCTCAGCACACAAATGCTACACGAAAATTGATTATATTTTCACTAGCCAAATAATGCAGCCCATATTACGCAAGGCAAACATACATACATGTGTTTGGTCGGACCATTTCATTACAAAACTATTTTTCGGTTCCATTGTGGACCCAGGTAGGACTAGAACATGGACGTTTGACCCGACCTGTCTAAAATACCTCAACACTAAAGACAAGCTATTAAAAGCAATGAGTGACTATTGCAGAATCAATACTGATTCTACTGTGAACCCGATCTCGGTTTGGGCAGCGCACAAATCAGTGTTTCGAGGACTGTTAATCAAAGAAAAAGCCATACACAAGAAAAAGACTGACAATAGATACTTGAGGTTACAGCAGGATATTGACTTTTTGGAAAAGGAGCACAAACGGACTAATTCACGACTTATCTTGCAGACCCTGACGCAGAAAAAAGCAGATTTACATACATTATAAAATGATAACTCTATTAGGGCAGCCCAAAGGCTTAAAGCCAACTACTTCATATATGCAAACAAACCTGACAGGTACTTAGCCCAAAAAATTAGAGATGAATATCAGTCAGTATCTATCCCGAGTGTACAGACAGAGACAGGGAGTATTACATCTCATCCACAAGAAATTGTGGACACGTTTGCAGAGTACTATAGAAACCTGTATGATGGGGAGAAGGTTCAAAATAATACCCAAACACAAATTGAGCTTGAAAATTTCTTAGATTTAGCAAACCTTCCACACTTGACTACAGAAGACCAGGACAAAATTAAATGCAGAAATCACACAAGCTGAAGTGGTGACAGCTATAAAAGAGCTCAAACCAGGCAAGGCCCCAGGTCCTGACGGATTCCCGGGGGAATATTATAGACTTTTCAGACCGATTCTGATCCCACATATAGTTAAATTTGCCAACCATATTCTAGAAGGCCAGCCCATATCTGCTGACCTTTTACAAGCCAAAATCATTGTAATACCAAAAAAGGGTAGAAACGCTACACTGTGTTCAAGTTACAGACCCATATCCCTAATAAACCAAGATATGAAAATTGTTACTAAAATCCTGGCTAACCACTTGAAACATATTCTACCCTCTATTGTGCACCCGGACCAGGTAGGGTTCATAAAAAATAGAGAGGCTCCAGACAACATCAGACGTATGATTACGGTTATGGATTATTTGCACCATGAGCAAACGCCTTCTCTGGTCCTATCCTTTGATGCGGAGAAGGCGTTCGATAGGGTGGACTGGGTGTATATGGATACAGTTTTGACAAGGGTGGGATTCACTGGGTCATTCATGACAGCACTGAGAGGTTTGTACTCAATACCCACAGCGTATATCAGAGCCATTGGACATCAATCCAACACTTTTAATATTCTTAATGGCACCAGGCAAGGCTGCCCTTTGTCGCCCCTTCTTTTTGCGATATGTATCGAACCACTAGCTGCAAACATAAGAAACTCTCCAGATATTTCAGGTATGCAAATACAACATTTTCAGCATAAGATCACCCTGTTCACAGACGATGTATTGTTAACAGTCACTAGGCCACTTATTTCACTTCCCAACATATATAAAACTATACAACAGTTCTCTTCCGTTTCAGGATATAAAATAAACTTAGATAAATGTGAGGCGCTCTCAATAGGTCTACCAAAACAAACTATCAAACTGATAGAAACAAACTTCGACTTTAAATGGGTGAAAGATGACATAAAGTATTTGGGGATTAGACTAACGGCACAATCTACACAATTATATAGAGCTAACTATATACCTATGTTTAAATCAATCAGATCTGATCTGCAGAAGTGGAAGAAGCATAACTTCTCCTGGTATGGGAGACTCTCGTCGATTAAGATGAACATTCTCCCAAGAATCCTGTACTTATTTTGCTCCTTACCTGTAAAGATAGATAAATCTGACTTGAAGGCACTTCAGACAGACTTACATAGGCCTAGATTTGGAGTTTGGCGGTAGATGGGCTGTTAACGCTACGCAGGCTTTTTTCTGGCCGCACCATAAAATTAACTCTGGTATCGAGAGTCCCAAAAAATGCTGCGTTAGGCTCCAAAAAAGGAGCGTAGAGCATTTCTACCGCAAATGCAACTCTCGATACCAGAGTTGCTTACGGACGCGGCCAGCCTCAAAAACGTGCTCGTGCACGATTCTCCCATAGGAAACAATGGGGCTGTTTGAGCTGAAAATAAACCTAACACCTGCAAAAAAGCAGCGTTCAGCTCCTAACGCAGCCCCATTGTTTCCTATGGGGAAACACTTCCTACGTCTGCACCTAACACTCTAACATGTACCCCGAGTCTAAACACCCCTAACCTTACACTTATTAACCCCTATTCTGCACCCCCCGCTATTGCTGACCCCTGCATTATATTATTAACCCCTAATCTTCCGCTCCGTAAACCGCCGCAACTTACATTATCCCTATGTACCCCTAATCTGCTGCCCCTAACACCGCCAACCCCTATATTATATTTATTAACCCCTAATCTGCCCCCCTCAACGTCGCCGTCATCTGCCTAAACTTATTAACCCCTAATCTGCCGAGCGGACCTGAGCGCTACTATAATAAAGTTATTAACCCCTAATCCGCCTCACTAACCCTATCATAAATAGTATTAACCCCTAATCTGCCCTCCCTAACATCGCCGACACCTAACTTCAATTATTAACCCCTAATCTGACGACCGGAGCTCACCGCTATTCTAATAAATGGATTAACCCCTAAAGCTAAGTCTAACCCTAACACTAACACCCCCCTAAGTTAAATATAATTTACATCTAACGAAATTAATTAACTCTTATTAAATAAATTATTCCTATTTAAAGCTAAATACTTACCTGTAAAAGAAACCCTAATATAGCTACAATATAAATTATAATTATATTGTAGCTATTTTAGGATTAATATTTATTTTACAGGTAACTTTGTAATTATTTTAACCAGGTACAAAAGCTATTAAATAGTTAAGAACTATTTAATAGTTACCTAGTTAAAATAATAACAAAATTACCTGTAAAATAAGTCCTAACCTAAGTTATATTTAAACCTAACACTACCCTATCAATAAATTAATTAAATAAAATACCTACAATTACCTACAATAAAACCTAACACTACACTATCAATAAATAAATTAAATACAATTCCTACAAATAACTACAATTACATAAACTAACTAAAGTACAAAAAATAAAAAAGAACTAAGTTACAAAATATAAAAAAATATTTACAAACATAAGAAAAATATTACAACAATTTTAAACTAATTACACCTACTCTAAGCCCCCTAATAAAATAACAAAGACCCCCAAAATAACAAAATGCCCTACCCTATTCTAAATTAATAAATTTAAAAGCTCTTTTACCTTACCAGCCCTGAACAGGGCCCTTTGCGGGGCATGCCCCAAGAAAATCAGCTCTTTTGCCTGTAAAAAAAACCATACAATACCCCCCCCCAACATTACAACCCACCACCCACATACCCCTAATCTAACCCAAACCCCCCTTAAATAAACCTAACACTAAGCCCCTGAAGATCTTCCTACCTTGTCTTCACCTCACCGGGTATCACCGATCAGTCCTGGCTCCGATATCTTCATCCAACCCAAGCGGGGGCTAGACATCCACTGAAGAAGTCCAGAAGAGGGTCCAAAGTCTTCCTCCTATCCGGCAAGAAGAGGACATCCGGACCGGCAAACATCTTCATCCAAGCGGCATCTTCGATCTTCTTCCATCCGGTGCGGAGCGGGTCCATGTTGAAGCAGCCGACGCGGATCCATCCTCTTCTTCCGGCGTCTCCCGACGAATGACGGTTCCTTTAAGGGACGTCATCCAAGATGGCGTCCCTCGAATTCCGATTGGCTGATAGGATTCTATCAGCCAATCGGAATTAAGGTAGGAATATTCTGATTGGCTGATGGAATCAGCCAATCAGAATCAAGTTCAATCCGATTGGCTGATCCAATCAGCCAATCAGATTGAGCTCGCATTCTATTGGCTGATCAGAACAGCCAATAGAATGCGAGCTCAATCTGATTGGCTGATTGGATCAGCCAATCGGATTGAACTTGATTCTGATAGGCTGATTCCATCAGCCAATCAGAATATTCCTACCTTAATTCCGATTGGCTGATAGAATCCTATCAGCCAATCGGAATTCGAGGGACGCCATCTTGGATGACGTCCCTTAAAGGAACCGTCATTCGTCGGGAGACGCCGGAAGAAGAGGATGGATCCGCGTCGGCTGCTTCAACATGGACCCGCTCCGCACCGGATGGAAGAAGATCGAAGATGCCGCTTGGATGAAGATGTTTGCCGGTCCGGATGTCCTCTTCTTGCCGGATAGGAGGAAGACTTTGGACCCTCTTCTGGACTTCTTCAGTGGATGTCTAGCCCCCGCTTGGGTTGGATGAAGATATCGGAGCCAGGACCGATCGGTGATACCCGGTGAGGTGAAGACAAGGTAGGAAGATCTTCAGGGGCTTAGTGTTAGGTTTATTTAAGGGGGGTTTGGGTTAGATTAGGGGTATGTGGGTGGTGGGTTGTAATGTTGGGGGGGGGTATTGTATGTTTTTTTTTACAGGCAAAAGAGCTGATTTTCTTGGGGCATGCCCCGCAAAGGGTCCTGTTCAGGGCTGGTAAGGTAAAAGAGCTTTTAAATTTATTAATTTAGAATAGGGTAGGGCATTTTGTTATTTTGGGGGTCTTTGTTATTTTATTAGGGGGCTTAGAGTAGGTGTAATTAGTTTAAAATTGTTGTAATATTTTTCTTATGTTTGTAAATATTTTTTTATTTTTTGTAACTTAGTTCTTTTTTATTTTTTGTACTTTAGTTAGTTTATGTAATTGTAGTTATTTGTAGGAATTGTATTTAATTTATTTATTGATAGTGTAGTGTTAGGTTTTATTGTAGGTAATTGTAGGTATTTTATTTAATTAATTTATTGATAGGGTAGTGTTAGGTTTAATTATAACTTAGGTTAGGACTTATTTTACAGGTAATTTTGTTATTATTTTAACTAGGTAACTATTAAATAGTTCTTAACTATTTAATAGCTATTGTACCTGGTTAAAATAATTACAAAGTTGCCTGTAAAATAAATATTAATCCTAAAATAGCTACAATGTAATTATAATTTATATTGTAGCTATATTAGGGTTTCTTTTACAGGTAAGTATTTAGCTTTAAATAGGAATAATTTATTTAATAAGAGTTAATTAATTTCGTTAGATGTAAATTATATTTAACTTAGGGGGGTGTTAGTGTTAGGGTTAGACTTAGCTTTAGGGGTTAATCCATTTATTAGAATAGCGGTGAACTCCGGTCGTCAGATTAGGGGTTAATAATTGAAGTTAGGTGTCGGCGATGTTAGGGAGGGCAGATTAGGGGTTAATACTATTTATGATAGGGTTAGTGAGGCGGATTAGGGGTTAATAACTTTATTATAGTAGCGCTCAGGTCCGCTCGGCAGATTAGGGGTTAATAAGTGTAGGCAGGTGTCGGCGACGTTGAGGGGGGCAGATTAGGGGTTAATAAATATAATATAGGGGTCGGCGGTGTTAGGGGCAGCAGATTAGGGGTACATAAGGATAACGTAGGTGGCGGTGCTTTGCGGTCGGCAGATTAGGGGTTAATTATTGTAAGTAGCTGGCGGCAACGTTGAGGGGGCAGGTTAGGGGTTAATAAATATAATACAGGGGTCGGCGGTGTTAGGGGCAGCAGATTAGGGGTACATAGGGATAACGTAGGTGGCGGTCGGCAGATTAGGGGTTAAAAAAATTTAATCGAGTGGCGGCGATGTGGGGGGACCTCGATTTAGGGGTACATAGGTAGTTTATGGGTGTTAGTGTACTTTAGGGTACAGTAGTTAAGAGCTTTATGAACCGGCGTTAGCCCAGAAAGCTCTTAACTCCTGCTATTTTTCTGCGGCTGGAGTTTTGTCGTTAGATGTCTAACGCTCACTTCAGAAACGACTCTAAATACCGGCGTTAGGAAGATCCCATTGAAAAGATAGGATACGCAATTGACGTAAGGGGATCTGCGGTATGGAAAAGTCGCGGCTGAAAAGTGAGCGTTAGACCCTTTAATCACTGACTCCAAATACCGGCGGTAGCCTAAAACCAGCGTTAGGAGCCTCTAACGCTGGTTTTCACGGCTAACGCCAAACTCCAAATCTAGGCCTCAGATTCCTCAGAGGATCTAGACATGCTAGGATACCTCGAGATATCCTCACCAGACATCGTCAGTTGGGAGGGGTGGGACTTCCTAATTTGATGGACTACTACTCAGCAGCTAGATTAGCTCAAAACTCTCTTTTAGGGAGGAAACAAGAGGATGTAGTATGGCCTCAATTAGAAGCTATCATTGGGGGTTACGACGGCCCAGACGATATATTATGGGGTAAAGAAGCTAGAGGGAGACCCGGGCGCTACCAAAACCCGATTACTAAAATAGCTGTCAAGCAGCTAGCAATAACCAATAGAAATGGAACACTATTACCGACAAATTCTTTAATAAGACCATTACAATATATAATTTCAGGAGAATTACATAAACTGATAGACAAGTGGGCACATAAGGATTTATACCGGATAGCAGACTTTTTAATTAATAGGAAGATTTTGACTTACAACCAACTACAGGACAAACTTAGACCTATGCATCTGCAGTGGTTTGTATATCTACAGAGTTCCTCAGCTCTCACGCTGTATAACAGGACTGGGAGGGAGGCCAGGACCAAAAACATTTTTGAGAGACTGTGCAGTGCAGAAAATAGACAGAAAAGTGCGGTGTCCCACTTATATTTATATATACAGGAAACACATACAATTTCAAAGCCACAAACTGTCCTCCACTGGGAAGCAGACTTAGGCGAAACATTTGACCTAAAGACTTGGAACCAGATTTTTCTGAACTCCAGTAGGGGCTTGCTGGGAGCGGACCTAAGGGAGAATAACATCAAGACAACATTTCACAGGTATTTAACCCCTCTAAAAACAGCACATATGGTGAAGGGAGGTTCCAGGCAGTGCTATAGAGGTTGCACATAGCTAGGTACATATTTTCATATGTGGTGGGAATGCCCGGAGGTGCGAAATGTATGGCTCGACCTATCTAAGATGATAACCACTATATTAGAGGAACAGGTAACACTGACGCTCATGCAGGCCTTGGTGAATGGTGAGGATCCAAGATTCAATGCACCTATAAATAAATTCATTAGAATTGTATGTACGGTGACTCGTATATCTATAGCAAAATATTGGAAGGTGGGAGTACCGGAGAGAATGGAGGTGCTTGGGAGGATTAGAAATATGTTTGGTTTATGCGAGACTGCAGCATACATACAAGATGAGGTGGAGTCTTTCAATAGAGTCTGGTTTTACTGGATCCTTAATGAAAAACATGTATAGGGTAAGCTGCCATGTAAGGGAGAAAGAAACAGTAGTTTGAGTGCAGCGGTAGACACTGCAGATGAGAGTACTTGGTGGGCTCTGTGGATGTTTAAGACGTGGAGATTGCTTAAGAAATGTTTATTGATAATATATCAGATTAAATGGTGAGGCGAGCTGGCATAATGGTTATATAGGTTACTCATGTTAATTGTTAAACATTGTTAGATCTTAAAATTGTAACAATTGGACTCATGTTTTTACTGGAGCTTCAACCTGTAACACACAGTGAAGACTGGTTAAAGAAAATGTTGATATGAAAAATGCGGTACAATGATAAGAAATGTGAAATAGATGCTTTACAGTTGTGACTTATTTATTGTAACTGCCATTGATATAGACTGTGTATTGTACCGATTGTTCAATAAAAAATATTTCAATCTAAGACTAAATTACTCATAGTTCAAATGAATACAATCATTTATTAAGCTTATCTTATGATTTTACTACAAAATTCTCCAATGAAGCCATGGGAATTTTTGAAGCTTTTCTACATCATTGTAATCAACCCCAATTTGTTTAATTATGTAAAATAGAAAATATTAGAATGTATGTTTATTGTTTATTATGCCTCATTTTCCTAATCATTCACTCTGAAAATTGCGTTTTTTCATAGCCACAGAGAAGCTGGAGTGTATCCTACAAGATCTAAAAGCCAAATCTTGCAACATTCTACAGAGATACCGATAAATCAGTTTAGCAGCTCATTTATATTCTATCCTAATTTGCCAAAGCAAATGAAATAAGATAAAGATACACTGGAGACTCTCCAATGGAGTCTGAACTGCAAAACAATTGAAGTTTTGCTACCAAAATGACAGTTCTAAATGTCTTTAAAACATTTATTTTTTATGCAAAATAGGTCATTTCTTCATTGCTGATATTTGTTGTTTATAAATTTAAAATAATGATATTAAGGTATCATTAAATAAGCAGCTAAAATACTTAAAGGAACATACAGATCTTTTCTGTGGAATAAGTGATGAACCAGATATAAAATACCTAAATTAAAACATAAAAGTTAAGACTAATGTGTGCAGGAAATATAGAAATTTAATAGCATGAAAAAGTGTTCACATTCAGAAAGATAAAAGTATACTTGTAATAGACTTTATAGCCAATTATCATGCTTTTTCATCTTAGACAGCAGTGCCAACATCTATCTGCAGCCACAGTAGAAGCAGAAATCATGAGCGTCTGTTTACTAGATCACAAAACATGTACAATTTTTAGATTTAGTTGCAGCATAAAAGCTTCAAGGCAGAGCAAAGCAAAACTCCTCTGCAGAAATATTGGTTGAGGTCAGAATTCTATTATTTTATTAATAGACTACAAAATAATAGGTTTTGGATAACCTATTCATAAAATATTTGGCTACCACCCCAAATGATGAAACAACCTAATTATTGTGCATTAGTCTAGAATGTCCATTCGGTCTTTGGATGTGAGTTTTATAATGATAAAGCTTTTAATAATAATGTATTTTGCATCAACATCGGTTAATGTTATTTGTAAGCTCATTACTTGGTAATTCATAGTGTGGTGTAAACACTGCAGAGATGTTTGGGCAATCCAATGTAAATAATTGGTGATCCTTTGTATTATTATAAGGTAGTAGAAATAGTTTACTGTAATATAAACATATAGAATATAAATAGTAAACCTATTTTTGTAATTTATTTCCAGAAATGTCTTTTTAGGGACATTAAAGGGACAGGAAACCTTTATTTTTTTGTTTTTGTTCTTTCTTTTTTTTAATTTATAATTCATATAGAGTACTTTAAAAATAACTTTATTATAAAAAGTTTCTTACTATTATTAAAGTTACTTCTTTCTTATGGCATTCTTTGTTCAAGAGAATACTTTGGTTGGTAGAGTGGGCCCGATTGGATAACTGTATGGCAACAGTATTGCAAGAATGCTTTTGAGTACTAGATGGCATCAATTTTTGCACAATGTATAACATTGTTAAAAGCATTCTAGCAAAACTACTTTCATATAGTATTCCAAACACTTCTGACCTACCTGTTTTTCAACATAGAGTAGGAAGTCAATTTGATAATAGAAGGGAATTGGATTTTATTAAATGTATAAAAAATGTGAGACAAAAAAATGGGGTCCCTTTAAATGTATATATTTGATATATGTGTCAGACAAGAATCAATACTAAAATATATTTTATTTTATTAGTGCAGTTTACACTGTTCTGCAACCCAGGGAGAAACTCTTAAAATGTTTCTTGAGTTTTTTTTTTTTTTAATATATCGCATTTCGTTTTCTGTTACCAATTAGGGAAATATATAACTGAGCTCTTGAATATATCAAACAATCACAGTAGAGCATGAAGAGGAAATGTTGCAAGGCCACTCCACAGCCAGCCAGGGGTGGTGAAAATTGCAAGACCTCTCTGCTGCATGCAGGGGAGGGATAGAAATAAATTGTTCCTCCCCTGGTACTGACAAGACATTTTAGATAATCTCACCAGACCAGAGAGCTTCACAGAATATGACCCATAGAAAGAGATTGTGGATTCAAATATGAGGCTGTAAAAAAAAAAAAAACTTTTTATAGTGAACATAGCTTGAGAAATTAAAAGCATAACTTAGGGAAAACTTATGGAGAAGTGCTATGTTAGTCATGCAAAAAAAAAAAAAAAAAAACCTATATAAACAGGAAATAATATTGTCACTCAGGATAGATTGTATGCTTTGTAACCTCCTTCCTCTGACATGTTAACAAACAAAACAATATTCAGGAGGTCAATAGTTAAAGGGACATAATACTCATATGCTAAATCACTTGAAACTGATGCAGTATAACTGTAAAAAGCTGACAGGAAAATATCACCTGAGCATCTCTATGTAAAAAAATAAGATATTTTACCTCACAATCTCCTCAGCTCAGCAGAGTAAGTTCTGTGTAAAAAGTTATACTCAGCTGCTCCCAGCTGCAGGTAAAAAAATAAAAAAAAAATGAAGAAATGAACAGCAACCAATCAGCATCAGCAGTGCTGAGGGCATGAACTCTTACTGTGATCTCATGAGATTTGACTTAACTCTCATGAGATTTCATAGTAAGCTTCCTTTACCTGATTGGTGAAATAATATGAGAGTGCACGATGCTAGTCCCTTGAGATGTCCCAGGACAGACACACTAAAATGCAGCTTAGAAATCCTTTACAATGGGAGGTGGCTACTGAGGAACTTTTGAGGTAAAATATCTTTCTTTTTTACATAGAGATGTTCAGGTGATATTTTCTAATCAGCTTTTTACAGCTATGCTGCATCTCTTTCAAGTGTTTAAACATTTGGGTATTATGGCCCTTTAAGCACATTTCTTTTTACAACTCTAAGAAGTATTACAGTATAGCAATAAACAGTTCAAGTTCTTTTTATCAGGCAGCAGCTTGTGTTATTAACAACATAGCTTAACATATAAATAAAACAGATAAATATCCCCAATAATATAATTAACATTAACAACCCATGGGGCTTGCCAAGTAACCCATTGTACCTCTTTTCCAAAGGTCCCCTCAGGAACCGTAATAGACCTCTCCTGTACAGCAGGAGGTACCCTAGCAGAACTCCACAAACCACCAAAGGCAAGCCCCTCTGCCACCAGGATGGCTTACAGCCGGACCCCGCCAACACCCAAGGCCTTTTCACCCCCTTCCCTTAAATTAAAATTAAACAAATGGAGCCCAACTTCATTTAAATGGACCCCATCTCTCAAAAAGAACTCCCCCGACTCCCCTTCAAATTCTACGTGCCGTATAGACACCCCCCTATTCCTCTCCACAAACTTACTCAATATCCTATTGACTTTTTTCCTGGAAGTTTCCAGCCTTCGCACGTCCCAGGCTGCTCGCCACTTCAGCCTAGGTTCTATCTCCGACCACACCACCAACAACTCAGGGAACAACTCCCATAACCGGAGCAAATCCCTTTTTACACCTGCCAGTAAATCTTTTTGAGAGATGAAGCCCAGATCATTCACACCAGCCTGGATCACCAACTGTCAGGACATTTCTCCCTAACTCCATCACTGTACCTTTAAAGGGACATTATACACTCATTTTTTCTTTGCATAAATGTTTTGTAGACGATCTATTTATATAGTCCATAAAGTTTTTTTTTAAAATAAATGTATAGTTTTGCTTATTTTTAAATAACATTGCTCTGATTTTCAGACTCCTAACCAAGCCCCAAAGTTTTATGTGAATACCGTCAGCTACCTTCTCCAGCTTGCTCCTGTTTGTGTAAAGGGTCTTTTCATATGCAAAAGAAGGGGGAGGGGGGAGTGTCTTATTTGCCACTTGCAGTGGGCTTTCCAGCTACCTTTTCAACAGAGCCAAACTGACAGCTTCTAAGTAAGTTTTTAAACAGTTTTATACTGGATTTTTATATCAGTATCTGTGCATCTTATTCTTTATAGTAGTGTCTATTACATGCAGTTATATGAAAATGAGTGTATACTGTCCCTTTAAGTAGCTGATTTGCTTACTTATACAGCTACTTAAGCTTCCTTCCTCCTAGGATGCCTTGCTGGATTAATGTTTTAGCCTGCCTCTTAATAGGTGTGTCTAGTCTCAACTCTAGCCTTTCCGGATTTTTCCGGGTTTTCCGGGTTCACATTTCCTGCATATCCGGAGATTCATCTTGCCTGAAGGTTCAGTGCTAACTCCTTGCTAAATTACAGTTGCTTGACACAGACTGAAGGTGCCACTTACGTCATCAGCTACAGCCGTATCTCTAATGCTCTCATTGCGCATTTACCAGTTCAGTACAGTGTGACCACTTTCTACTTTGCAATCGGAACTACTGCTCTCCAACTACGGAGTTTCTATGCTGCAAGTTTCCACAGAACTCTGCGCTGTTATCAGGTTTTATAACTCCTTATCTTCAGATAAATTGCTAAATAAAAATAAAACTAATTGCTGCTGATATGTAAGCTCTTAACTGATGACAATATACCTTACAGAAAACCTCATATACAGTGCTGTATTATCTGCCAACCAAACCAAACTTGCAAACCACTAAAGCCAAGTAGTACACTGTCTGTCTTAAAGAATAAGAGCTGACATACTAACGGCCAGATTACGAGCAGTTTTTTCTCACCGCTCACTTACCAGCAGTACTGGTATTACGGGTTTTTACAAACCCGGCTTTAAAAGGCAAGAAGTGAGCGTAGAGCAAAATTGAGCTCCATACCGCACTCCAGCGGTCAGCGGTGAGCTGGTCGTACGTGCTCATGCACGATTTCCCGATAGACATCATTGGGATGAGCAGGCTGAGAAAAAGTCTAACACCTGCCAAAAAGCAGCGTAAAACTCAGTAACGCAGCCTCATTGATTCCTATGGGGAAACACTTTTTATGTTTACACCCTAACATGAACCCCGAGTCTAAACACCTCTAATCTTACACTTAACCGGTAATCTGCCTCCCCGATATCGCCGACACCTATATTATTCTTAATAACCCCTAATTGGCCGCTCTGGACACCACCGCAACATACATTATACTTATTAACCCCTAATCTGCTGATCCCAACATCGCCGACAGCTACATTATATTTATTAACCCCTACAACCTACCTACACTTATTAACCCCTAATCTGCTGCCCCCAACGTCACCGCCACTATATTAAATGTATTAACCATTAAATCTAAGTCTAACCCTAACCCTAACACCCCCTAACTTAAATATAATTTAAATAAATCTAAATAAAATTACTATAATTAACTAAATTATTCCTATTTAAAACTAAATATTTACCAATAAAATAAACCCTAAGCTAGCTACAATATAACTAATAGTTACATTGTAGCTAGATTATGGTTTATTTCTATTTTACAGGAAAGTTTGTATTTATTTTAACTAGGTAGAATAGTTACTAAATAGTTATTAACTATTTAATAGCTACCTAACTAAAATAAATACAAATTGACCTGTAAAATAAAACCTAACCTAAGTTACAATAACACCTAACACTACACTATAATTAAATAAATTACCTACATTAAATACAATTAAATAAATTAAATTAAATTAGCTAAATCACAAAAACCCCCACTAAATTACAGAAAATAAAAAAACAAATTACAGATCTTTAAACTAATTACACCTAATCTAAGAGCTTTATCAAAATAAAAAAGCCCTCCTAAAATAAAAAAAAAACCCTAGCCTAAACTAAACTACCAGTAGCCCTTAAAAGGGCCTTTTGCAGGGCATTGCACCAAATAAATCAGCTCTTTTACCTGTAAAAAAAATACAAAGAACCCTCCAACAGTAAAACCCACCAACACACAACCAACCCCCCAAATAAAAGCCTAACTAAAAAACCTTAAGCTCCCCATTGCCCTGAAAAGGGCATTTGGATAAGCATTGACCTTAAGTCTTCATCCAAGCGGCAAGATGTCCTCAACAAAGCCGGCAGAAGTGGTCCTCCAGACGGTCAGAAGTGATCCTCCAGACGGGCAGAAGTGGTCCTCCAGACGGGCAGAAGTCTTCATCCAGACGGCATCTTCTATCTTAATCCTTTCGACGCGGAGCTGCTCCATCTTCAAGACATCCGGCACGGAGCACCCTCTTCTAACGACGTCTTCTTCGGAATGAATATCACTTTAAGTGATGTCATCCAATATGGCGTCCCTTAGATTCCGATTGGCTGATAGAATTCTGTCAGCCAATCGGAATTAAGGCAGAAAAAATCCTATTGGCTGATGCAATCAGCCAATAGGATTGAGCTTGCATTCTATTGGCTGTTCCAAACATATATGTGTATTTAATAAATCATTGTTTTATAACTTGTAGACATGAGTGATACAATAGACTAATCATTAAACTGCGCTTCTTACTATGGAAAAAAGGTCTTATTACTAAACACAGTTGGTACAGACTTAAATAATGCACCCGAACAACAAGTTGTTATTCACAGAATCCTGTTGCACAAAAATGGTTATACACCTTTAAAACACAAGTTTTTGTCAATCTGTCACAGTTCTGATTATCCAAAATAACCCATGTGTAGGACTATAGCAAATAACACACACATTTAGAACATAGGATGCATAGTACAAAAATACTTCCCAGATTGTAATGGAAGTGAAGCGAGTAGAGTGGATGCTGCTCTGTTAGGGGATGAAAAAACTGTACTCCTGCTCCCAAGGACGATACTGCAAACACAAGAAGAGAGAAACAGAACGCAACCCACTCTAAGAGTAAAACTGTTTATTACACGGTATACAAGGATATTAAAAACGCATATAGAACAAACACGTACACAGAACAAATAAAATGCAGGCACTAAAAAGTCACCACGAGGTAATGTCCTCCGTCAGCTCCCGGATGGGACTGTTCATTCTCCTGCTCCTCTGAGGTACTTCGGAGCGAGTGTGTAGAAATCCGTAATGCCACAGGAAATGGCTACGATACCAGGAACGTCACAGACTCACGGCCATAGACTGCCAATAGCTAATCAACTGTAGCTGGATGTGAACAAGACTCTACGTGTTTCATCGGGTTACGACCCAACTTTGTCAAGAGATATTTTGTTGTTGGTGAATACTTCCTTTTAAATTTGGTGGGGTAGACACACCTCCGATGTTAGGTGGGATTTGATTGCCTGTTACTCCTAATCAATGCGATGATCATTCTTATACATCTGCAATGTCCATCATATATCTTTTGTGTGAAAGACACACACAAACAATAAATGTGTGTGCTATTTGCTATATTCCTACACATGGATTATTTTGGATAATCAGAACTGTGACAGATTAACAAAAACTTGTGTTTTAAAGGTGTATAACCATTTTTGTGCAACAGGATTCTGTGAATAACAACTTGTTGTTGGGGTGCATCATTTAAGTCTGTACCAACTGTGTTTAGCAATAAGACCTTTTTTCCATAGTAAGAGAAGTGCAGTTTAATGATTAGTCTTTTGTGTTATCTGAAGGTTTTTCACTTTCAGAGGTTCTCTTTGATTTTCTCCATCCTATTCCATTGTCTTGTATATTATGGTGTCTATACACACAGATGTGCTAACAAATAATTTTTTTAATTTTTTTTTATATATATTTATCTATTGTATATTATCATTACTATTATTGTGTAATTGTGTATTTGTATACACATGTTAGACACATGACTTAAACTAGCAACTAAGTTATAAAATTCTTATATTGGATTTTTGGGGCGTATATTGTATCAACTTTCACATTAAGTCCAACAAATAAGTGTGTTACAGTAATGGATGAATTTACACACTTTGGTATCTATAAAGTATTTATACATGTTAAACTAATCAAATTAATTATTTATATATTATTATTTATAAGTTTTCAATTTTTAATATGTTCTTGCTTTTAATATGTTCTCTTTTAATATGTTATTTCTAATATGTGGTCTCTATGTATTTATCCCATCCTTTTATACAGCATGTGTATTGTTTGCGTGTGTCTTTCACACAAAAGATATATGATGGACATTGCAGATGTATAAGAATGATCATCGCTTTGATTAGGAGTAACAGCCAATCAAATCCCACCTAACATCGGAGGTGTGTCTACCCCGCCAAATTTAAAAGGAAGTATTCACCAATGACAAAATATCTCTTGACAAAGTCGGGTCGTAACCCGATGAAACGCGTAGAGTCTTGTTCACATCCGGTTACAGTTGATTAGCTATTGGCAGTCTAAGGCCATGAGTCTGTGACAATCCTGGTATCATAGCCATTTCCTGTGGCATTCCGGATTTCTACACACTCGCTCTGAAGTACCTCAGAGGAGCAGGAGAAGGAACAGTCCCATCCAGGAGCTGACGGAGGACATTACCTCGTGGTGACTTTTTAGTGCCTGCATTTTATTTGTTCTGTGTACGTCTTTGTTCTATATGCATTTTTAATATCCTTCTATACCGTGTAATAAACAGTTTTACTCTTAGAGTGGGTTGCGTTCTGTTTCTCTCTTCTTGTGTTTGCATGAGTGATACAATACTGTTCCTGTGAACTATTGGTATCAGTTGTAACTCGTTCACATGCTCACTTTTATATATAAAACATTTTTTTACAACGATCTATCTTTATTTAGGCAGCTTGTTGTTATAACACAGGTATGTGTCTATCAACGTGAATTATTTTAGTATTGCAAAGGTTATTTCAGCCGCCTGTGTGCTGTATATTTAGTCAATAGTGATATAATAAATGCAATTGAATAATATTCAGGTTAACGCTAGATTATTAGAAATATATGCGTATCACTATTTCCACTTTTGCGGACCACAGTTATAATTGCTAGTGCTGGATTGACTGAGAAGTCTAGTCAATATTGTAAGCGTAAACTGAAAAAGTTTTTAGCTCTTAGTTGCACATAAAAAAAGCAGCGTTAGGACCTGTTAACTCTGCTTTTTTACCTTAACGCACAACTCGTAATCTAGCCGTAAGATTGGCTATATTAAGACGTCTGGGATAACTACACACTATGGTAAATAGTTGTTATTCTAAGTGTCACAAAACCATATTTACTTAGTAACGGAATTATTACTTATAACCTGTTGAACTTAATATTAAACTGGTTCCAAATATATCAACTACATACTTGTATTCATACATAACTGTTGTGAGTGTGACACCAACAGACCCGGGGGACTGTACAATCTAGCGAATTCCACCACCTTAATAATCATCTGGTCCCACCTTAACCCCCGGAACCCAAGACACCGTATTCAGACTGACTCATCATCAAGACCCAGCTGGCTCGCCCCTTCTTTCGTCATCACCGCTCACCTTGCCCAGTAGATGTAGGAATGGCCGATAATCCAACATTCTGTGACACCTACCCTTGGGGACAGAAAAGAAATACTACAGTACCAGTTCACTTCGAACACAGGATTTAAAACTGCTATAAGCCCACCTCCCAATCCTTTTTATCCTTGCGTTCATCATACCATCATTCTCGCCTCTGTTGCAGCCCCAATTCAGAAAGATTATGACCCAAAGTCAAGTTGTGGAAGCCCCAGGAGCCCTAGCACCTTCCTAAAAACCAATATAAACTGGAAACGCAATAACGTGTCCCTGTTCTTATGAACAAGCAACGGGCCAACGCCGCCTGGCCGTATCTGCAGAAAGCGGCCACGCCTCAACCAGGCAACATGGCCCCCCTATTGCCCTAAGGCTAATAGCTCTCCCTTGCCCACTCTTGTCAGTCTTAGACCGCAACAGCCATATGTAAAGTTCCCGACCTTGTATCCACATGTCACCATACTGGATACCCCCCCATCTCTCTTAATAGCTCCCACCACCTCTGACACCCGAAAGGCTGCAAAAAAAGCTATCACATATGCAGCCTGTAGAAACACAACCTTGTATCCGTCTGAGCATACTGTGGCCAGTGCTCTCACTACCCTTTGTAACAATGCAAAAATGACTGGTCTCCTTGAGTTCGGCACTCTTCCTCCCCTACACAAACCCCTGGCCGCCATCCGTACCACAAAAGATTTAGTAAAATCCTCCCAACCCAAACATTGGCATTAAAAGGCGATTGCCGCCAGCCTCCTTTTTACCATGGCCCTCAACACCTTATGTCTTCCCCAATCCGCCATTCATCCCAATAGTACCGCCAATGAGCTCCGGGCTGTGAGGGCCCCCCCAGCCCCTTTTAACACCACACACCATTCTCTTCATACCTGTGAGTAGGCCATGTGGACCCTGCCAAAGCCCCTCATACCATCTTCAACAAGCCAAGAAGTCCACCTTCCACAAGTCCCCTGGGCACTGTGTCCCATCCTCCTCTGCCAATGGATCCAGTTCCCAGAACCTGTCCCACTGGAAATGGTAAAGAGAGTCAGCTATCCCATTGGACTTACCAGGCACATGTACAGCCTTGAAAATCACATTACATCTCTGGAACTCCAGCACAAACAAAAGAAGGAGAACCACCACAAGGGGGGGAGGATGCAGACAAGGAGTTAACCGCCAACACCACTCCCATATTATCCAAATGAAACAGAACCTTCCTGTCCCGCAGGAACCCCGACCATATAGTCAAGGCCACCAGTAACAGGAAAAATTCTAAGAACACCAAATTCTTAGTCAGGCCTCCCACCTGCCACCCCTGAGGCCATGAATCCGACCACCACTTACCCACAAGATATGCTCCAAAACCATGAGCCCCTGAAGCATCTGTAAACAGGTGCACATCCGGGTCCTCCCACTCCTCCCTCTGGATTAAGGACCTCCCGTTAAATTCCTCTAGGAATCTCAGCCAGATCATCAGATCCTCCTTCAACGCTTTTGTCAAGTGGACATGGTGGAAAGGCTCCTTCACCCCCACCGTGGCCAAGGATAACCTAAGGCAGAACACCCTCCCCACCGGGATTATCCGGCAAGCAAAATTTTGCTTCCCCAACAAAGACTGCATCTCTCTCAGAGTCAACTTCTTCCTCCCCAAATCTTGCCGTAATACACCACGCATGTCAGCCACCTTATCATCAACAAACTACACTCCATTTTAACCAAATCAATGTGTATTCCTAAGAAACTCAGTGCAACACAAGGTGCAACACAAGGTCCCTCAGATTTGTCCCCCGCAACTGGGATACCAAAATCCCTCGCTACTGCTTAAATAGCATCAATCAACAGCTGCCATGAATCACTGCCAGAAGTGCCCACAAACAGGAAGTCATTCAAATAATGGACCACGGAACACAACCCCGAAACATGCTTAACAACCCATTCGACAACTGCTAAATTTCTCAAAATAGGAGCATGAGATAGAACAACCCATGGGTAAGCATAAATCAACAAAAAACTTCCCTTCAAATGAACATCCCAACAGATGGTGGCATGCAGGGTGGACCGGCAATAATCGGAAAGCCACCTCCATGACCTCCTTCGTCAGGAGGGCCCGCAAGCCTGTCTGCTTGATCGAATGATGCGTACCGTATCGAATTGCCGCCAGGCCAGGGTCGATCCCGTCATTCATTGAAGAACCCTTCGGGTACAACAGATGGTGGATCATGCAAAACTGACCTGGCACCTTCTTTGGGGCTACCCCCAGAGGGGACAGCCTCAAGTTAGGCAACGGACAAGCAACCTCCTTCCCAAATTTTTCATGGATCACACCCAGAAATTCCTTGGCAGACTTCAAGTTCTCTGACCCCCGCCCCCTTTCACCTCCTGAAAGGGGATGGGAAAACCGGAGCTAAAATCTGTTAAAAGCAGCTTGGTGTCACCCTGTTTACCCCTCACCTTAGCGTACCGCTTTAGCCATGGGACCATATTTTTGATGTCCACCGGCGTCCGGGCCCGGAAGACCCACCTCCCCTGGTCTTTCCTTTTCTGAAGCATTTGGCATAAGGATGGACTCCCTCGCATCCCGAACACTCATGCTTGTACTTGCACAATGTCCCAAACCGACATTGCCCATTGTTAAACTGGGAGCATAGGTCTTTTCGGAGGGCCACTGCTGCGCCATTACCAGCCATTCCCGGGTGACCATTTCCCCCTGCCCAAAAGGACTGGACCCCATGTAATGGAGACATTATCTCCAGCCAAATCCCCATGTCCCTGTCTTCCCACCTTATGTCAGGACGGACTGCTATCCTTTGACGAAACTGCTTGTCATATCTCCACCATGCCATCCCCCTATATTTACGGTAGGCCGAAGAGACCTCATCAAAGTAACAAAACAGGGCAGGACCCTGATCGGGGAACTTCTGAGTAATTATGCTAGCCAAACTACAGAAGGCCCTGGACCAATTAGCGAAGGTTTTCAGAATCTTCAGATAACGCTTCTTCCGCTCCTTCTCCTCCTTCTTCCCCTGATCCCCTTTTTGGTCCTCTTTAAGTTCTCCTTAACCTCCGCCACCAAATGCAACCCTAAGGGACCTATAGAGCATAAGCACAGCCTATGCAGGGCTTCGTCAGACACTCTGAGCATCACCGTCCCGGAACTTTCTGTTGAAATACTCGCTCCTGCTACCCCGACTGCTGCATCCCCAACTGTTCCTCCTTCGGACCCCTGCCCAACCCTTGTTACTGGGGTCCCAATCGGACCCGGCCCAGATATCTCTATCCCTGCAGCCCCAGGGACGGAGATCTTAGTATCTTAGGGCCACTATCTTTGCAATCCATGAAAAAAACACTACTGTGATACCTAAATATCCAGCTCAAGGGGGGCTAATATGAAGGATGTCCAAGATAAATGAACTAATGCGTGCAATATTCAATTATGTAGTTATCAATACATATATAACATGAGTATGTGAGGGATGTATACAAGATTTGTATTAATGCCTTGACTGAGTCATTTGGATTCGTCAGGATCCGGATGTAAAGGAACGTCCAAAGTGTGTGTTCACTATGAAAAAAATCAGGTGTGCAGAGTGACAGGCAGCTCCTCTCAAATATGACAATAGAAATCCAACCAATCAGGCTGGGGACTCACAGTGGCCCAGCAACACTGATAGACAAATCCAGGTGATCAGGGAGGCAATGTGAGCTCAAGCTTCCAATATAACCATAAAATATTTATTAAAAACTATATAAAAACAAAGGGTGTAGTGAACACCCAATAATAAAAAAAACACCACTGTTTTTTATTATTGGGTACTCGCTACACCCTTTGTTTTTATAAAAAATTGAATAAATATTTTATGTTTATATTGGAAGCTTGAGCTCACATTGCCTCTCTGATCACCTGGATCTGTCTATCAGTGTTGCTGGGCCACTGTGAGTCCTCAGCCTGTACCATTTAACACACTGGGTGCTGCAGTCCTTGTGAGTATCACTTTAATACAAGACCTGTTATCCACCAGCAATTTTGCAATATTGCACTAGTAGGAGTTCTCCTCTTTGTCATTTGCTTCATAGAACCTGTACCACTTCTTCCATTGTCTGTAGTTCCTGCCTGTTTTGTTATCCAACTTGGATCAGTGTTGCTGGGTCACTGTGAGTCCCCAGCCTGTACCAATCAGCACACTGGGTGCTGCAACCCTTGTGAGTATTATTTTAATACAAGAATTGCCTGTTGTTGCTCTCAATATTGCAATATTGCACTAGGAGGCACCCTCTTGTTTTGTGATTTATTCACAGATTGGTTAACCTTCCAATCCCCCCGCCTCATCTGGGCCCTCCTACCCATAACTAACACTTAACTAACCCCCTCTTCCTGGCTTCATATGGGCCCCCATGTGTGCGCTCCCTCCACCCCGGGCCTCATATGGATCAGCCTATCCACCAACCCATCCAGCCATTTTTACAGGCCCCCAGGCATTCCTACAAATCCCCCCTCCCCCTTATCCCGGGCCTCATGTGCGCCCCCCAGCAACTCCCGGCTATGGACCCCCACAAGCATTATCCCATTCCCTGATGGCATTCTCCTACTGCTAGCTCAGTGGCTTACCTACTGGAGCAGCCGCTGCTGCCTCCTCCTCGGACGCCTCCAGCCTGGATCCAGCCCTGCGAGTCACAACACCCATGTGACCGGCATCATCTTCCCACGCCGTCGGCTCCAGATGTCCTCTCCTCTGTGGGCCGCTCCTCCGTGCCGGCCGTCCTCTGCTCCCCCTTCTGCCAGCTCCAGCCATGCTCGCCAATGACCGTCCTCGCCTCTGGACTGAGGTGCTCCGGAGGCTGCAACCGCCACACCGGCCTGGCCCTGGGGGATGGCTCTGCCCCTGCCGACTGCTCCAGATCCTCGCCGCCTCCCAGTAAGACTCCTGCTGCCTGCAGCTGCGCCAGCAGCCACTGAAGGCCTCTTTCCCTGGTGGCAGCTACAGCTGCAGTGAACAGCTCCTGAAAGTCAGACATGTGAGCAGGTAGAAATCCGGAACGCCACAGGAAATGGCTACGATACCTGGAATGTCACAGACTCACGGCCTTAGACTGCCAATAGCTAATCAACTGTAGCCGGATGTGAACAAGACTCTACGCGTTTCATCGGGTTACAACCCAACTTTGTCAAGAGATATTTTGTCGTTGGTGAATACTTCCTTTTAAATTTGGTGGGGTAGACACACCTCCAATGTTAGGTGGGATTTGATTGCCTGTTACTCCTAATCTATAATGTTACTCTCAATTAATGTTTGTTATATGGAACACAACAGTAGTAAAAATTTAGTTGTTACACTTTATTTATTGAATCAACTACTGACAAGCAGATTCTGAAAAATAAAGTGTTTTATTATTTCAAAATATACACAGTCTATATCTTTATTTTATAAACACACACTGTATACCTTTTGACAGAATAATTAAAGTATTGGACAGGGAAATATAAGACCACCTTATGGTAAAAACAGGTTGTTAATAACAACTCTGATTCACAGGTTGTTAAATGAAGCAAGCAAGACTGGGCTATGGTAGAAGTAAGGTAAAGTTATTCAGAACACACTCTGGCTCAGCGTGCAGAAAAGTACACAGATCCTGGATTCACACTCAAAGAATAATTTCAGGATGGAGAGCGTAATACTACCTAAATATGTATAATCAAATACTGCAATATTTGTAAGTGGTAGCAAGCTAAGCAGTCAGTAGTAGTATTTGCAGAGAGTGTACCTGAAATGCTGCAGGAGCTGAGAAGTCTGATGTGGAGCAGGCAGGCAGCGTGTGAATGCTGAATGAGGAGGAAGTGAGCGTGTGAAGTCACCGGCAGAGCTGACAGCCTGGAA
This sequence comes from Bombina bombina, assembly GCF_027579735.1. Lineage (NCBI taxonomy): Eukaryota > Metazoa > Chordata > Amphibia > Anura > Bombinatoridae > Bombina > Bombina bombina. The sequence continues at coordinate 694,905,404 of NC_069499.1, read as the reverse complement.
TGTAGCAGCGGCTGCTGCTGAAGCAGAGAGACACTGAGAGAAGGTAATAAGTCTTCCTTTACCCCACTGAGGAATCTTGCAGAGGCATCAAATGAGGAAGTAAGTGAGAGTAGGATCCGGTATTAGGAAATCCAGCAGATATTTCAACCTGTTAGAAAAATAAGGCAGAGAGGCTTAGACAACTTGTAATCCAGAGCATAATACAAGGAGTACTCAGTGGATACTGGAACACAATACCAAGCACTGATTGCAATGTGCTGTGTTGTTTTTTTTTTTTTTTTTTTTTTTTTTTTTTTTTTTTAAATATTTTTTATTGAGGTAAAGAATATAACAGTACATAGTAATCATTTAGAAAAACCCTCAACCCGTGAGGATATATAATAAGGTATACAGTACTGTACATATAGCATACATCTCCACAAAACTATAAACATAAATAAAGTCTTGCACTTCTACATGTAGAGAAAACAAAAACTAAAAACTGAACCAAACACTAGTAAACAAGTGCTACCTATGTGGTTAATAAAAGTAAAAAGGACTAACCTCAGATTTTCAAATAAAAATATGGGGCCCTTTTGGAGCCCTTATGACTGTAATTGCCAAAAGTTATGAAAAGAATTCAAATCTATAGCCTATAGGGCCATAATTAAGCCCATACAAATATAAATCTCCTTAGACGAGTGAAATCATTAGAAAATATACAATAAGAAAGGGGATTAGCAAGACTATTATTATGTAATACTTGAATGAGGCTATTACTAGCCGCTACATTGTACCAGTCTTGTGTTATATAGAAGGGAAATTCAAGGGAATCTACGTTCCTTGGTTTACTAAGTAAACATATACTAAGGCGGGAGCCCTAGGGGGGGAATCAGAGCCAACCAGTTTATAATATATAGTTAGACAGTTGAGGCTATAGAGGTAGACCACATATACCTACACTCTGTAACATGGATAATAACTTGCCAAATATAAGCAGCCACGGGCTATCATTGTTGTTTTACCTAAATCTAAATTATCTATATGGACTGGCAATTTTCATGTCTGGGAAGAGAATATAATTTATTTAGTCTCAATTCTGCTAAACTGAAGACACCTTATATTATTAGATTAGAGTACACTAGGGGTGTTGCTAAGCACTTCAAATTAAAAAAAAGACAGCATATTGGAAAGCCATGAATTACATATTAAACTAAATAAGAAAACTATAACACTGAAACTTAAACTATCAGAACAGTAGCATTACTAGTGTAGGGGGTATTAATCATATGTATTTGCATCAAAATACATCTACAAAGTAGATCAGAAAGTGTATAGTACCCCTACTTTTAATAATTAAATAAAACCTGTTCCCTAAAAACATATACTGAATAACTGCAGAAATCGGTGATATATCCTAGCGAATTCTTAAGAAGGTCTTATGTTAATATTATCCAATTGGTATATAGAATGTTAGAGTATAGATGTTCTAAAGCTAATTTTGACTGTAATAAGCCCAAGGGCTAGAATATGCTGTCCCGGCCGCAGGCAGCACACCAGCCCACATGACAGGTAGTGATGTAACACAAATACAGTAATACCTATTACACTAAAATTAGAAGCCTGGCAATGCTTAAATAATTTCAATAACGTAATTATTGCTACGATATAGGCCTACAATAGATTCAGTGCTAACATAGTAGCTGATGATTACAAGTCCACAATGCTTATATTCAACAAGGGACTTTCCAGAAAACCTATGTTTCAGACATTAACATCTTATCAGACTGTCCTAGCAAATATATAAATTTAAATGTTCGAAAGTCTTATCAGTACTATATATACTATACCCTAAAAGGGGTAGGGCAGTAGTCTATTATATAAATATACCCAGTGCAGATGCTCATTCAACATGTGGGTTTAAAAGCATACAAAAGCAAAACTAAACTGCCTGGATCGTAATAAATAATCTTATTTAAGCCCAGTATACTTCAGAATAAGCCTTAGGTCAATCTTATAAACTAATGTTCTACAGAGCTACAGCATTAAATAACATTGGTCTGTAGTACCCAGAGGTATTTGTACTGAAATGTTAGACTATACTATAGCTAGATATGTAAGTCAGGGATCATATTAGACATATAGAAACAATAAACTCCCCAGTATTAGGCACATAGATATTAGCAAAATAAACATGACAGAACTATCCTAGCACTAAAAGGGGTACAGAAAAAAAAAGGATTTAGAGTCCAAATATATTATTACAGTCCCAGGACAGCATTTCCATGAATAGATAATAAAAACATTTATAGCAACTGATCTTTGTCCATCCAGTGGTAAAAAGTGAGATTTATAATAGGTGTCAAACTAAATGATTAATCAACCTCTATTGAACTAGCTATGTTATGCATCAAAATCCAAAAGAACAGTCACACTAACTCACATACATGGGTTCAGAGGGCTGGAGGGAATATCGTTCTTACCAGTATCTTAGACACGGCTGGGAAATCTTATGTGTCTATACTGCCATCTAGTGGGCCAGGGAAGATATGAGCAGCAGAGGGGAAAAAAGGAAACCGATCACATTTAAATGAACACGGGCTCTATTAACTCAGAATGTTACCTATTCCCCCAATAAAGTAGCTACCTGAACATCAGAATATTGAAACCTACCCAGAGAACAGTCCAGAAATATACATTACAATCTAGAAAACAAAGTGTATGTAAACATTGTGAAAAAACTCTGCGTTAAACATCTAACATCATGAATCTGCCTATACCATATAACCCACATCTGCCATTCGATTTGTAGAAACAAAAAAACAAACAAAAAAAAAAAAAAAACACAGACTTAGAATATATTTGATCAATTCCTTGCTGGGGAAGATCAGTTCCATCATAAGTTCAACCAACTCCTTGCCTGGGGCTGCTCAGTCCGGTAAGCAATAAAAGAGAAAGGCAATAAAATATATAAGATAAATGACCTGACTAATATTTCAAACATGGGAGAATGATCTAGGAGCAGCTCCCAGTAAAGGGGACTCCCCTCCACATATCAGAACCTTTATCCGACACCAGCCCTGTTATGCTGGGGTAAAGTCTCAGCCACATCTCCGCCACCAAAATAAACAGTCCAGGTAACGTTCTCAGGGCCTTGACACTTGTAGAAAGAAACCTTCAGAACGATCATGTTAGTATCCAGGCCTCCACCACTGAGCACTTTGCAGATGTTCACTGCTGATACCATCTCAGTGTCTCCCATCCTCTCAGTAGTGATTAGTACAGATAGCCAGCTAGCACCAGGATCCTCATCTTTGTCAAATGAAAGTGAGACCGCACTGTCTCCCCGCAACTCTCGCTCTACTCCCATCACCTGTCTCACTGCAGATACACTATCCACCGATGGTGAAACAAACGGTTGTGGTTTTTGCTGGCTCTGTGCCACATATCCTCCGGTACTATGAGCGGGATCCCTCTCCAGTTTCACCTGTTGCTCAGCGCCGAGGTGCTGAGGGTAGGAATAGTTGGTAATAATCTGTAGAAGCTCTCTCCTCAGCTCCCCAAACACAGCATGCACGGTATTACAAAGATCTTCCATGGCTCAAGGTCTATTTCGGGATAGTGCTAGTAAACAATGTACAAAGGAGTCAGAATAGACTGGGCTATAGTGTGCCACGAGGGCAGTAGAAAGAACAAACAGGCAAGATGGCCGCTACCCCAGAGCTTCTATAACGATCAGTCCATTAACCAAGTATGCAGCTCTGTTGTCTCCGTAGCTCGCAGCATAAGTAACACCAGTAGTCAGGGCAGTCTCACCAGAGGTTGAACTCACTTTTAACGTATTATTCGTTCAGCTGGATGGCCATTGTAAGCATAAAAGGATAAAAGTTATATGGAGCTCTACTCATGTGCGTCCATTCTGTTGCCGAGCTAGCTCCGCCCCCGTGCTGTGTTGTTTTATAGGAGGAGCAATCAATTAGGAGAAAACTTCAGTCTCCTAAAGAAACAGTGCTCAACATCATATATCTTTTGTGTGAAAGACACACACAAACAATAAATGTGTGTGCTATTTGCTATATTCCTACACATGGGTTATTTTGGATAATCAGAACTGTGACAGATTAACAAAAACTTGTATTTTAAAGGTGTATAACCATTTTTGTGCAACAGGATTCTGTGAATAACAACTTGTTGTTGGGGTGCATCATTTAAGTCTGTACCAACTGTGTTTAGCAATAAGACCTTTTTTCCATAGTAAGAGAAGTGCAGTTTAATGATTAGTCTTTTGTGTTATCTGAAGGTTTTTCACTTTCAGAGGTTCTCTTTGATTTTCTCCATCCTATTCCCTTGTCTTGTATATTATGGTGTCTATACACACAGATGTGCTAACAAATAATTTTTAATTTTTTTTTTTATATATATTTATCTATTGTATATTATCATTACTATTATTGTGTAATTGTGTATTTGTATACACATGTTAGACACATGACATAAACTAGCAACTAAGTTATAAAATTCTTATATTGGATTTTTGGGGCGTATATTGTATCAACTTTCACATTAAGTCCAACAAATAAGTGTGTTACAGTAATGGATGAATTTACACACTTTGGTATCTATAAAGTATTTATACATGTTAAACTAATCAAATTAATTATTTATATATTATTATTTATACGTTTTCACTTTTTAATATGTTCTTGCTTTTAATATGTTCTCTTTTAATATGTTATTTCTAATATGTGGTCTCTATGTATTTATCCCATCCTTTTATACAGCATTTGTATTGTTTGCGTGTGTCTTTCACACAAAAGATATATGATGGACATTGCAGATGTATAAGAATGATCATCGCTTTGATTAGGAGTAACAGCCAATCAAATCCCACCTAACATCGGAGGTGTGTCTACCCCGCCAAATTTAAAAGGAAGTATTCACCGATGACAAAATATCTGTTGACAAAGTCGGGTCATTACCCGATGAAACACGTAGAGTCTTGTTCACATCCGGTTACAGTTGATTAGCTATTGGCAGTCTAAGGCCGTGAGTCTGTGACGATCCTGGTATCATAGCCATTTCCTGTGGCGTTCCGTATTTCTACACACTCGCTCTGAAGTACCTCAGAGGAGCAGGAGAAGGAACAGTCCCATCCAGGAGCTGACGGAGGACATTACCTTGTGGTGACTTTTTAGTGCCTGCATTTTATTTGTTCTGTGTATGTGTTTGTTCTATATGCATTTTTAATATCCTTCTATACCGTGTAATAAACAGTTTTACTCTTACAGTGGGTTGCGTTCTGTTTCTCTCTTCTTGTGTTTGCATGAGTGATACAATACTGTTCCTGTGAATTACTGGTATCAGTTGTAACTCGTTCACATGCTCACTTTTATATATAAAACATTTTTTTACAACAATCTATCTTTATTTAGGCAGCTTGTTGTTATAACACAGGTATGTGTCTATCAACGTGAATTATTTTAGTATTGCAAAGGTTATTTCTGCCGCCTGTGTGCTGTATATTTAGTCAATAGTAATATAATAAATGCAATTGAATAATATTCAGGTTAACGCTAGATTATTAGAAATATATGCGTATCGCTATTTCCACTTTTGCGGACCACAGTTATAATTGCTAATGCTGGATTGACTGAGAAGTCTAGTCAATATTGTAAGCGTAAACTGAAAAAGTTTTTAGCTCTTAGTTGCACATAAAAAAAGCAGCGTTAGGACCTGTTAACTCTGCTTTTTTACCTTAACGCACAACTCGTAATCTAGCCGTAAGATTGGCTATATTAAGACATTTGGGATAACTACACACTATGGTAAATAGTTGTTATTCTAAGTGTCACAAAACCATATTTACTTAGTAACGGAATTATTACTTATAACCTGTTGAACTTAATCTTAAACTGGTTCCAAACATATCAACTACATACTTGTATTCATACATAACTGTTGTGAGTGTGACACCAACAGACCCGGGGGACTGTACAATCTAGCGAATTCCACCACCTTAACAATCATCTGGTCCCACCTTAACCCCCGGAACCCAAGACACCGTATTCAGACTGACTCATCATCAAGACCCAGCTGGCTCGCCCCTTCTTTCGTCATCACCGCTCACCTTGCCCAGTAGATGTAGGAATGGCCGATAATCCAACATTCTGTGACACCTTCCCGTGGGGACAGAAAAGAAATACTAGAGTACCAGTTCACTTCGAACACAGGATTTAAAACTGCTATAAGCCCACCTCCCAATCCTTTTTATCCTTGCGTCCATCATACCATCATTCTCGCCTCTGTTGCAGCCTCAATTCAGAAAGATTGTGACCCAAAGTCAAGTTGTGGAAGCCCCAGGAGCCCTAGCACCTTCCTAAAAACCAATATAAACTGGAAACGCAATAACGTGTCCCTGTTCTTATGAATAAGCAACGGGCCAACGCCGCCTGGCCGTATCTGCAGAAAAGCGGCCACGCCTCAACCAGGCAACATGGCCCCCCTATTGCCCTAAGGCTAATAGCTCTCCCTTGCCCACTCATGTCAGTCTTAGACCTCAACAGCCATATGTAAAGTTCCCGACCTTGTATCCACATGTCACCATACTGGATACCCCCCCCCCCCATCTCTCTTAATAGCTCCCACCACCTCCGACACCCGAAAGGCTGCAAAAAAGGCTATCAAATATGCAGCCTGTAGAAACACAACCTTGTATCCGTCTGAGCATACTGCGGCCAGTGCTCTCTCTACCCTTTGTAACAATGCAAAAATGACCGGTCTCCTTGAGTTCGGCACTCTTCCTCCCCTACACAAACCCCTGGCTGCCATCCGTACCACAAAAGATTTAGTAAAATCCTCCCAACCCAAACATTGGCATAAAAAGGCAATTGCCGCCAGCCTCCTTTTTACCATGGCCCTCAACACCTTATGTCTTCCCCAATCCACCATCAATCCCAATAGTACCGCCAATGAGCTCCGGGCTGTGAGGGCCCCCCAGCCCCTTTTAACACCACACACCATTCTCTTCATACCTGTGAGTAGGCCATGTGGACCCTGCCAAAGCCCCTCATACCATCTTCAACAAGCCAAGAAGTCCACCTTCCACAAGTCCCCTGGGCACTGTGTCCCATCCTCCTCTGCCAATGGAGCCAGCTCCCAGAACCTGTCCCACTGGAAATGGTAAAGAGAGTCAGCTATCCCATTGGACTTACCAGGCACATGTACAGCCTTGAAAAGCACATTACATCTCAGGCACTCAAGCACAAAGAAGGAGAACCACCACCAGGGGGGGGGAGGATGCAGACAAGGAGTTAACCACCAACACCACTCCTATATTATCCAAATGAAACAGAACCTTCCTGTCCCACAGGAACCCCGGCCATATAGTCAAGGACACCAGTAACAGGAACAATTCTAAGAACACCAAATTCTTAGTCAGGCCTCCCACCTGCCACCCCTGAGGCCATGAATCCGAGCACCACTTACCCCCAAGATATGCTCCAAAACCATGAGCCCCTGAAGCATCTGTAAACAGGTGCACATCCGGGTCCTCCCACTCCTCCCTCTGGATTAAGGACCTCCCGTTAAATTCCTCTAGGAATCTCAGCCAGATCATCAGATCCTCCTTCAATGCTTTTGTCAAGTGGACATGGTGGAAAGGCTCCTTCACCCCCACCGTGGCCAAGGATAACCTAAGGCAGAACACCCTCCCCACCGGGATTATCCGGCAAGCAAAATTTAGCTTCCCCAACAAAGACTGCATCTCTCTCAGAGTCAAATTCTTCCTCCCCAAAGCTTGCCACAATACACCATGCAAGTCAGCCACCTTATCATCAACAAACTACACTCCATTTTAACCGAATCAATGTGTATTCCTAAGAAACAAGGTGCAACACAAGGTCCCTCAGATTAGTCCCCCGCAACTGGGATACCAAAATCCCTCGCTACTGCTTAAATAGCATCAATCAACAGCTGCCATGAATCACTGCCAGAAGTGCCCACAAACAGGAAGTCATTCAAATAATGGACCACGGAACACAACCCCGAAACATGCTTAACAACCCATTCCACAACTGCTAAATTTCTCAAAATAGGAGCATGAGATAGAACAACCCATGGGTAAGCATAAATCGACAAAAAACTTCCCTTCAAATGAACATCCCAACAGATGGTGGCATGCAGGGTGGACCGGCAATAATCGGAAAGCCACCTCCACGACCTCCTTCGTCAATAGGGCCCGCAAGCCTGTCTGCCACCAGGCCAGGGTCAATCCCGTCATTTATTTAAGAACCCTTCGGGTACGACAGATGGTGGATCATGCAAAACTGACCCGGCACCTTCTTTGGGACTACCCCCAGGGGGGACAGCCTCAAGTTAGGCAATGGACAAGCAACCTCCTTCCCCAATTTTTCATGGATCACACCCAGAAATTCCCTGGCAGACTTCAAGTTCCCTGACCCCCGCCCCCTTTCACCTCCTGAAAGGGGATGGGAAAACCGGAGCTAAAATCTGTTAAAAGCAGCTTGGTGTCACCCTGTTTACCCCTCACCTTAGCGTACCGCTTTAGCCATGGGACCATATTTTTGATGTCCACCAGCATCCGGGCCCGGAAGACCCACCTCCCCTGGTCTACTCCCAGTCTTTCCTTTTCTGAAGCATTTGGCATAAGGATGGACTCCCTCGCATCCCGAACACTCATGCTTGTACTTGCACAATGTCCCAAACTGACATTGCCCATTGTTAAACTGGAAGCATAGGTCTTTTCGGAGGGCCACTGCTGCGCCATTACCAGCCATTCCCGGGTGACCATTTCCCCCTGCCCAAAAGGACTGGACCCCACGTAATGGAGACATTATCTCCAGCCAAATCCCCATGTCCCTGTCGTCCCACCTTATGTCAGGACGGACTGCTATCCTTTGATGAAACTGCTTGTCATATCTCCACCATGACATCCCCCTGTATTTACGGTAGGCCGAAGAGACCTCATGGAAGTAACAAAGCAGGGCAGGACCCTGATCGGGGAACTTCTGAGTAATTATGCTAGCCAAACTACAGAAGGCCCTGGACCAATTAGCAAAGGTTTTCAGAATCTTCAGATACCGCTTCCTCCGCTCCTTCTCCTCCTTCTCCCCCTGATCCCCTTTTTGGTCCTCTTTAAGTTCTCCTTAAACTCTGCCACCAAATGCAACCCTAAGGGGCCTATAGAGCATAAGCACAGCATATGCATGGCTTCGTCAGACACTCTGAGCATCACCGCCCCAGAACTTTCTGTTGAAACACCCGCTCCTGCTACCCCGACTGCCGCATCCAAAACTATTCCTCCTTCAGACCCCTGCCCAGCCCTTGTTACTGGGGTCCCAATCGAACCCGGCCCAGATATCTCTATCCCTGCAGCCCCAGCTGTGATACTGTGATACTGTGATACCTAAATATCCAGCTCAAGGGGGGACTAATATGAAGGATGTCCAAGATAAATGAACTAATATGTGCAATATTCAATTATGTAGTTATCAATACATATATAACATGAGTATGTGAGGGATGTATAAAAGATTTGTATTAATGCCTTGACTGAGTCCTTTGGATTCGTCAGGATCCGGATGTAAAGGAACATCCAAAGTGTGTGTTCACTATGAAAAAAATCAGGTGTGCAGAGTGACAGGCAGCTCCTCTCAAATACGACAATAGAAATCCAACCAATCAGGCTGGGGACTCACAGTGGCACAGCAACACTGATAGACAGATCCAGGTGATCAGGGAGGCAATGTGAGCTCAAGCTTCCAATGTAACCATAAAATATTTATTAAAAACTATATAAAAACAAAGGGTGTAGTGAGCACCCAATAATAAAAAAACCACCACTGTTTTTTATTATTGGGTGCTCGCTACACCCTTTGTTTTTATAAAAATTGTAATAAATATTTGATGTTTATATTGGAAGCTTGAGCTCACATTGCCTCTCTGATCACCTGGATCTGTCTATCAGTGTTTCTGGGCCACTGTGAGTCCCCAGCCTGTACCATTTAGCACACTGGGTGCTGCAGTCCTTGTGAGTATCACTTTAATACAAGACCTGTTATCCACCAGCAATTTTGCAATTTTGCACTAGGAGGAGTTCTCCTCTTTGTCATTTGCTTCATAGAACCTGTACCACTTCTTCCATTGTCTGTAGTTCCTGCCTGTTTTGTTATCCAACTTGGATCAGTGTTGCTGGGTCACTGTGAGTCCCCAGCCTGTACCAATCAGCACACTGGGTGCTGCAACCCTTGTGAGTATTATTTTAATACAAGAATTGCCTGTTGTTGCTCTCTATATTGCAATATTGCACTAGGAGGCACCCTCTTGTTTTGTGATTTATTCACAGATTGGTTAACCTTCCAATCCCCCGCCTCATCTGGGCCCTCCTACCCATAACTAACACTTAACTAACCCCCACTTCCTGGTCTCATATGGGCCCCCATGTGTGCGCTCCCTCCACCCCGGGCCTCATATGGATCAGCCTATCCCCCAACCCATCCAGCCATTTTTACAGGCCCCCAGTCATTCCGACAAATCCCCCCTCCCCCTTATCCCGGGCCTCATGTGGGCCCCCCAGCAACTCCTGGCTATGGACCCCCACAAGCATTATCCCATTCCCTGATGGCATTCTCCTACTGCTAGCTCAGTGGCTTACCTACTGGAGCAGCCGCTGCTGCCTCCTCCGCGGACGCCTCCAGCCTGGATCCAGCCCTGCGAGTCACAACACCCATGTGACTGGCATCATCTTCCCACGCCGTCGGCTCCAGATGTCCTCTCCTCTGCGGGCCGCTCCTCCGTGCCGGCCGTCCTCTGCTCCCCCTTCTGCCAGCTCCAGCCGTGCTCGCCAATGACCATCCTCGCCTCTGGACTGAGGTGCTCCGGCGGCTGCAACCGCCACACCGGCCTGGCCCTGGGGGATGGCTCCGCCCCAGCCGACTGCTCCAGATCCTCGCCGCCTCCAAGTAAGACTCCTGCTTCCTGCAGCTGCGCCAGCAGCCACTGAAGGCCTCTTTCCCTGGTGGCAGCTACAGCTGCAGTGAACAGCTCCTGAAAGTCAGACATGTGAGCAGGTAAGTACCCTCACGTTGTCTCCGGGCTTGATGCAGGTGAAAGATGCAGAGCTTCTTTTCTCCATCAGGTCCAGATAAAAGATGAGCCTACTTCCTGCTCACTGTCTCTTAAGGACTTTCCTATGGGCCTATCCCTTAACCTCTCTCTCATCCCATCTTCCTCACATTTGCCCTGCTCTGGGGTCAAATGCCCTTCCAAAATAGGCATTTCTCCAGGGCTGGGATTCTCAAGGACCAGTCTTACATAGATATACACTTCCTGTTAGCTTCAAAATAAAATAAATAGCATCAATTTTTTACTTACCTTTAATTAAATGGGCAGTCTACACCTTACCTTAAAGTCTTACCTTAGATTAAGCTGCAAATAGCCTCCTGCACCTCTTCTATAACATGCAGCAGATAAAAAAGCTATTTTAAAATAAATATTGTTTCTGGCCACTTTAAAATGGTTGCCAAGTTCTGCCCACTGATGACATCATGATCTGGGCTGCATATGGCATCTATTCACAAAAGGCCCACTAGTTGTATTCAACAGACTGTCAATGCTATTCAGCAGAGTGCCTAGATGTAGCCCATATCATGATGTCATCAGTGGGCAGTGCTTGGCATCCATTTCAAAGTGGCCAGAAACAATATTAATGTTAAAATAACTTTTTTACCTGCTGTATGATATAGAAAGACAAGCAAAGACAGCATGCAATTTTAAACAACTTTCCATTTTATTTCTGTTATTTTGTTCCATCTGTATCATTTGTTGAAAAGCATATCTAGATAGGCTCAGGAGCTGCTGATTGGTTGCTGCACGTTTATGCCTCATGTTATTGGCTCATCTATGTGCATTGCTGTTTTTTCAACAAAAGATACTAAGAGAAGGAAGCAAAATAGATAATAGATGTAAATTAGAAATTTGTTTAAAATCATATTCTCTATCTAAATCATATATTTTTTTTAAAAATGGGTTTCATGTCCCTTTTCTTAAGAGGACTAAGAAGTAGACTTTCCCTTTAACATTTTTAAAAATGGCACTAGCTTTAATTCTTTTAGTGAACATCCAGAGGCAATTTACGCATAGAGCACAAAATAATAAAAAAAAAAAAAAAATAGGAGTTCCATATAACTCAAATTATACCAATGTGATCACTGTCTAGTTGCCTAGGAACTGCATGGTACACAGTATACGTGTCTTAAATTCTATTCTCTACTTCAATTGTATTGTTTTTATTATATACTTAATCTATTTTGAGTTCTTTTTTCTATTAGAATCCTTTAAATGTACTTCTTACTTTTATATTTGCACCTGTTATGCTTGTATAAGCTTGTTCACTGTGTCCTAAACAGAGATTACTTCTGCATTGCTTTTCAAATTCTCATAAACTCATTGAACTCAATCTCATGCAATTTAGACAGAATATTGAATGGAACTGTTCTTGTCAATAGTCATAACACCACTCTTGAAGGGCTTTGTGCAAGTATGCAAGACTTTTGTGAGAATAACAAAAAATGGAGTGACAAATTCACCTTAGAATAGTAATGCATTTTACAAACTGAACATTTACATGCTACTTTGTTGAGACTCAGCTGAGCTGTGATTTGACTTTTTGATAATAATGCTAAATTGGTAGAAGCAAATTTTCACACTACAGTGCAGGCTTGCTTAAGATCCAGAACTAAAATCAAGCACACCCGGTTTTTGTTATATTGCTTTTTGTTCTACATTAGGAATCTAATTAAAATATCAATTCACAATATATATATTCTTTGTGGTTCTAAAAAAGTTTTCAGTTTATGTATGTTTTAAAAATATGGGCTGGACCTTATGCAATTTACTAAAATGAAGTTGCTAAAAAAATGTTTAGCATAGAGACTTCATGTTACCAGCCTGATAATACTTTTATAGTTATTATTTAATGAGAAAACCATAAATGTGGCTCCCTACATATGCCTCCATTTATCAAGGTCTGTGTAGACAAGGTTCCCAGATAGAGGACCCGTCCACATGCTTTCTGATCCTCTGATGCAACATCTACTGTCAGAATTAAATATTGAATGAGCAAACACTTGTGCAGTCCTGGCCCCTGCTCTTGCACAACCATTTGTGAGAGAGACAGACTTGTCAGTCATCCAGGACAAAGTAATCTGGGATGTTTGGCATCAGCAACCTCTAAAGTTGTGGACAGTTTAAGCTGTGATTGAAAAACGTGTGCTCATTACCTTCTGACATTTGGCTGTTTTGACTATGCATCAAAGTGTTTCTCGACAAAACAGTGATAAAATTGGATCTTGTATTATATAGGCTCCAGTGTTATATCAATTTAACCATAAGTGCTTATTGAATCCATTCCTTACAATGTCCCAATGTTCCATTGCATTTAACCCTAAATTAACTCACCCCACATATAAACCCAACCACTCTATCCTGATGTCTCTCACCAGAATAACTTTGCAACTGCCCCACGCTATTTGAAACTTCTCCCTACTGTAAATAAACCTAATGGCTATATGGATCCGTTCAATTGCAATTAACCTTAACCATGATCTTCCCAAGTAATGGTTTACTCAACATCTCCTCCAATCCCCCCCTATCTATTATCCTTAACTAATCAGAAGATTGGGTCACAATAATTTTTAAGTACCATCTTGCCTACAACCCTAATTGGTTAAGCTGAATAAAAAATCAGGATTGCTCCATTTTCTATAAATATAGAAAGCAATCACTCAGAAGAAAAAAAACTGTTTCTTCTGACCAGAGGAAGAAAAAAACATTTTAGCTAATAGCTATGAATTTAAAACAACTTTGAAATGTACTTTGATTATTTATTTTGCCCCTTTTATCTAAGTAACCACTGAAAAGTGTGATTTTCTAATTCTCTGAACTGGTAATGCATACTGCAGAACTCTCAAGGCTAATCCTGCTACATACAAGCAAGAACCATGTAATCCCACTGGCACTGTAACTTAAAAGTTAAATGTAGAAAAGAGCTGGTTGAGTGAACACCACAGTTTGGTGCAATTTCCTACAAATTACTACTGCAACACAAAAAGAAAAAAAAGTAAATCTACGCTAGTTAGCACTAAGCCTCTAAGTAGATAATAGATGATCTGTAAATAGCCAGCTGGAATGTTACAAAATACCAACTATGGATACCCTATCAGCAAGTGATTGGATAGCCTGTATGTTACATAGTTTTGATTACCCCTGAGAGGTGGTCACACCCCTTGAACATTTGTTGTTTAGACTAGCTTTATTTTGTTCTGCGTTCTTCACCCCGTACCCCCATACCTAACTCAGAGGTTCCAGTAATCAGCCAGGAATATGAGGGGGGTGAGAAACAAGATTTTTTTTTTTTAAATATTTTTTTATTTTATGAGAATTATACAAAATATAGTACATAACACCAGACCCGGCCTAAGGGTTACACAGTACAGCCGGGAGTGGATGAGAGTGAAATCATTTTACAACAAATGATAAAGACTATATAAACATATTATTCAATCATATCAACAAGGTAAGTTTCCTAACAGAACAAGTTGGGGGGAAGGAGGGTAGGGGAATAGAAACAAATGCTTCAAATGGGCCATCCCTAGACTTCACAGAACTATCATAAGTGAGGGAAAATGTGGTCAGAAAACAACCTGCAAAGGCTATTACTGAACCTGGAAATCTGAGGGGGTCAGAGTCAGGTGAGTCCATGTGTGAATGCTAGTATATTTTAGGTTTGGAGGGGGGCAGGGGGGTTATTACACGATGGTATCACTGAGAGTGAAATCCAAAGGGTAGGGGGAGCTAGTAGAGAAGAAGTTACGGCTCACTGACTAATTGTGGGGATCATTGTCCATCTAGATCCTTTTTAGGTCAGGGAGGGAGTTATTCATTTAGGGTGGAACAGGTTCTAGGGGTCATAAGAATCCCCCAGGGTTCCCAGATCTGGGCATAAGTGCCCATTTGTCTATTGGCCAGATATACACCGCTCTCCATGGACTTAAAGTATTCAACCATCTCCAGTACACCTCTCCATCTCGGGGGATGTTTTTTTTTTCCAATTTCTAGCTATCAGTAGCTTGGCTGATAGAAGGATGCAGATCAGCAAACATTTGCTATGAGAGGGGATTGGAGGAATATCTATATGGAGAATACCCATGGAAGGGAGTGTGACACTAGGGAGACCCAGTTTGGTATACAGATGCCTCGTCTTAGCCCCAGTAGTTCTCGAGTTGGGGCAATCCCATCACACATGCGTTGGGTTGCCTCTCCCTCCGCATCCCCTCCAGCACATTTCCAATGTTGTAGGGTAGAATTTCTGTAGTTTAGTTGGCACCAAGTGCCATTGGGTGAGAAATTTATAGAAAAGTTCATACACTGTTACACAGTGTATGGCCATCCTGGTGTCAGATATGGCGCGTTGCCATTGTTGTGTTGAGTGGTCTCTTCCCCACTCCCATTCCCACGCCAAAGTATGAGGGGTTTCAAAGGAAGTGTTGTCGCCGAGAAGGCATTGATAGTGGACGGATAAGGGCTTATGTAGCTGATGTTTGGTTGTCTACCTGGTTTCCCAGAGTGTTGTGTCCCGGAATGTCTCAGGGAGGAAACCCCACGCTCGTAACAAGGATCATAACCTGGTCAAGTCAAAAAGAAGCTTGGAGGGAAGATCCCTCTTCGCTATTAAGTCCGACTGAGTCAAGAGCCTATCGTTATGGTAAAAATCACTTATTGATCGTAACTGAGAGGTTCTCCAAACCCCAATGGAAAAGCTGGGAAGGGTTAGGGGAAGACTTACTACAGGCTGAACTGGGGACGGGTGGGGAGCGATCAAATTGAAGTTGCGTAGGCGTAATCACGCACTCCTGCACTCCCTGACAATCAGATTAGAAAGAGTAAGTGACTGGAGGCCATGACTCGCCATCCAAAGTAGGTCCTCAGGTTTGACATAAGCCAGAAGGGAAGCCTGTTCCAGTTCTCGCCATCTGGTTTGCGGGAGATCAGAACTCCATGCAGAAGCATGGGTGACCATTGCGGCATCATGGTAGGTTCTGATCTGTGGAAGCCCTATCCCTCCCCTCTCTATAGGTCTGTGCAAGATATGTGCCGCTACTCTAGGCTTCTTCCCTCCCCAGATATAGTTAGAGATGAGTCGTTGGAATCGGGCAAGGATATTCTGAGGGACCAGGAGAGGAAGACATCGGAAGAGATAAGTGATCTTAGAGAGTATCATCATCTTTGTCGCAGCAACGCGGCCAAGCCAGGAGATCTCATCATATCTTTTAGAGCTTAGGAGGGATTCAATTTGTGTCAATAGGGGAGAATAGTTGTGTGCCATTATGTATTTTTTGTCATGAGAAAGGAAAACACCCAGATGTTTAACTCCTTCAGTTGACCATTTAAAGGGGAAGAGTCTTTGTAAAATCTTAAGTTCCTCCAGTGGGAGTCCCAAGGAGTAAGCTTCAGTTTTAGATACATTAACTTTGTAATACAACAGAGTGCCAAATAGTTCCAGAAGGGCAAAAGAGGGGGAAGGGAGGTCAATGGGTCGGACAAAAAGATAGTGAGGTCATCTGCAAATAATGCAAGTTTCTGCTCCAGGTCATGAATTATGAGGCCTTGAATCTCCTTTTGTTGTCTAACGGCCGCAGCTAGAGGCTCATTAGATAGCACATACAGGATATGGGATAGTGGACACCCCTGTCTCGTGCCATTAGTGATCAGAACAGAAGGGGAGGTAAATCCCACCCCTCTAACTTTAGCTGAAGGGTTGGAGTATAAAGCACCAATGGCTTTGCAAAGTGTGGGCAGTACACCAAAAGCTTTTAAGGTCAGGAACATATAATCCCATCTCACCCTGTCAAACACTTTTTCCGCATCAAAAGGGTGAGTAGTGGGAGGCCCATATCCGAGGAATCGGTATAGAGGTTTAGAAGCCTGCTTGTATTATCAGAGCCTTGTCAGACCATTACAAACTCCACTTGATCCAAGTGTACCAAAGATGGGACATGGATTGCCAATATGTTACCCAACATCTTAGCATAGACCTTAACATCAATGTTAATGAGCGAAATTGGACTGTAACTCTCACACATAGTTGGATCTTTCCCCTCTTTGGGTATTATGAGGATGCCAGCTTCAAGAAACTCTTCAGATAAAGTACCTGAATTGCTTACCTCAAGAAAAAATCTTGTGAGGATTGACGTTAATACAGGAGAATAGGTCTTATAGAATGACGCAGTGAAGCCATCTGGTCCGGGGGCCTTATTGGTTTTAAGAGAGCGTATTTCTAATTGGGTCTCTTCTTGTGTAAAAGAGAGTGTCAAGTCAGTTACCTATTCAGAGGAAAGGTACGGTAAGTGGAGCAAATCAAGAAAGTTCTGGATATCCGTTATAGTCGCCTTGGGGGTATTAGGGTCAGCCCCCAAATTATACAGAGAATGATAATAGTTCGCAAAGGCGAATGTCTTTCGGTGCCTATGCAAGAGTACTTTTAGTTTTAATAGCAGAAATCTGCCGTTGTTGGGTCTGGTAGCGGAGTTTGTTCACTAGGAGTCTATCAGCTGTGTTGCCCTAGTAATAATAGAGTTGTTTTAATCTAAATAGTTTAGCTTGGACTTTCTTGCCCTCTCTCTTGTTTATCTCTTCTCATATCTGTCTAACCAAATGTAAAAGATGGGAGGAGGGATGCAATTTATTGTTGTTTTCCACTATTCTAAGCTTTGCATATAGTTTGGCTAGTGTGGTTTCATATTTGTCCCTAAGCTGAGCCGTTCTAAATATGAAATAACCTCTCATGTAGGTCTTAAAAGAGGTCCATAGTGTTGCAACGGAGGTATCACCCGTGTCATATAGTGTGAAAAAATAAACGATGACCCGAGATATCCCTGGTGATTCAATGTCTGACATGAAGGAATCCAGGAGTCGCCACGGCAGAGTATGTGAGAAGGGAACAAGTCACTACCACAAGGTCATGGTCAGACCAGAGGCATGGTTTAATACGTGATGAAATACAGGCGTCCAAGGTCCAGCTGTCACAAAAGAAGGTATCAAGTCTCGAATAAGAGTTATGTGGCTTCAAGAAGTGGGTAAAGTCTCTCTCAGATGGAGAAAGGCATCTCCATATGTCGTAGAGATTATATTGGAAGCACAGCTTCTGGAAAGCTGCCGACTGGGAGGAGGCGCTCCTATCCTGGGGGGAATTGCTCAGTGTCTTCCTATCCAGGAAGAGATCCCATACAAGGTTGAAATCACCTCCAATGATCAGGTGACCTCTTGTCACCTTTTCAATGCGTTCAAGGGTGGAACGAAGGAAGGGGATTTGTTTGGTGTTAGGGGCATATAGAGAAATTAAGGTACACAAGACCTCATTAAGACGACAGACTACTATCAGGAATCTTTTCTCCGGGTCAGACTCACTATATTCAATTTCACATTTAACTGATCTATGAACCAGGATAGCTACACCTCTTGTCTTTTCGGTGTAGGAAGCTGTTTCACAGACTGGAAAGTAGGAAGAATTAGTAAGAAATCTGGTCCCTTCCTGCCAATGAGTTTCCTGTAAGAAAGCAATTTGGAGCTTGTGCCGGAGGAGATACTGGAGCAAGAGGCTTCGTTTTGTAGGGGAGTTGAGGCCCTGGGTGTTAAGTGTAGCGAATCTGAGTGGAGGCATCTTGAGATGGTTCTCGGCTACTATGTCCAAAAGGGCAAAGTAGAGGAGGGGTGTCAGACGAACTAGAACACTAAAGAAATAAGTGTTAAAATTAATGTGAATCTCAGCTGCTGAGATTTTTATAGTTTAAGGTTTGTAGCTAGGATGTGTGGGATGAGCAAATAAATCACCTAAGAGGTGATTTGCAAACCCCATTAACAAATAGCATTTATTGTAATTGGAATACTGGAAAATAGAACTCTATTCCTGCATCTTGTATCACAGTGTGAAAGATGTGCAGCAGGGAACTATTCCGCCAACCAATATGAGAAACTTAATATGCAAGAAAAATAAGGAAAAAATATAATGGCAGTAAATGAATTATAAACCGGTATTGCGAGTAACAACTTTTCATAAGGCAGACTAGGGAGAATGGAATGTCACTAGTTTATACACACAAGTCGTTGGTGGTACAGCGATAATTATCAAAACAGAGAAGCTAGAGTATACTACGAAGTTTGCTTCGGTAGTCAGGAAAGCAAGTGACTGACCTGTGTGTAAAAATCCGGAGCGGTAGAAGCAGTGAGGAGCTGGTGAGTACCGTGAAGTTGGCGTGTGACGTCACCGCGGAGGAATCCCAGAACTGCTGGCTGAGAAGGAGATCCGGAAAACAACGTAGGAGAGTTGCTACGCTTAGTGCTAATAGCGGAGCCTGGTTGAGGTATGCAGGCAAGTGAGGATAATAAACTTGAACTTGACAGCAACCAAAATAGACAAAGATCAAAATAGCTTTAGTAAACAACTGCGTGTTGTTCAGTAGCTAGATGAGGAAAAATCCAATACCAAGCAATGAAGTAAAGGATACTGGGAGATTTATAGGCTGGCTGGAAAAGATAATTGAAATTTAAAGAAACAGTATAATGTCAAGAAAATTAGGCTGTCAGCTAGGAGGATCCTGACAAGGGGAGAGGTGTACTGTGGCTTTGGGCAGTCAAATAAATGGAATGGAGAAGTCCAACTAAGATTTTTTCTTTTGATGTTTCCCTAGTGTTTTCAGAGAGCTTATCTCTGGAGAGGGTTTCATGAGTTTCTTTCCCTTTTTAGGTGTCTATTTTAATAGTTATTATTAAAGGTTACCGGTATATATTAATTGTAGACATTTTTTTTTCTCTGTTTGTGTTGTAACCCTACTAAATATCAATTCCTAATTAAATTCAGCAGATAACAACTACAAAATAATGCAGTTCATAACATAATTATAGTGGTTAATCTTGTCGTCTCCAGAAGCAAGCCTAGATTGGCTCCAAATAAGGCAAGTGGTAGCTGGTGTTTGGCTATTCCAAAACTACTGCAGCAAAATATTTAGACTTGGCTATAGTAAGACACAAGAAAAAAGTAATTCTAACATGTTTTGTGATACTTTAAGACCAAAAGTAATGGTATTTTAAGCAATCTTTTTAGTATAAAGTTTGACTTTTCTTTTCTCTCTAAATTTTAAAAAAATTAGGAGTTTGGGTGTTTGAGGATGGGATAATATGTTGTGGTGAGGGGTTTGCAGTGCAGATGATTTTTTTAATAGGTTGTTAAAGGGATACTAAACCCATTTTTTTTTTTCTTTCGTGATTCAGATAGAGCATTCAATTTTAAGCAACTTTCTAATTTACTCCTACTATCAATTTTTCTTCATTCTCTTGCTATCTTTATTTAAATAGCAGCAATTTGGAGCTTAGGAGGCAGCCCATTTTAGGTTCAGCACCCTGGATAGCGCTTGCTTATTGGTGGCTACATTTAGCAAACAAATAAGCAAGCATAACCCAGGTTTTCAACCAAAATTGGTCCGGCTCTTAAGCTTTACATTCCTGCTTTTTAATTAAAGATAACAAAAGAACAAAAGTAAATTGATAATAGAAGTAAATTAGAAAGTTGCTTAAAATTTCATGTTCTATCTGAATCATTAAAACAAAAATTTGGGTTTAGTGTCCATTTAAAGGGAAGTTTGAGATGGGGTATCATAATAAGGACAGTAGCAGTGGAGTATTGGTCATTCATTAAAGGGACGGTGTGAGGGTGCCAGGAATCAGACTAAGACGAGAAGTGCAAAAATAATCACACCTTTATTAATAGCAAAAAGTAATAAAAAGTCCACAAGTCAAATAACAAGCCAGGAGTCAAAACCAGAGCTGGTAGGCTGGTAGTCAGATGAGCCGAGTCAGGGGCCAAAGCGAATAGTTAGACAAGCCGGATTCAGGAACAAGGAAAACAGCAGATGCCAGGGATCAGGAACCAGGAAGGACGTCCAGCAGCCAGGTAATACACTGGAGCTCTCACAAACAGGTCTGAGACAACGCAAGGACAAAGCATACTGAACAGAGGCCCTTTAATAAGTGATGACATCACAATTCTGAGACTGCATCCTGTCTCACACGGATGATGCACACCAGTTTGGCCATAAAAGGAAGTGCAGGAAATGAGCAGCATCCCCCATAATGCACCATAGTCAGCAAGAGAGGTGAGTAAAATGGCTGCCAGCAGCACATGGCAAACAAAACAGGGAAAAAACCCTGACAGACGGTCTACTCCAGAATTTTTATTATTTAAAAAGATAGATATTCCATTTATTATCATTCCCCAGATTTACATAACCAACACACTTATATTAATATACTTTTTACCTCTGTGATTGCCTTATATCTGCCTCTGCCCACTGCCCCCATATTTCAATTCTTTTGACAGACTTGAATTTTAGCAAATCAGTGCTGACAACTAGGTTACTCAACGGGCATGAGCACAATGTTTTTTATTTGACACACGTGAACTAATGCCCTCTGGAGGTAAATATGTGGTGGGAGGTCATAATTATGGTTAATTATGAAGGAGGAATAAAGGATGTATGGTAACGTGTATCTGTGGTGGTGGTGGAGGTTGTTGTTAGGGTAAATTGAGGCAGTAAGATTGCACAATTGCATTTATTTCAGGAAGGTCATAGTTAGGGTTAATTGTAGTATGAGCATCATGACAGCACAGTTAGGTGTATTTGAACAGGAGGTTCAGCTGCTTGATAACCAGATATAAGTATATAAATCTCAAGCAGTGGCATCACTAGAAAAATAATTACATTTAGGAACCATAAACAAAAGTCCCAACAATCCAGGATGCAACACACTGTTAGGGCAGCACTCCGATCACACATGGCAAAAATATCCAAGAAAACAAAAGCAGAGGCACCTCATGGTGTAGAACTACCATCAACAAAAAGGAATCAGGGAGGATACAGTAAATAAACTCACATTTGGGATGGGCATATATAGGGCTAGATTATGAGTGGACGGTAGTTTGTGCTCACGGTCGAGCATTAAAACCATTAATTATTTTGCGCATGGAGATTCACACTCATATTACGAGTTAAAAGTAAAAAGTTTGCGCTTTCTGATTCGCAAAATTGTGGTAAAAAATAGAGCTTGAGAAGTTGCAAATACAAAACCACATTCCCCCATAGACTTTAAGGGAGCCAAAAAAGTGGACCCCCCCCAGAAGTTGTGCAAACATGATTGCGGACGGCGAACATAGGCGATGTTCGATCCGCCCCCTATTCCTCATCATTGAGTAAACTTTGACCCTGTACCTCACAGTCATAAGACACATTACAGCCAATCAGCAGCAGACCCTCCCTCTCAGACCCTCCCACCTCCTGGACAGCATCCATTTTAGATTAATTTGGAAGCTGCATTCTTGGTGAGAGGAGGGACAGTGTAGCTGCTGCTGATTTAATAGGGAAATCGATAGCTAGGCTAGTGTATTCAGTGTCCACTTCAGTCCTGAAGGACACATCTGATCTCTGCTGTAAGGACAGCACCCCAAAAAGCCCTTTTTAGGGCTAGAACATCAGTCTGCTTTTTTTTTTTTTTTCCTGTGTAATCTAATTGCATTTGCCTGCCTTCCCGCGTATGTGCCCACTTGCCCAGTGCCACCACTCATATCTGGTGTAACAGTAGTGTACATTTAAAAAAAAAAACCCCACACTTTTTTGACTGTGAAATAATAGTAGATAGCTGCCAGTACCCAAGATGGCCGCCAATAAGGCAGATGGGGAGGGTTAGAGAGCTGTTTTGGGAGGATCAGGGAGGTTGGGGGCTAAGGGGGGATGCTACACCACAGCATATGTAAATATGCTAAAAAAATAATTAAAAACCTTTTATTTTAGTACTGGCAGACTTTCTGCCAGTACTTAAGATGGCGGGGACAATTGTGGGGTGGGGGAGGGAAGGGAGCTGTTTGGGAGGGATCAGGGGGTCTGATGTGTCAGGTGGGAGGCTGATCTCTATACTAAAGCTAAAATTAACCCTGCAAGCTCCCTACAAACTACCTAATTAACCCCTTCACTGCTAGCCATAATACACGTGTGATGCGCAGCAGCATTTAGTGGCCTTCTAATTACCAGAAAGCAACGCCAAAGTCATATATGTCTGCTATTTCTGAACAAAGGGGATCCCAGAGAAGCATTTACAACCATTTGTGCCATAATTTCAGTGAGAAACCTAAAATTGCGAAAAAAATTAAGTTTTTTTTTAAATTTGATCGCATTTGGCGGTGAAATGGTGGCATTAAATATACCAAAATGGGCCTAGATCAATACTTTGGGTTGTGTACTACACTACACTTAAGCTAAAATTAACTCTACAAGCTGCCTACATGCTCCCTAATTAACCCCTTCACTGCTGGGCATAAAACAAGTGTGGTGCGCAGTGGCATTTAGCAGCCTTCCAATTACCAAAATGCAACGCCAAAGCCATATAAGTCTGTTATTTCTGAACAAAGGGGATCCCAGAGAAGCATTTACAACCATTTATGCCATAATTGCATAAGTTGTTTGTAAATAATTTCTGTGAGAAACTTAAAGTTTGTGAAAAAGTGAACAATTTTTTTTTTTTATCGCATTTGGTGGTGAAATGGTGGCATTAAATATACCAAAATGGGCCTAGATCAATACTTTTTTTTTTTCTCTCTTTTTTCCTGCTTTCCATCCCCCCACGGGTCTTCTAGTGTTTTTATTATATTGTAGTATATGGAATTTAAGCTAACTTCTTGGAATGTGGGGGGGATTTCTTCCCCCCCTAAACGCAAATTAATTATAAAACTCTTAGCTAGACATAAACCCAATATTTCTTTCCTGCAGGAAACCCACCTAGATGAACGGGAGGCTAAAAAACTTAAGTTCAAATGGGTTGGTGAGGTGGTTACTTCTAATACTGGAGGTAGGAAATGTGGGGTAGCGATTCGTATAAATAAGAATTTAGACTATAGGATTACTCACACAGAAGTGGACCCAGAAGCCCCAGATTTATTATTTTGCACATTTTTATAAATAACACAAAATTCGTTCTCTGTAATATTTATGGCCCTAATAAATTCAATAGGAAATTCTGGGAGAAGATGAAGTGTAAATTGTTTCCATTGGTGAAAGAAAATTTGGTTATTGGAAGTGATTTTAACATGACCTTACACCCGGAATTGGATCGTCTTATAGGTAGAAATTTTTCAGAGAATAGGAGAACCGCAAAATTCTTTTTGTGTTTCTGCCAGAAGTTACAGTTTCATGATATATGGCGCAGGTTGAACCCGGACACCCAGAACTTCACATGTGAATCCAAAGCTCATAGAACGTTTTCACGTATAGATCTATTTTTGGTTGCAGAATCTTTACCAGCGGTTAAAATGGAAGCAGAGATTGGTGAGATCTTGGTCTCGTACCATGCTATCTTTTCATTAGATATTTTCTTCCAGGATAGGAGGGATATTTTATCTTCTAGATTTGTCTTCCCGAGGTATCTCTATAATGATCCAAGATTTCTGTCCTGGTTATTAGTAAGTGGAAGGAGTACTGTGGGTTCAATTCTGAGCACCTGCACAAAATCGAGGTTTTTTGGGAGACGGCCAAGGCAGTTTTAAGGGGAGATATTAAGGGGTATATGGTCACAAGGAATAGGAAATCTCGGTGTAGGGACATTCAACTGTCCAATCAAGTTAGAAATGGCTTTAAGAAATACTGCAGGGACCGTTCCAAGGATAATTGCAACGCGTATATAGATAGCAGAAGGGAAAGAGATGCCTTTCTGCTTCAAAAACATCAGTGAGAGGAGACAAAAATTAATTTGCGGTTTAGGGGTATCCATGGTAGCTCTGCTAAACAATCTGGCTAGATTGGTTAAAGTTAGGAACAAGAAGAATTTTATCTCAGTAATACAGGCAGAAGATGGACGTACCTCTGATGTTGATGAAATCTCCGGAACCTTTTTCCGATTTTATCAGCATTTATATTCGGAAGGGGAATTTAATCAAGATAATCAGTTGGAATTTTGGTCTTCTATTTCTGTCCCCAAAATTCAAATAGAGGAATTAGATATGCTAAATGCGCCGGTCACGGTAGAAGAAATAAGTAAGAAATAAGTAAAGCTATTTCACACGCTAAACTCAACAAAGCGGCAGGTCCAGATGGATTTCCATCTGAGTTTTACAAAAGTTTATCTGATCAGGTTATACCCATCTTGGAGAGACTGTTTAATAATTATTATATGTCAGATAACACAATTTTCTCTCTATTCGCTGTAGCCAATATATCCCTGATTCTAAAAAAAGGGAAAAATCCGGAGGATCCGTCCTCTTATAGGCCTATATCAGTCCTCAATGCGGACTATAAAATCTTAGTTTCCATTATAGCCCAGAGACTAGTGTTATGTTTGGATAGGTTGATCCATATGGATCAGGTGGGTTTTATGGCTGCCCGTAGTTCCTCTAAAAACATAAGAAAATTAACAACTTTAGTGAATTATACCTGGAATATAGAGCAACTGGAAGAGAAGTCGAATTTTAAGGACACAGCGGTCCTTACATTAGATGCGGTCAAAGCGTTTGACTGCATCTCGTGGAGGCACCTTTTTGCAACTTTAACTAAATTTGGTTTTGGGGGTAATTTTTTTTTTAATTTTGTTTCCAAAATATATCAGAATCCAGTGTCTTACTTGCTAGTGAATGGTATCTCCTTGCAAAGAGGTACAAGGCAGGGAAGTCCTCTCTCGCCTCTCTTGTTTAATATTGTCTTAGAACCACTGGCGATTAGATTGCATGAGGTCCTGCCTGGGATTCCGCTGGGTGGGCAGAACTTGAAAATTCTCCTCTATGCTGACGATGTTTTATTATTTTTGAATGAAACATCAGTTATTATTCCGAGAGTTGTTGACACGATAAAGCTATTTAGTACATTTGCGGGCTATAAGATCAATATGGGAAAAAGTGAGTTGATGTGGCTCGGGCGTCAGCATAGAGATCGCCCCATTACATTATTTCGCAATGTCAATGCAATTAAATATCTAGGGCTAGAAATTAACAGAAATCCGAAACAGTGGTATCAGGCCAATTTTAGGACACTTTTTCAGAAAATTCAGGAGGATCTTAAGCTCTGACGGCTTTTCCTTTATCACTCACAGCTTCGGTTAATTTAATTAAAACTATAATTTTTCCTAAAATTCTTTATTATCTTCAGAATCTACCGCTTATGATACTTAATAGGGACTTGAAGAATTTATCCTCTTGGTTTTCAAAGTTTTTGTGGAAATCTAAGAAACCCAGAATATCGATTAATAGGCTATCTCAGAAATACACTGAGGCAGGCCTAGCTCTGCCCAGTATTAAATTATACAATTGGGCAGCTTTGATTAAAATAGCGTTGGATTGGATTGCAGAGTCTAACTTGGTGTCCACATATGAGTTGGAATCGCACATGGTTAAACCTTGGTCCTTAATTGCGCTTTTACATTGCCCGACAAAGTTTTTACTGACGAGGGTATCCTCCCTTAGCTCAGTTAGGAATATAGTGGTGATATGGTATAAGTTTTGTAAAATGGCTAAAATAGATCCTTCTTTTTCCGACTATTTACCTATTAGAGGGAACCCTCTTTTTCGACCGGGAATAGATCAAAAATGCTTTCAGGTTTGGCTGGCTGGAGGGCTCGAACATCTGTATCAACTACTTGATAATGAGCTCCAGATACTCCTGTGGGAGACCATTAGGGAGAAGTTCTCTTTACCCAGTACAAACCGATTTGCTTATTTTCAAATCCGCCATTTTCTTTGCGCTCAAAATTGGTATGCGACTAGAAGATGGGAGTGGCCCGAGATCAAGATCTGTATCAGAAAATTTATTGGAGGTGACACATCAATCTCTCTATTATATGATATTATGCTTTCCAAACAAGGTATAGGGGAGAAGGATAAATTGATTCAACCCTGGTTATGCTATATCCCAGCTTTAGATTTTGAGTTAATATCTAAAAGTCTGGCGACAGTGGCTAGGTACCCGGTTGCAGAGAGCTGGAAAGAATCTGATTTAAAATTATTAAACAATTTTTATTATGCTCCGGCTACATTAGCTAAATATTACTCTGGTAAACTATTTATATGTGAACACTGTTCTTATGTCCGGGCGGATATCTGCCATATGTTATGGACCTGTCCTAAAATTCTTCAATTATGGCAGAAGGTCCACTATTGGTATAAAAGAGTATTTGAAAGTACTATTTCCCTTTCTTTTAAAGATGTAGTGTTTATTGTAGTGTAGTACTTTTTATTGATGAGGGAACCAGCGTTACTAGGCGGGTCTTAAATACTATTATATTGACGGTGAGATATAATATCTTTAAAAAATGGGTATCAAAGACTCCCCCCTCTCTCTCCTCAGTGTTAAGGGATATTCAAGCTCATATCATTTTTGAATCCTTTCATATACAACAGGTATCTGAAAAAAGAATTAGAAAATTTTTGATAGGCTGGGCTCCGGTGATTAAATCCTATACCTCTAGCCTTCAGAAGCAGATCCTATTGCCTTTTCTAACCTCAGTGAGTTTTGCTGAGCTGGTCATACTGCAGGTATTTCCTGAGACTTGGCTTAGGAATGCTCGTGATATAGATTAAGAGGGGATAATAGAAACTTCATAAGGTAACCATCATATTCTAGTATATTTGACTCAGTGGGGGGGGGGAGCTCTGCTCTTTTTTTTTGTTTTGTTTTTTTTTTTGTTTTTTTGTTTTGTTTTGTTTTGTTTTGTCTTGTTTGTGTTGTTATATGGTTATTTTGGTTTTATGGTGTCTTATGTATTGTTTATATTCTTATAAAATATTAGCCATTATGATGTTAGCTGATGTGGATCATTGGATACGGACAAATTACAGTCCGAAAACTTAGTTTCATTCAGTGTTTTGATTATATTATCTTCATTTCATTTGAGACATTTTTATGTTTTGTTATCTTGAATGTCCTGTGTGACAGTAACCATGTTGTGAATTTGGTAATTTTCTTTATGTTCTGAATGGCAAAGCTTAAATAAAGATTATAAAAAAAAATACTTTGGGTTGTCTACTACACTACACTTAAGCTAAAATTAACTCTACAAGCTGCCTACATGCTCCCTAATTAACCCCTTCACTGCTGGGCATAAAACACGTGTGGTGCACAGTGGCATTTAGCAGCCTTCTAATTACCAAAAAGCAACGCCAAAGCCATATAAGTCTGCTATAATGGCATGTCTGGCACACAGTGTTGGGGCAAGGGTCCATCTGACCACTGATACCTGGTCTGCAAAGCATGGTCAGGGCAGGTATATCACCTACACTGCGCACTGTGAAGCGGGCGTAACCCTTACACTACCTGATCTATACAACAACATACCAGAATGTTTTAAAGCACGTTATTCCAAACAATTTAGGAATGTTAGGTGATTTATGCCCTTTATGGATTAAAACCAGACTCTGCATCAACTATGTAATTTTCCATGGGAGTTTTGCCATGGATCCCCCTCCGGCATGCCACAGTCCAGGTGTTAGTCCCCTTGAAACAACTTTTCCATCACTATTGTGGCCAGAAAGAGTCCCTGTGGGTTTTAAAATGTGCCTGCCTATTGAAGTCTATGGTGGTTCGCCCGGTTCGCTGGTTCGCGAACATTTGCGGAAGTTTGCGTTTGCTGTTCGCAAACCCACATTTTTAGGTTTGCGACCTCACTACTTGTAATATGAGAGGAATTGTAACTCTACATCGCTCGTGCACAAATGACAGGGCACCACACATAATCAATCATAAACATCAGGCTGAGACTTCAGAGCCACCTGGCAGGCTTACTCCAATCTCTAAAAAAAAAAAAAAACACTTCTCCAAATAGGTCACCTTAAAGGCATATAGAAAAACAACATCATGGTGGGGTATTCTCTATGTTGCCCCACAATAAATAGGCTTGCTTTAGACCTCTTACACTGGTCTACAATTTTTTTAGAAGTTGTTTGCTTCAGAGATAAAATTTGCTTTTTATTATGTATTTTGATGTGCTGAATTTAAATATAACAAATAAAACAAC
Organism: Bombina bombina; assembly: GCF_027579735.1. Lineage (NCBI taxonomy): Eukaryota > Metazoa > Chordata > Amphibia > Anura > Bombinatoridae > Bombina > Bombina bombina. The sequence goes on along the minus strand of NC_069499.1, from coordinate 694,876,313 downwards.
TGATTGGCAACTGTGTCCAAGATATTTAAGCTTTTACTTTTGACTATGTATATTGTGTAGATAGTAGTTTTAATCATAATTTTGTTTATGGTTGCTTTACATGTTTATGATAATATTTCACCTCTCCTGTTTATGTAACACTTTAAAAATCAGCAAAAGGGCTATATAAATACAATTTATAATTAAAAAAAAAATCTATTATGTATATAGTTTAGTCCTTTTCAGTTTCTACTTGGTGCTTCTTGGCTTGTCTATTGTATTTATTAAAGGAATACTGAACCCACATTTTTTTTTTCAAGATTCAGGCAGATCATGCAATTTTAGCAACTTTCTAATTTTCTCCTATTTTCAATTTTTCTTCGTTCTTTTGGTATCTTTATTTGAAAAAGCAGGAATCTAAGCTTACTTGGCAGCCCATCTTTCAATCAGCACCTGAACAATCAGCAAGCACTATCCAAGATGCTGAACCAAAAATGGTCTGGCTCTTGTCACTGTTCAGCAATAGTCTGCAAGCAATGATGGGCTCCATTTGCCCTGATAGCATTTCTCCATTGTTTCAATGTCCTGGTGAAATCGCTGTCATGCTCGTCGCTCACTGCTTCGCAGTTCCGTGAAAAAAAGCTCTAGATGACAGTGCAAATAACATGTATCTTTAGTGACGTTGCAACCAAGGTTTTTGTATACCTTGAGGAGGTTTTCCAGCAACAATATGTAGTTGTCTGCTTTGTTGTTTCTGAGAAAATGTATTGCCATTAACTGGAAGGCTTTCCATGCCATCTTTTCCTTGCCACGCAGTGCATGGTCAAATGCATTGTCTAGAAACAGTTCACAAATCTGATAATCAACAAAGACACCTTCCTTTATCTTAGTTTTACTTAAAGCAACAGTATACACCAATTCTCATATAACTGCATGTAATAGGCACTGCTATAAAGAAGAATATTCACAGATACTAATCTAAAAATCTAAAACCTTTTAAAAACTTACTAAGAAGCTCCTAGTTTAGCACGGTTGATGAGGTTTGGCCGGGGCACCCACTGAAAGGGGCTGGGGAAACAAGAAGAGCAGAAACTCCCCTCCCCTTTTTCCTGCATATGAAAAGACAGATATCATAAACAGGAGGCAGCAGAAGTCTGTAAATGAGCGTATACATCTGACACTTTGGGGCCTATTTATCAAGCCGTCAACCGCAAATACGCTGGAATTCCACAGCGTAATTGTGGCGACCCTGATTCGCCTTATTTATCAAAGGCTACAGACCGGCAAAAGTATAATTTTGTGACGTAACATACGATCTGCCTGTCTCAGTCGACACAGATCGATGCTTATGTCACTACAGATGTTCTGAATGCAAATTAGGCACCATCTGACTACTTTTGCTAGTTAACAAATAACTGCCAGGTACGCTCGCCACTATTCTGGCCCAGCATACCTGGTTTTCAATCCGCCGCCCTGGATGCGGCGGATGCCATATGAATCAATGGGAGTCTGAAAGCAGCGAAAGCTTATGTTCGCTGCTGCCCGATATCCCATTGATTCCTAATGGAGAATAAAGGTTACGTTTACACCTAACACCCTAACATGTTCCCCGAGTCTAAACACCCCTAATCTGCCGCCCCCTACACCGCCGCCACCTACATTTGACTTATTAACCCCTAATCTGCTGCCCGACACCGCCGCTACCTACATTATACTTATTAACCTCTAATCTGCTGCCCCTACACCGCCGCCACCTACATTTTACTTATTAACCCCTATCCTGCCGCTCCTGGAGCCCACCGCAACAAAATAAATGTATTAACCCCTAAACCTTCAGCCCCCCACATCGCCATAAACTAAATTAACCTATTAATCCCTAAACCTAACAACCCGCTAACTTTATTTTAAATATTAACTCATTCCTATCTTATAATAAATCTAAACTTATCTTTAGATTTAAATTAAACTATCTTAAACTAATAATTAACCTACCCTAACTGTTATACTAAAATTATATTAAACTATATTAAACTAATAATTATTCTATTCTAACTATTATACTAAAATTACATTAAACTATATTAAATTAATAATTAACCTACCCTAACTGTTATAATAAAATTACATTAAACTATATTAAATTAATAATTAATCTAACCTAACTTTTATACTAAAATTACCAAAAATTACAAATTAAAATAACTATATTATATATTTAAACACCTAACCCTACTCAAATAATTTAATTCTACACTAAAAAATTACAAAGTTACAAAAAACTAAGTTAAAAAAATAAAAATGAAATTATCAAAGCTTTAAACTAATTACACCTAATCTAAGGGCCCTATGAAAATAAAAAAGCCCCGCAAAATAAAAAAAAACATAACCTACAATAAACTACAAATAGCCCTTAAAAGGGTCTTTTGGGGGGCATTGCCCCAAAGTAATCAGCTCTTTTACCTGTAACAAAAAAATACAAATACCCCCCAAACAGTAAAACCAACCACCCACACAACCAACCCCCCAAATAAAAAGCTATCTAAAAAAACATAAGCTCCCCATTGCCATAAAAAGGGCATTGCCCTTAAAAGGGCATTTAGCTTGGTTGTGTGGGTGGTGGGTTTTACTGTTGGGGGGTATTTGTATTTTTTTTTACAGATAAAAGAGCTGATTACTTTGGGGCGATGCCCTGAAAAGGCCCTTTTAAGAGCCATTTGTAGTTTATTGCAGGTTAGGGTTTTTTTATTGGGGCGGGGGCTTTTTATTTTCATAGGGCCCTTAGATTAGGTGTAATTAGTTTTTTGCAAACTTTGTAATTTTTTAGTGTAGAATTAAATTATTTGAGCAGGGTTAGGTGTTTAAATATATATGTAGTTATTTTAATTTGTAATTTTAAGTAATTTTAGTATAAAAGTTAGTTTAGATTAATTATTAATTTAATATAGTTTAATGTAATTTTATTATAACAGTTAGGGTAGGTTAATTATTAATTTAATATAGTTTAATGTAATTTTATTACAATAGTTAGGGTAGGTTAATTAATAGTTTAATATAGTTTAATGTGATTTTAGTATAATAGTTAGAATAGGTTAATTATTAGTTTAATATAGTTTAATTTAAATCTAAAGATAAAATTAGTGGGTTGTTAGGTTTAGGGATTAATAGGTTAATTTAGTTTATGGCGATGTGGAGGGCTGGCGGTTTAGGGGTTAATACATTTATTTAGCTGCGGTGGGCTCCGGGAGCGGCAGGATAGGAGTTAATAACTTTATGTAGGTGGCGGCGGTATAGGGGGTGGCAGATTAGGGGTTAATAAGTATAATGTAGTTGGCGGTGGGCTCCAGGAGCAGCAGTTTAGGGGTTAATAACTTTATTTCGTTGCAGCGGGGTCCGGGAGCGGCAGTATATGGGGTTAAACAGTTATTATAGTATAGTGTGGTTGTTTAGTGACAGTATACAAATAAAGCTGTAAAAAAGCTGAAGAGAAGCGAGATCGATGACTGTTAGTTATCAACAGTCCGCTGCTCATCGCCCCGTACTTGGTGCACGGCTTTTTGACAGCTTTTTTGTTAAATATGGAGAACGTATTCAGGTCCGCGGCAGCGATGTTAGGTGATGGCAGACGAGCGTATTGGTGCCGGCGAATGCAGCACAGTTGACGGCTTGATAAATAGGCCCCTTTGGAGCTTCGTTGGGAGTCTTTAATTCAGCACAATGTTATTAAAAAATAAGCAAAACTATAGATTGTTACAAAAACACTCCCAGCTGGGCTATAAAAAACATTTATGCAAAGAAAAATCTAGTGTACAATGTCCCTTTAAAATTTTCCATGGAGGAACTTGAAAGCTGGTGAAGATTTGCTGCACAAGTGTTGCAGCATATGTGTGGGCCCCCCTTTTGTCCTAATCTCTGATTTCACAGCAAAAATAAAGGAGATAGGCTTTTTTTTAACCATAGTGGGTATACTGCACTTTTGTGATGGAAACGTCACTTCCCCATAAACATAGCAGAAGTTATCTTCTCTGTTCACACAAGTACAAGCCATCTCTGCTCACTTTGGCTAAACAGAAATGTGCAAAATCAAACATTGACAAATAAGATATCACAACACTGTATGATTTTTAGAGCTGAAATAGGGCAATTTGTTCAGCAGAGTGATGTAAGCTTCATTATGATTGCATCATCCATGACTTCTAGAAATAACTTGATTCAATTCATATCATGTATGACACAATCCAGCTTCATATTGAATCATTCATTGTTTTGCCTAAAACATCAAGTACTGTCCAAACTCAATCATAGATTATTTATAGGTCCAGTCAAAAATGTTTTTTAGTCATTTCTGGTTTAAATTAAGATCCCTTCATTTTATAACTCAATTATCCTCTATCATTCCCAAGTCAAGGGTCGTATATACTGACCCAATAGAATATCTTGAAAACTAGAGCCAATCAACAATTTTTAGCATCATTTTTATTCTCAGTGACCCAGAATTAGTAAAGGTTGACTACATTTATTTCAGATGCATTTTGGCTGTAGACCAGTGTTATTTGAAAACAGCAGTCTTGCTCTTTTAAATGAGTGGTCCTCTTTTATAATAATTTATAGCAGTTTTGTTTTCAAAAAATAAATTAAGGGAAATGTCATTATAATACCCTCAAAATTTTAAATATAAAGGGTTAAAAAAATTGTGAGATTCTTCATGATGCTAAAATTTTGAAAAGGGTTAATTAAATGTAATGGGAGGGATAATGCTGCAATAACAATGTAGCAATATTTCTTCTGTTATGTGTGATCAGTCCACGGGTCATCATTACTTCTGGGATATAACTCCTCCCCAACAGGAAATGCAAGAGGATTCACCCAGCAGAGCTGCATATAGCTCCTCCCCTCTACGTCAGTCCCAGTCATTCTCTTGCACCCAACGACTAGATAGGATGTGTGAGAGGACTATGGTGATTATACTTAGTTTTTATGACTTCAATCAAAAGTTTGTTATTTTACAATAGCACCGGAGCGTGTTATTACTTCTCTGGCAGAGTTTGAGGAAGAATCTGCCAGAGTTTTTTTACTATGATTTTAACCGGAGTTGTTAAGATCATATTGCTGTTCTCGGCCATCTGAGGGAGGTAAAGGCTTCAGATCAGGGGACAGCGGGCAGATGAATCTGCATTGAGGTATGTAGCAGTTTTTATTTCTGAATGGAATTGATGAGAAAATCCTGCCATACCGTTAAAATGACATGTATGTATACACTTTAGTATTCTGGGAATGGTATTTCACCGGAACTACTCTGTTAAAGGTCACTAATCCTTTTATTAACTATTTATCATGTTAAACGTTTTTGCTGGAATGTAGAATCGTTTACATTGCTGAGGTACTGTGTGAATAAATATTTGGGCATTATTTTCCACTTGGCAGCATTTTTTGCTTTTATTTATGACAGTTTCGTTTCTCTTCACTGCTGTGTGGGAGAGGGAGGGGCCGTTTTTGGCGCTCTTTGCTACGCATCAAAAAATTCCAGTCAGTTACTTTTATATTTCCTGCATGATCCGGTTCATCTCTGACAGATCTCAGGGGTCTTCAAACTTCTTTGAAGGGAGGTAAATTCTCTCAGCAGAGCTGTGAGAATTCTTAGAGTGACTGTGAATAAAAACGTTGCTTTGTATTTTTTATGTCAAATTTAATTATTGTTATTTTACTAATGGGAACAAACCTTTGCTAAAAGTTGTGTTGTTTTAAAGTTGATGCTATAACTGTTTTTCAGTTCATTATTTCAACTGTCATTTAATCGTTTAGTACCTCTTTGAGGCACAGTACGTTTTTGCTAAAAAAGATTATAACCAAGTTGTAAGTTTTTTGCTAGTGTGTTAAACATGTCTGACTCAGAGGAAGATGTCTGTGTCATTTGTTCCAATGCCAAGGTGGAGCCCAATAGAAATTTATGTACTAACTGTATTGATGCTACTTTAAATAAAAGTCAATCTGTACAATGTGAACAAATTTCACCAAACAGCGAGGGGAGAGTTATGCCGACTAACTCGCCTCACGCGGCAGTACCTGCATCTCCCGCCCGGGAGGTGCGTGATATTATGGCGCCTAGTACATCTGGGCGGCCATTACAGATAACATTACAAGATATGGCTACTGTTATGACTGAAGTTTTGTCTAAATTACCAGAACTAAGAGGCAAGCGTGATCACTCTGGGGTGAGAACAGAGTGCGCTGACAATGCTAGGGCCATGTCTGATACTGCGTCACAGCTCGCAGAGCATGAAGACGGAGAGCTTCATTCTGTGGGTGACGGTTCTGATCCAAACAGATTGGACTCAGATATTTCAAATTTTAAATTTAAATTGGAGAACCTCCGTGTATTACTAGGGGAGGTCTTAGCAGCTCTCAACGATTGTAACACCGTTGCAATACCAGAGAAACTGTGCAGGTTGGATAAATATTTTGCGGTACCGGCGAGTACTGAAGTTTTTCCTATACCTAAGAGACTAACTGAAATTGTTACTAAGGAGTGGGATAGACCCGGTGTGCCGTTCTCACCCCCTCCAATATTTAGAAAGATGTTTCCAATAGACGCCACCACTCGGGACTTATGGCAAACGGTCCCCAAGGTGGAGGGAGCAGTTTCTACTTTAGCTAAGCGTACCACTATCCCGGTGGAGGATAGCTGTGCTTTCTCAGATCCAATGGATAAAAAATTAGAGGGTTACCTTAAGAAAATGTTTGTTCAACAAGGTTTTATATTGCAACCCCTTGCATGTATCGCGCCGATTACGGCTGCGGCAGCATTTTGGATTGAGTCGCTGGAAGAGAACCTTAGTTCATCTACGCTAGACGACATTACGGACAGGCTTAGAGTCCTTAAACTAGCTAATTCTTTCATTTCGGAGGCCGTAGTACATTTAACCAAACTTACGGCTAAGAACTCAGGATTCGCCATACAGGCACGTAGGGCGCTGTGGCTAAAATCCTGGTCAGCAGATGTTACTTCTAAGTCCAAATTACTTAATATACCTTTCAAGGGGCAGTCTTTATTTGGGCCCGGTTTGAAAGAAATTATCGCTGACATTACAGGAGGTAAGGGCCACGCCCTACCCCAAGACAAAGCCAAAGCTAAGGCTAGACAGTCTAATTTTCGTCCCTTTCGGAATTTCAAAACAGGAGCAGCATCAACCTCCACTGCACCAAAACAGGAAGGAGCTGTTGCTCGTTACAGGCAAGGCTGGAAGCCTAACCAGGCCTGGAACAAGAGCAAGCAGGCCAGGAAACCTGCTGCTGCCCCAAAGACAGCATGAACCGAGAGCCCCCGATCCGGGACCGGATCTAGTGGGGGGCAGACTCTCTCTCTTCGCCCAGGCCTGGGCAAGAGATGTTCAGGATCCCTGGGCACTAGAGATCATATCTCAGGGATACCTTCTAGACTTCAAATTATCTCCCCCAAGAGGGAGATTTCATCTGTCAAGGTTGTCAACAAACCAGATAAAGAAAGAAGCGTTTCTACGCTGCGTACAAGATCTGTTATTAATGGGAGTGATCCATCCGGTTCCGCGGTCGGAACAAGGACAAGGGTTCTACTCAAACCTGTTTGTGGTTCCCAAAAAAGAGGGAACTTTCAGGCCAATCTTAGATTTAAAGATTCTAAACAAATTCCTAAGAGTTCCATCGTTCAAAATGGAAACTATTCGGACAATTTTACCCATGATCCAAGAGGGTCAGTACATGACCACTGTGGATTTAAAGGATGCTTACCTTCACATTCCGATCCACAAAGATCATCACCGGTATCTAAGGTTTGCCTTCTTAGACAGGCACTACCAGTTTGTAGCTCTTCCATTCGGATTGGCTACGGCTCCAAGAATCTTCACAAAGGTTCTGGGTGCCCTTCTGGCGGTACTAAGACCGCGAGGGATTTCGGTAGCTCCGTACCTAGACGACATTCTAATACAAGCTTCAAGCTTTCAAACTGCCAAGTCTCATACAGAGTTAGTTCTGGCATTTCTAAGGTCGCATGGATGGAAAGTGAACGAAAAGAAGAGTTCTCTCTTTCCTCTCACAAGAGTTCCATTCTTGGGGACTCTTATAGATTCTGTAGAAATGAAGATTTACCTGACAGAAGACAGGTTAACAAAGCTTCAAAATGCATGCCGTGTCCTTCATTCCATTCAACACCCGTCAGTAGCTCAATGCATGGAGGTGATCGGCTTAATGGTAGCGGCAATGGACATAGTACCTTTTGCACGCCTACACCTCAGACCGCTGCAATTATGCATGCTAAGTCAGTGGAATGGGGATTACTCAGATTTGTCCCCTACTCTGAGTCTAAATCAAGAGACCAGAAATTCTCTTCTATGGTGGCTTTATCGGCCACACCTGTCCAGGGGGATGCCATTCAGCAGGCCAGACTGGACAATTGTAACAACAGACGCCAGCCTACTAGGTTGGGGCGCTGTCTGGAATTCTCTGAAGGCTCAGGGACTATGGAATCAGGAGGAGAGTCTCCTGCCAATAAACATTCTGGAATTGAGAGCAGTTCTCAATGCCCTTCTGGCTTGGCCCCAGTTAACAACTCGGGGGTTCATCAGGTTTCAGTCGGACAACATCACGACTGTAGCTTACATCAACCATCAGGGAGGGACAAGAAGCTCCCTAGCAATGATGGAAGTATCAAAGATAATTCGCTGGGCAGAGTCTCACTCTTGCCACCTGTCAGCAATCCACATCCCGGGAGTGGAGAACTGGGAGGCGGATTTCTTGAGTCGCCAGACTTTTCATCCGGGGGAGTGGGAACTTCATCCGGAGGTCTTTGCCCAAATACTTCGACGTTGGGGCAAACCAGAGATAGATCTCATGGCGTCTCGCCAGAACGCCAAACTTCCTCGCTACGGGTCCAGATCCAGGGATCCGGAAGCAGTTCTGATAGATGCTTTGACAGCACCTTGGAACTTCGGGATGGCTTATGTGTTTCCACCCTTCCCGCTGCTTCCTCGATTGATTGCCAAAATCAAACAGGAGAGGGCATCAGTAATTCTAATAGCACCTGCATGGCCACGCAGGACTTGGTATGCAGATCTAGTGGACATGTCATCCTGTCCGCCTTGGTCTCTACCTCTAAGACAGGACCTTCTGATACAGGGTCCATTCAAACATCAAAATCTAACTTCTCTGAAGCTGACTGCTTGGAAATTGAACGCTTGATTTTATCAAAACGTGGTTTTTCTGAGTCGGTTATTGATACCCTGATTCAGGCTAGGAAGCCTGTTACCAGAAGGATTTACCATAAAATATGGCGGAAATACCTATACTGGTGCGAATCCAAAGGTTACTCCTGGAGTAAGGTTAGGATCGCTAGGATATTGTCTTTTCTACAAGAAGGTTTAGAAAAGGGTTTATCAGCTAGCTCATTAAAGGGACAGATTTCAGCTCTGTCCATCTTGTTACACAAGCGTCTGTCGGAAAATCCAGACGTCCAGGCTTTTTGTCAAGCTTTAGCTAGGATCAAGCCTGTGTTTAAGGCTGTTGCTCCGCCATGGAGTTTAAACTTAGTTCTTAACGTTTTACAGGGTGTTCCGTTTGAACCCCTTCATTCCATTGATATAAAATTGTTATCTTGGAAAGTTCTGTTTTTAATGGCTATTTCCTCGGCTCGAAGAGTCTCTGAGTTATCAGCCTTACATTGTGATTCCCCTTATCTGATTTTTCACTCAGACAAGGTAGTTCTGCGTACTAAACCTGGGTTCTTACCTAAGGTAGTCACTAACAGGAACATCAATCAAGAGATTGTTGTTCCATCCCTGTGTCCAAATCCTTCTTCAAAGAAGGAACGTCTTCTACACAATCTGGATGTAGTTCGTGCCCTCAAGTTCTACTTGCAGGCAACTAAAGATTTTCGCCAAACTTCTTCCCTGTTTGTCGTTTATTCTGGACAGAGGAGAGGTCAAAAAGCTTCTGCTACCTCTCTCTCTTTTTGGCTTCGTAGCATAATACGTTTAGCCTATGAGACTGCTGGACAGCAGCCTCCTGAAAGAATTACAGCTCACTCCACTAGAGCTGTGGCTTCCACTTGGGCCTTTAAGAATGAGGCCTCTGTTGAACAGATTTGCAAGGCTGCAACTTGGTCTTCGCTTCATACTTTTTCCAAATTTTACAAATTTGACACTTTTGCTTCTTCGGAGGCTATTTTTGGGAGAAAGGTTCTTCAGGCAGTGGTTCCTTCTGTATAATGAGCCTGCCTATCCCTCCCGTCATCCGTGTACTTTTGCTTTGGTATTGGTATCCCAGAAGTAATGATGACCCGTGGACTGATCACACATAACAGAAGAAAACATAATTTATGCTTACCTGATAAATTCCTTTCTTCTGTTGTGTGATCAGTCCACGGCCCGCCCTGTTTTAAGGCAGGTAAATATTTTTTAAATTATACTCCAGTCACCACTTCACCCTTGGTTACTCCTTTCTCGTTGATTCTTGGTCGAATGACTGGGACTGACGTAGAGGGGAGGAGCTATATGCAGCTCTGCTGGGTGAATCCTCTTGCATTTCCTGTTGGGGAGGAGTTATATCCCAGAAGTAATGATGACCCGTGGACTGATCACACAACAGAAGAAAGGAATTTATCAGGTAAGCATAAATTATGTTTTTTTTTCTCTAAATTGGTTACCTCTATATACAGTCATGGCCAAAAATATTGGCACCCCTGCATTTCTGTCAGATAATGCACCCCTTTGCCAAGAAAATTGTTGCCATTACAAATGTTTAGGCATTATTATGTTTATTTCTTTTGTTTGTATTTGTATGACACAAAAACATGGAGAAAAAAATCCAAAACTGACACATTCCACGCAAAACTTAAAAAATGGACTGGACAAAATTATTGGCACCCTCAATTTAATATTTGGTAGAACAAGCTTTAGAAAAAATAACTGAAATCAATCGCTTCCTGTAACCATCAATGAGTTTCTTACACCTCTCTACTGGAATTTTTGACCATTCTTTTGCCAACTGCTCCAGGTCTCTCAGATTGGAAGGGATCCTTTTCCCAACTGCTGTTTTGAGATCTCTCCACATGTGCTATATGGGTCATTGTCCTGTTGTAAGACCCATGACCTCTGACAGAGACACAACTTTCTGACACTGGACCCTACATTGCACCACAGAATTCTTTGGTAGTCTTCAGATTTCATAATGCCATGCACACAGTCAAGACATCCAGTGCTTGAAGCAGCAAAGCAACCCCAACACATCAGTGAACCTCCACCATGTTTGACTTTAGGGACTGTATTCTTTTTGTATAAAAGCCTCATTTCTTTTTCTGAAAACAGTAAAATGATGGGCTTTTATAAAAAGCTGTAATTTTGTTTTGTCTGTGCACAGCAAATTTTCCCAAAAGGATTTTGGCTTCCTCAGGTAAGTTTTGGCAAACTCCAATCTGGCTTTTTATGTTTCTGTGTCAGCAGTGGGGTCCTCCTGGTTCTTCTACCATAGCGTCCCTTTTCATTCAGATGGCGACGTATAGTGCAAACTGACACATTTGTACCCTGTGCCTGAAGGTCAGCTTGAATTTGTCCGGAAGTTGATTGAGGTCCTTTATCCACCATTCAAACAATCCATTGTTGCAATCTTTGATCAATCTTTCTCTTTTGTCCACGTCCAGGGAGATTAGCTACAGTTCCATGGGCTGTAGAATTCTTGACAATGTTGCACACAGTGGACACAGAAATATTAAGATCTCTGGCGATGGACTTTGGATTTTTTTCTCCACTTTTTTGTGTCATACCAATGCAAACAAAAAAACATGAGAATGCCTAAACATTTGTAATTGAAACAATTTGCTGCAAGAAGTCAGTTAAACAACGGGAGAAAGGGGCTGTCAAAGAGTAAGCAATGGGATATTCACAACAGTATGACTGTGATAAACTCCCCAGGGTAAGGGTAAAAACTTACATCTGGAGACATCTGGACTTTCCACAGCTTGTGTTCCAATAGACTGCTTCTGTAGCCAAATGAGAAACGAGGGGTGCTCCACAAACCAGAAGGTTACTTTCTTAGCCTTTGAGGGGAAAACATTTGCCTTGTAGACTCGACAGCCTCCTGGATTCCCACACTGTCTGATACTTTCACCGTCTGAACAGAGTATTCACAGTATTTCCTGAGACAGAACAAGAAACAAGTCAAATACCAATAGGGAACACAACCTATAATATTAATGTGATCAACTTAACCGATTATCCCCTAAGTGAGCTGAAAGTATTAAGTTATGGATTGGGTTTTGTACCCACAAGGAAATTTAATTTACTTCAAACTCTGGTAGATGTCAATAGGTTGATTCGTAATATGACACTCAAGAAGCACTTTAGACACTATCAAACTGATAATTTGGGTAGTAGGGATACCACACAAAGGCCTACAGATATCATAAATGACAATATTCCCCTAGATTTTTCTGAATTTCAGGATATTGAAAGTCTGGCAAGCCTTTAAAGAGAGGGAGATACACAGGCAATTGAGATTAATTCACACAGGGGTTTTAGACCCAAGTCAGTGTTCTACCCAGTCCAATCGAGAGGGGATATTCTACTAAACTTCCAGAAAAGAATTGAAGCAGATTTAATAAATTTAGACAAGGAACCAGCCACATACCACTCCAATTTATCTAAAGAAGAGAGGAAGGCCATTGACACCCTAAAAAAGAATGATCAGCTAGTAATGAAGATGGCAGACAAGGGTGGGAGGTTGATGGTGTGGAGCAAGGAGGCCTACAAAGATGAGATTTTAAGCTAGGTTGCCGTGATGATTATAGATCATTACCTGGTGACCCTACGTCAGTTTTTCTGAGAGAAATTAGGTCACTATTGGATGATGGCCTTGAAGAAGGGCACATTGATCGGGATTCTCGTGACTACCTAGCTGTACAAGAATCAATCATACTCATCTTTCATATCCTCCCAAAGGTCCATAAATCCATTATGGAAGTTAAAGGGCACCCTATCGTTTCGGGTATAGGGTCTGTTTGTGAACCACTCTCAGAATGGTTGGACAGTTTGCTCCAACCATTGGTCTCTAACCTAAATAGCTATTTGAGAGATACTAAACATCTTTTGCAGATTCTAGAAAATTGCAACTGGGAACCACACTACAGTTGGTTAACTGTGGATGTGGTGTCCCTTTATTCTTCCATACCCCATGAAATGGGTTTAAGAGCAATAAGGTTCTTTTTAGAGAGGGATACCACTTATATATCTGACTTCATTAATTATATAATTGAAGTAACCAATTTTCTTCTCAAACACAACTATTTTAGGTTTGATGGAAAATATTACCTCCAGATAATGGGCACCGCGATGGGGGCTAAACTCGCCCCCTCGTTTGCTAATCTCACGATGGAATGGTGGGAACTTGGCACCATATATGGATATAATAATACATTTGCCGATAAAATCAAGTCATACTATAGGTTTATAGATGATTTGATTTTTATATGGAAGGGAAAGTGAGAGAGATGGTGGACTTTGTTAAATACCTCAACCAGAATATATGGAGTTTGAAATTTACGTTTGAGTCAACCAAATTCTCAATCTGCTATTTGGACCTGAAACTAACTTCCAATATGGAAACCAAAAAGGTGGAAACATCAAACTATAGGAAACCAATTTTGGGGAATACCCTTTTGCATGGAAAGAGCAGTCACCCAGTCAGTGTACAAAAATCTATAGCAAAAGGACAATTTGTCAGAATGAAAAGAAACTGCTCTAGTAATCGAGATTATAATAAACACAGCGAAGACTTAAAAAAGCGACTACACAACAGAGGGTATAACAAGCAGATGATAGAGAAAGTGAAAAGGCAGGTGGACCTGAAAGACAGAAAAATCTTGTTAGATGATACATCAAAGATGGTAACAACAAGACACACTCAAGGTGTAAAGCAAGTGACGTTTGTCACCCAATACTCTTCTAACTTTAAGGACGTTGTAAGATAATCAAAAGACATTTACCTATGTTAACAGCAGACGAAGGACTATCTGAATTAGTAAAAAGGAATTACCCTGGGCAACATTTTGTTACCCAGTGACTTACCACAAAATCATGAAACTAGTTATTGGTTAACATCGAAAGGGATGTATATTTCTGGCTATAGCCAATGTATTCCCCATAGTTGTACACAAAGAGGAGAGCACTTTAGATCAAATGTAACTTCTAAAGAATATCAGATTGAGAGTTTTGTGAACTGCAGGTCTAAATTTGTAGTCTATATGGCCTGGTGCACTTGTTCAGATAAACAGTATGTTGGATGTACATCCAGGGAGGCCAGGGAGAGAATCCGCCAGCACCTCTCAGACATTAAGCGATCAGATGCTAGATCAGAACTAGCTAAACACTTTATACAGGAACATGCTAGTTCCAATTTGACCTTTAAGTGGAAAATTATAGAAAAACTAAAAGAAAAACAAAAGAGGAGGAGATCTGAATAAACTGCTGTTCAAGAGGGAGGCCTTTTGGATCTTCTCCTTGGCGAACCAGGATTCCCAATGGATACAATTCAATCTATGACATTATCAATTTTTGGGAGTAGGTGAACATCAGGTGCTGAAATATATTGGGATATATTCCCATATTGTGATATCTTATAAGATATACTCATTAGCGCAACTCTGAAATGCGAATATACATCAAAAGATGAGTCAGGCATATGCTCTTAGTTTGTCAGAATGCATTGTTATCCTAGTATGTAATTCTTGTAGCTCACATAACTGAATATACTTTGGAGTTGATATTATGGATTTACTCAGATTAAAGATAAAGGTCATTTTTAACGCTAAGAGTAAAATGAATGTGTATATAGGAGAAAGTACAATGTAGAGTAATATGACAAAAGTTAATTCAATAAATCTATTTGTCCATATCCATAATAAAGACCAACACACCTTTTTTATGTGTGCTAGTATAAAACTATATAGGTCAGGTTGACATTCTGTATGAGAATTAACCCATATGATGGAAAACAGAGTATTTTAGAATAATCATATATGGTTTGCATTGTATTGCACCAGCACTTCACAATAACAGTGTTGGAATAATATATGAGAACACACAGATAGTGTACCATTGAGCATTATCCTTATTGCATTTTGCATGGTGGAGACATGTTACACCAGCACTTCACAATAATAGTGTTGGATTAGTGTATGAGAACGCACAGATAGTTTTGTAAGAGTGCTGGTACTTGTGTATCTATGGAGTATAATTTCTATAACACACTATTGCAAGTCATACTAGTAGGGATGAATGTAATGCCCAGGAGTTGCAAGAGCGTTAGTCACATGTTCAGCAAAGTGTAATATGATATAACTTAACTATGTAAGACTTGAACCCCACTTCCTTAAAATCGCCATACTCTAAATATCGCCATACTATATTATGCTGGTATATGTATCTATTAAATTATAATTAACAGTTTTGAAGAAAAAAATGTCATTATGAAGCTGAGAGCATTTTTTTTGCATTTTGCTGTGGAGTAATAATATACATGATTGTTTAAAGTTCTAATTATTTAATTGAATGCTGAAAATAATCTTGTTACCCTGCAATATAAAGTAGATGAAGGGTTAAATCTATTAGTAGGGGAAATCATTGATGACTGTTCAAGTGATTCCAGTGAACCAATGAATAACATGCTTAAGGTAAATATTATAATTGCACATTTGGTTTTAATTATGTCTATGATTAAGGCTACAGCCGAAACATGTCAGACAATACTGCTACCTAAAACTGTTGATACCATTTCATTCAATCCTTTTAATGTATGCTAAACTTGGACTTTTAATGGAAGAATGTGCTTGCCGAATTTATTTTAACTCATCGCTATATATATATATATATATATATATATATATATATATATATATATTTATTGTGAAGGAACCCATCACATTTAAATATGTTCTAATCAAAATGATTTAAAGGGGGCATTCACAATATTTTTCTCTTAGCTATAAAAAAGAAAAGAAGTCAATATAAAATGCATAAGGGATAAACCTCCTATTACGTCCTACGTTCTCAATAAAAACACAACACAACTGCTTGGGGAAAAGACCGGTCACGGTCGCGTTTATTAATCAAATTGAATTCTGCCTAATCTTAGCCAATAATTAGGCAGCTCAAATCAACCTATCACTGAACTTGTAACAAGTTCATTCCAGTTGGTGGCGGCATCTTCTTCTAGCTAACTAACCCCTACTTATTGACGGACAAGGCCCCTCCGATGTCTGCATCGTGGCACAGGGGTTGCGCACGCTCATTGGCACAGTGAGAGAGAATTTGTTATGGAGAGCTCTTCGGCCTGCAGCTCTTTAAAAGGGGGAGAGGAACCCCTAAGCCGGCACTTAGTGGGCGACACCTCTCCCTGTGTTCGGGCCATCACTCTGCTCACACTGCGCCCGCTCCCAGGGCCTTGCCCGACCGCCAGCTAGGGCACAATTTCACCAACCCAGTAAGGCATCCTCTCCAAACGAGTCGTCCAACACGAATGAGAGAGGTGGATGACTATCTTACAACATCGGGCTTATGGGGCTGGTTCAACTAAACCTACCCCCGCCGAGGACAGACTTACCCTCAACCTAACTTGCCGCCACATACCTTCTTCCAGGGACGGGGCGGGCGGGGAAAGTTCTCCTCAAAGTCTGGATGCAGGAAGAGGCCGAATCCACTGGAACAGGATCCTATAAAGGCAAGAGGTACACCCTCCCACACATTTGCAACATTGTAGCATACACACACTTCTAGAACCCTCCAGACTTCAAGTCAGCTATCCCTTAATTTTGCTACAGGCCCACTAGAGGGCCCTCCACTTCCATAAGGGATAAACCTCCTATTACGTCCTACGTTCTGAATAAAAACACAACACAACTGCTTGGGGAAAAGACCGGTCACGGTCGCGTTTATTAAATGAATTGAATTCTGCCTAATCTTAGCCAATAATTAGGCAGCTCAAATCAACCTATCACTGAACTTGTAACAAGTTCATTCCAGTTGGTGGCGGCATCTTCTTCTAGCTAACTAACCCCTACTTATTGACGGACAAGGCCCCTCCGATGTCTGCAGCGTGGCACAGGGGTTGCGCACGCTCATTGGCACAGTGAGAGAGAATTTGTTATGGAGAGCTCTTCGGCCTGCAGCTCTTTAAAAGGGGGAGAGGAACCCCTAAGCCGGCACTTAGTGGGCGACACCTCTCCCTGTGTTCGGGCCGTCACTCTGCTCACACTGCGCCCGCTCCCAGGGCCTTGCCCGACCGCCACAAAAAGACGATCCTCTTGCCGCCACACTTAACCAACATAGCCCTTAAATAACAATATAACAATAGAACATACTTAACCAAATTCAACTTTTTTTTTTTTTTAAATATAAATAACGCTGTGTTAACAACGGTCGGATGCCAACCATAGCACAGAACTTTGAAAACTAACTAATGTCCTACCGAGTGTCCATTTTAAACAACCGATGAGATGGCTTTCTTAAAGTCAGCCAGGAAAATGTCCAACCCGACGTCCGCCAGGTGAACCCCATCCGGTCGGTAAAGGGCCTTCTTGTCAGCCGTAATAGTGTCATGCCTGATGACGAAGCCTCCCACGGCCGTGACCGCTCTTCCCACTTCCCTATTAACTTTCTTGCGGACATTGTACGCTGCCCTCTGTGTCACAATGTGACGCCAACGCAGCCATGCAACCACATTAGACCAACCTATCCGCACATCCTGAAGCCATGTGCACACCCACTTAATGTCCGTAACCATAACCCGAATTAAATCCAACACGGGAATGGATCCCAAGTCATTTCCACCCAGATGCACAACAATCACTTGAGGCTTTCCCCACCTCCTATGCGCATCCTGTAACAGAGCGGGGAGCTCACTCCAATTTAGACCCCTGCACCCGAGCCAGTGAATGTTAGCCCTGGATGCCGCCAATCCCAGCTGCTGCCCTCCCAGGGAATGATGCGCCCTGATAGCCGCCCAGTGGATAAAGGAGTGCCCAATAATCCACACGCGCACTGGGGTCTTTACTGTACCTATAACAACATGGATGGATCTGGGAATGAGCAGTAGCACGCAATCATCCGAGGCCCTTACATGCCCTACTTTAATGCCGCCTACCTCCCCTCTTGTAGAGGAGGCGACCACTTCTCCTATCCTCAGCGCCCCCCGCAAATGCCAGCGCGAAAGCAGCCCGAAACAAGACCGCCTCGTAGGCTGACCTGCACACTGCCCCCAGATTTACTACCAGCGAGCGCAATCTTTCTGTCGTGATTGGCTCCCTCCGATCCTTTGCGGGTGGGGCCATTCGGCCCCATCCCTTCAAGATCTGCCTTACTAGGAAAGTACCCGTATGGTCCCTGAAACCTAAAGATTTGCTGAAAAACGACAATGCCGCTAACCTGCTCAGAGCTGACAATCTGGACACACCCTCAAGCTTCAAGCACGCTAGCCATTCCAGAACGTGTACCTGAGATGCCTAACACAACAAGAAACCCTTCTGCACGCTGAAGCGCTCCCACGCCCTCCAATGCGACGAGTACGCCGCCCACGTCTTAGGAGCCAGCGATGCTCTGATCAGGGGGAGGATGGTCTCCCAACCTCCGCCAGCTGCCAAAGGAAAAGAGGGCACGTTAGACCCTCAGCCGCTGCCCTCGGGGCCACCCTTCTAAACTGATCCCATTGAAATCTTGAAAGGGCATCTGCTATCACATTGCTTACCCCTGGGACGTGCCGCGCTGTGAAGCGAACATTAAGCTGCAAACACCGCAAGACCAGGTGCTGGAGGTAGGTCACCACCACCGGCGAGGCTGCTGACAACCTGTTTATGGAATATGCCACGCTCATATTGTCTGACCAGAAGATTACTGACCGATTGGACAGCCTCTCTCCCCATAGTTCTACTGCTACTATAATAGGGAAGAGTTCGAGCAGTGCAAGATTACGCGTGAGGCCCGCGGTAATCCAACCCTCTGGCCATGGCTCCGCACTCCAGTCTCCGTCCAAATAGGCTCCATAGCCCAACCCGCCCGCAGCATCCGTGAACAGATGCAGGGCTTGATTGGAAATGGGTCCGTCTCTCCAAAGGCAGATCCCATTAAAATGAACCAGGAACCTTTCCCAAACTCTTAGGTCGTCCCTCATCTCCTCCGTCACCCGGTGCTTCTGACTATGCATCCGAGGCACTTTCAATTGAGCTTCTAACCTGCGATTGAAGACCCTCCCCATGGGGATAGCCCTCCCTGCAAAGTTAAGCAATCCTAGAAGAGATTGCAGCTCCTTAATGGAGATGTGCTCTGCCCGACATGCTGATTGAACCGCCCCAAGGAGGCGGTCGACTTTATCTTTTGGGATCCTGCATAGGGATGCAACAGTGTCAATCTCTATGCCTAAGAACGTCAGGCAGGTACATGGTCCCTGCGTTTTCTCGTGTGCGAGCGGAACCCCGAACTCGGCTGTAACATCCTGCATCACCCGCATCAACCCAGCACATTCGTCAGTATCTGGACCCCCTACCAGCAGGAAATCATCCAGGTAGTGGGCCACGGCCCAGCCCCCAGACGCCCTCTGCACCACCCAGTGCAGGAAGGAGCTGAAGCATTCAAAAAGGGCACACAACAATTAGCAGCCCATGGGCAAACACCTGTTGACAAAGAATTCACCCTCGAACTTCATCCCCATCAGCCGAAATGAGGAAGGATGAAGCGGGAGCAAGCGGAAAGCGGACTCAATGTCCAGCTTGGCCATCAAGGCCCTGCGACCCTGAGAGCGAACCACCTCCAGTGCCTCGTCAAAGGACTGATAGTGTACAGTGCTGAGGTCCGGATCTATCTCGTCGTTCACTGACGCCCCTTTGGGATACGACAGGTGATGAATAAGCCTGTACTTCCCCCTCTCCTGCTTGGGAACTACTCCCAGTGGAGAGACTACTAGATCCGCGATTGGCCGCTCCCGAAATGGGCCGACCACCCTCCCCAGCCTCAGTTCCTTAGCCAACTTTTCCCTCACTACATACGGGAACTCATAAGCTGACTTTAGGTTACGATGGACAGAGGACCCGGTTACTTGTGAAGTAACCGGTATCCTAAACCCCACCCTCAACCCCGACGACAGGACTGCCGCTACCTCACCGTCAGGGTATAGCGCCAGCCACGGCGCCATCTTCTCGTACTTAAGTGGAGTTGGGGCCCTTGCCACCAGGTCCCCCTCTACTATTCTGGGTGGATGCACCGGGTTCCCTTCTCTTCGTGCATTCTGAACCTGGGTGTCAGGCACAACTAAGAAAGAAAAAATGTGTGCAGCTTAGTTATATGGACCGCAACTGCTGGAATGTAGAAATAATAAAATTATATGGTTGTTTGCAACAGAGTGGACAGGTGAAACAAATTTAGGAATCTGGCAGCTATGTTGAACCTTATCCCAAATTGCAATGCTTTAATTTACAGGCAGTAATTGAGCATAGTCCCTATGGCTGCCACATGTGTCTGGGTAGTCACTGTGAAAAAATGAATGCAGCAGGGATATGCTCAGATAAACCTGAGATTTAACAATAACAGAAGGGAAAATAAATAATAAGCATGGAAAAAAAATATGGAGTAGTGATAAAAGTTTTGGTAGTACGGTACTATGATCACAGGGAAAAAATAAGTAAATGCTAATGTGAAACAGGGATAAGGTAGAACAGCAGAATATCATAGAAAGTTCAGATAACACACAATATGGGCAGCAAGCTAGTATCTAAGCTGAGAGTCAAGCAACTTAGTCAAAATTAGAGACTGGCTTACCGGTATAGGAACTGTTTGGACGTTTGTTGCAAACACCGGGTTGTAATGGCGACTTGCCAGAGGGAGAGAGGAAGCACAGTAGCAGCTGGCTGATGACGTCACAGCGTGAGGAAGAGGAGCTCCGTGAAGGGTGAATCCTGGGAGCGGTATGAAGAGCAGAGGAATCCGGCTAAGTTGTAGAAGTAGGTGAAAAGGATACAAGGTAACAAAGTCACTGAGGGAGCAGCAGGCAGTTAGGAGAGCGTAGTGACAGGAATCCAGTAACGAGGAGTACAGCAATCCTAGCAACCAATTAGAGTGATAGATATCACGGTGAGCAGGCTCAGGATAAGGTTTGTGTCAAACTTCAATACTAAGCAATGTGTAAAGGCTGGGAGGGGCCTTAAATAGGCTGGTGCTTATGGAAACAAGAAGATTTAAAGGGACAGTACAGTTTACAGATAAGAAGTATGACATTATCCTGACAGAATCCCCCCTCCAAGGAGCCACTCCAGGGGCTCAAGGCCTAGGGCGATCCGGATGTCTCTGGTGGAAATGAGATAACAAACGAGGAGCGGATATGTTGGTGGCCGGTTCCCAGGAATCGTCATCTTTGGAAAAACCCTTCCAGCGAACAAGATATTCAATACGCCCCCTGCGAAGACGGGAATCCAGAATTGAGTGAACCTCATACTCCATTTCAGGGTCAACAGAAATAGGGGGAAGAGAAGTATGGGTAGAGAAATCCCTGAGATCCTTATAGGGTTTGAGAAGGGAAACATGGAATGTGGGATGAACCCTTAGGGTATCTGGTAACTTAAGCCGGACAGCATTGGCATTAATGACAAGTTCAACAGGGTATGGACCAATAAACAACGGAGAGAGTTTTTTCGAAGGGGTTTTCAGACGTAGGTGTTTTGTGGAGAGCCAGACAAGATCACCTTTTGCGTAGACAGGAGGTGGGGTTCTGCGGCGATCATAGTACTGTTTCTGGAGTTGTTTTGCTGCTATGATGCTGGACTCGATGGTTTTGAAGTTGGATGAGATGGAATCAGACAAATCTGATATACTAGGTACTGGACTGCTAGAAGCTGGCAGAATCTGAAACTTGGGGTGAAAACCGTAGTTAGCGAAGAATGGAGTTTGGCCAGTAGTGGAATGAATGGTGTTGTTGTAGCAGAATTCAGCGTAATGCAAGAAGTCAGTCCAAAGATGTTGCTGAGAGGAACAGAAAAGTCTTAAAAATTGCTCCAACCACTGGTTACAACGTTCAGTTTGTCCATTGCATTGAGGGTGGTAAGCACTAGTTAGCTTTCTCTCAACAGATAATGTTTTACAGAAATGGTACCAGAGTCTGCTAGAAAATTGACTGCCACGATCACTGAGGATAGAAGTAGGAAGTCCATGGTACTTAACAATATGTTTGAGAAGCAGTTGTACTGTCTCCAAAGCAGTAGGAAGTTTGAAGAAGGGAATGAAATGGCACATCTTCGTGAAGAGATCAACAACGACAAGGATAGTGGTATTCTTTGAAGAGGCTGGCACGTCCACAATAAAGTCTAAAGCAATCTCAGACCAAGGTTTCTTTGGAGTGGGCAAAGGCAGAAGCAAACCATAGGGAGAGCGTTTATCCCTTTTTGAAACGGTACAATTAGGACAGGAGAGTACATAATCCTTGACTTCTGTTGCCATTTGAGGCCACCAGTAATCCCTTTTTACTAGTTCCAGAGTTTTATGGAGACCTGGATGACCAGCTAGAGGTGAATCATGTACTGAACGAAGGAGAGTGAGTCTGAGGGATGGTGGAACATATATCTTTGAATTGTGAGAATAAAGTCCTTGAGTGTTAAGTTGAAGAAGGTCTAACGTGGGAAACGTGTTCCTGATAGGTCTTGGAATAAATTAAAATATCATCCAAATAAATGACAATAAAGACATCCAATATGTCCCTGAAAATGTCATTGATTAAGTGCTGGAAAGTTGCAGGTGCGTTACAGAGCCCAAAAGGCATCACGACGTATTCGAACAATCCGTAACGCGTTTGAAACGCCATGAGCCACTCATCTCCAGATCTAATTCGGATGAGATTATAAGATCCTCTTAAGTCCAACTTTGTGAAAAATGTTGCTCCCTCTAACCTTTCAATTAATTCTGGAATAAGGGGTAGAGGATATCTGTTTTTTACTGTAATTTTATTTAGTTGTCTGTAGTCTACGATTGGCCTAAATGAGCCATACTTATTTTTAACAAAAAAAATCCCAGCACTAGCTGGAGAGGTGGAGGGACGAATTAAACCTTTCCTTAGATTTTCATCTAAGTAAGATTTAAGGTGTGATAATTCAGGATTTGACAGTGGGTAAATATGACCAGTGGGGATCTCAGAACCAGGTGTGATCTCAATAGGACAATCATACTTCCTGTGAGGTGGAAGATTGTCGCATTGGGTTTTGCTGAATACGTCTGCATAATCCTTATAAACCTCGGGTATTTGAACGATCTCATTAACATCAGTGGTGTGTAAAATAGTAACTGGAAAACAGGTAGTAGAGCAGAATGTAGAATTAAATGTGACTGTTGAGGTAGACCAATTTACTTCAGGATTATGAATACGGAGCCAGTTTATGCCGAGAACAATAGGTGATATAGGAGATGAAATTACATCAAATGACATATACTCCCTATGGTGGTCTGGAGTAACAACAAGTAAGGGTATTGTTTGGTATGTAACTGGACCTGATGTGATTGGATTACCATCTATTCCTCGTAATAACACAGGAGACCTTTTTTGCACAAGTGGAATTTTATTGGATTTAGTGAATACAGTATCAATATAGGAGGCTGTAGCTCCTGAGTCAATAATCGCGGGAGCGTTGACTCGATGTGACTCCCACTGTAAAAGAAGAGATAAATTTAGGTAAGGGAGAGCATGATCCTGAGTGGTACAACAGAAAGGTTCTTTATGCATCTTACCCTTGTTTTGTTTCAGGAGGGAAGGACAGTCTCTGACAGTGTGGTTGTCTGAAGCGCAGTATAAGCAGAGGTTATTAGCCCTTCGTCGGATCTTCTCCTCAGGGGTTAAAGGTCCCTTTACAAAACGTATATCCATAGGTTCAGGGGTAGATTTGCTGGTGCTGGGTGTATGTTGTTTCTTTGGAGGATAATCATGAAAAGACCTCTCCTGCTGTCTCTCTCTAAGTCTTCTGTCTATAGTTATGCTAAGTGACATTAAAGCCTCAAGAGTATGTGGTAGTTCAGATCTAGACAACTCATTCTTAATTCCTTCTGAAAGGCCTAGTCTAAACTGATTTCTCAGTGAGAGGTTGTTCCATTGCGTGTCTTTCGCCCATTTTTTAAATTCCGCAATGTAATCCTCAACTACTCTTTTCTTTTGTTTCAAGCCTCTCATTGCAGTTTCAGCAGTAAGCTGTTTGTAGGGATCCTCATACAGCTGATCCATGGCAGTGAAAAAACTTTCCAACGAATTAAGTATATCATCGTTATTCTCAAAATAAGTGTTGGCCCAAGTGCGGGGCTCACCTCTCAAATAGGATATAACTGTAAGTACCCTTGCTCTATCAGTAGGATAGGTATGAGGTTTAAGGGAGAACATAAGCAAACAAGCATTCTTGAAATCTCTATACTCAGATCTCTCACCACTGAATTTTTCTGGGGTACTGACCTGTGGTTCTAGTATAGGTACCCTCTTATCAACAACATCCCTGATGTAAGCTTTTAAACTATCATTTTCTGTTTTCAAAGTATTAACAGCCTCAGTTAATAGATCAACCCTCTGTGTGATATTTTGCACATGGGCGTTCAATCCAGCTGGGTCCATTGTACAGGCTTAGTATTATGTCAGGCACAACTAAGAAAGAAAAAATGTGTGCAGCTTAGTTATATGGACCGCAACTGCTGGAATGTAGAAATAATAAAATTATATGGTTGTTTGCAACAGAGTGGACAGGTGAAACAAATTTAGGAATCTGGCAGCTATGTTGAACCTTATCCCAAATTGCAATGCTTTAATTTACAGGCAGTAATTGAGCATAGTTCCTATGGCTGCCACATGTGTCTGGGTAGTCACTGTGAAAAAATGAATGCAGCAGGGATATGCTCGGATAAACCTGAGATTTAACAATAACAGAAGGGAAAATAAATAATAAGCATGGAAAAAAAATATGGAGTAGTGATAAAAGTTTTGGTAGTACGGTACTATGATCACAGGGAAAAATAAGTAAATGCTAATGTGAAACCGGGATAAGGTAGAACAGCAGAATATCATAGAAAGTTCAGATAACACACAATATGGGCAGCAAGCTAGTATCTAAGCTGAGAGTCAAGCAACTTAGTCAAAATCAGAGACTGGCTTACCGGTATAGGAACTGTTTGGACGTTTGTTGCAAACACCGGGTTGTAATGGCGACTTGCCAGAGGGAGAGAGGAAGCACAGTAGCAGCTGGCTGATGACGTCACAGCGTGAGGAAGAGGAGCTCCGTGAAGGGTGAATCCTGGGAGCGGTATGAAGAGCAGAGGAATCCGGCTAAGTTGTAGAAGTAGGTGAAAAGGATACAAGGTAACAAAGTCACTGAGGGAGCAGCAGGCAGTTAGGAGAGCGTAGTGACAGGAATCCAGTAACGAGGAGTACAGCAATCCTAGCAACCAATTAGAGTGATAGATATCACGGTGAGCAGGCTCAGGATAAGGTTTGTGTCAAACTTCAATACTAAGCAATGTGTAAAGGCTGGGAGGGGCCTTAAATAGGCTGGTGCTTATGGAAACAAGAAGATTTAAAGGGACAGTACAGTTTACAGATAAGAAGTATGACATTATCCTGACACCGGGTGAGGTCCGCTGCAAAACTTGCAGATGTGACGAAAGGAGCAATTCTCTCCCCTGTCACACTGCTTATCCTGGAATTTCCAGCACTCCCTCCCACGCCTCTTCGGGCACAGAAAGGACCGCTGCGTTCCAGGCTTCGTCGCCGCGGGCGGCGAAGTAGACCTCTCGCGCCCCAACTTAGACCACAGGTGCATATCCTGCGTTCCGAAGTGTAAGATGGGGTTACCCACCATTTTCTTGCGGAATTTGTAGAGTAGCGCCCCAACATTAAGGGACAGGATAAGACAACACCTACTTAACATTGAATGGGGTTTTGAGGATCACTTGCTATCCAAACACTTAAAGGAATGTCATAATCAGAGTACTAAAGGGTTAAAATATTGGGGCCTAAAAAAAGTAAATTTACATAGAGGGGGTGATATAACTAATACCCTCCTCCTCACCGAAGCTGAATTGATCTTTAATTTTAATACCCTAACCCCAAATGGTCTAAATGCTGAATTGGATTTAAACCCATTTATTTGATGAATATAATCATTATTTTAGATAGATATATTTTTAGATCATCGGGAGGTTTTAGATATTTTAGATATTTTAGATGTTTTAACTAACGGAGATAATAAATTGTTTTAGATATTTTAGATATCACAATAATTTTATAGTTTGATTAATCAATTTTTATAACAGTGTGATGAAGCAATTTTAGATACTTTATAAACAATATGAATTGAATTATTTTTAAATTGAATTATTTTTAAATACATTTGAAAATAAACCACCCTATGACTCTTCTATAATGAATATATGATATAGAATTTTATGTATAGCATTTGTTGAAATATTTGCTTAATAGTGTAATAGTGCTGAAATCTAGTGCAATAAAGTATTTGTAGATAATTTATAACGAATCAGATTGAATTGATTTTAAGTACAATTTTAACAATATACTGCCCTATGATTCCTCTATAATGTAAATATGACATAGAATTTATCTTATAATATAATTACAAATCTACTATCTAGCTCAGACATCAATTAGTTCTTTCTTATTTGATTGTATGGAATTTTTTATTTATTGTATGAAACTTTTTGAATTTTTTAGTAATTATAACTTCTTCTATTTTATTGGATATTTTTAATAATAAATACTTAGTTTTTTAGAGTGCATTATACTCTTAAAATAAAATATGGCAGTAAGAGAATACATGCATTCAAAATACAACGAATGCAATTGTTTCAGAAACGATTATCCCTTTAAGAACCAGGAAACCTATCCCTTTAATGAGCGGAAATAAAAGATGGACCAGAGCCAACTTCCTGTCATCTTGATAAAGGCATCTATGGGATGCTGAAACGCGTAGAAGTGAAGGAAGGATTACAACTCTGCTCTTTGAATTAACTATTACAACATCGGAAGAAATTGAACTAGGAGCATATCACAAAGACAAGCTGCAGCTGTCAGGACTACAATTTACTTATTCAGCTTTCCACGATACCCAATAACTGCAGAGAATCGCTCAAAAGTGTCCAGGTAAGGCTTGAATTAAGAAGCCGCCTAAGAGAAATAGGAGACACAGACGAGGTAAGAGCGTTTTCTCTTTTAAAAGTTAAAGCGGTTAGAAAGTGAATAGTAGAAAAAGACTGTTTGGATACAAAGGAGAACACTTAATTTCTTGCAAAAATACTGAGAATTATTGTTACAATTGCCATAACTCTGCAAAGTTTCTAACCGGCATTGGAAATTCAAATAAGGGAGTTGTCCAAATACCAATAGCTGATTGGTTCTGTGATCTAAAACTGAGTGTGAAAACCTAACGGCTAAAGTGACGCTACCCGGTGTGTATATAATCAACTGAAACTATTTAACAACACTAATATTAACATTGAGAATATAGTATCCTTAAGAAAATTCCAAAAGGAGAATTGCAAACTGTGAGCTAATCAGGACATTTATAAGAGTCCTCTTACTGCCTATAAAAGATCAGAGTTTGGAAATTAATATCACTCGATTTTATCATATAAATATAAAGTTGTGGCCACAACTATTGTTATTAGATAAATTATTTGTTTAGGATTATTTATTTGTTTAGGATTGATTTTTAATTTTTTAGGTGACACATATCATGCTTCAATAAATATTTTGTATATACAGAGGTTTGAAGTAAGAATTCATTATTTGGGAATTTTGATATATTTATATTTTTGTTTTAAATAAATTATAACTGAGTTTATATATGTTTAACTTATATGTGCTTTTATTTAACCTTCAGCCCTGAGTATAGTTGGGGCGCTACTCTACAAATGATCTTTTCCAATTTTAGTGATTTGAACGTTTTTTTGAGGGGATAACGTTTTAATTGAGTAAGCTAGGAAGGTAGTATATTAGTGAGATCCAGAGGAACGTAGTGTATTCAATTTTCTTGCGGAATGCTATATCGTAATCCCTCCAAGCACCTTCCTTGAACCTTTTGTAAATATCACCAATCGTGTCCTGATATTTAAAAAGGTTATGCCCCTGAGTCGGCCACCTATCAACATAGCAGGACGCCAACACCCTATATCCTGCCTGCCATTCATCATAAGTTTCCTAGCGCCGAACTTTTTTGGGGCCAGAGCCCTCGGCCGCCCTCTCCTTAGCTCTACAGGCTTCCGGAGTGAGTTCGTAGATATTTACATATCTACCCTGTTGGATTTTTTTAATCACTTTAGCCTTCAAATGGCCATAAAGTGAGTGGACTAGGCACGGGTACGAATCCCCGTGCACCGCCACTTTCCTTGACGCCACCTGCCCTGCCGGCGCATCCCCCACCTGCGCTAAGGAATTGGTCTCTACCACGCCCGGCGAGCTTGCCTTCGCCTGCACCTGCGCTGCCACTAATTTCTTAATCATCCTAAACATCTGCTGTTGGCCCTTACCCACTAAACCTAGCCCCGTCTCGCTATCAGAGCCTGAGTCACTAGATGAAGACCCCATGTTAGTGTGTGTGATGTCAGTGATGGTGCACTCACCAGCCTGTGACAGCTGCTGTGAAGTCCCTTCCGATGGCTGTAGGCATCCACCTGCTGTTGAGCTAGCCGGTCCTGCAGCTCCTCCATTCGCTGTGCACTGGCGCTTGTACCAGCCTCCATTCTTTGCTCTGCAACAGATGACACCTGAGGAGACAAAACAGACTGGGGAGTACTCTGAGCGACGAAGAGGGCCCCAGAAGGGGCCGCACCCTCCTTTTTGCCACCCCTAACCCTCTCCTGCACCCCAAGTGCTGCAGCCACAGCCCTTCTAATCAAGTCCTCCTGAACCCCTAATGCCTGACTAACGCATTCTCTCACCTCACGCTGTACTTCAGCAGCGATCTGCGCACTGTCCACACATACATTCCCACCCCTCAACTGGCCCTGCAGAGAGTCACCTTTGTCACCCATAGCACCTGACACATGATTCACATTAGCATTGCCTAGTCTATTGGCCGTCCCCTGGCCCCTGCCAGGAGCTTGCATCTGCTCCCTTTGTTGAAAAGGAGGCTGAGGCAGACAGACCGCTTCCTGAAAGTTAGAGGCATCATTTGTGCCTATACCTTGTCCCCTGCAAACTCTCACACATTGCTCCTGTCTCTGGGGTTGATCAGTAGTGATAGAATCCCTGTTCATACCGGTAACAGCACTATTCGCGCCACTACCCCTCAGCACCACCACCTCCTCTTCTATTGGAGGTCTAACCTGTTGCCTGTAACCCTGAGCCTGGAAGTCCTCAGCTGCAGTGATGGCGTCATCTGCGCCTCTAACACTCGAGCCGCCCGCCTGCGTGCCTTGCACCTGCCGCCTATGCTCCCCGCTCACAGCCGCACTCACAACCTGCCCGGTGCCCGCCCCCTGCCCCCTGCGACCGTCGCCGCCGCCGGGAGTCTCCCCAACTTACTAGGGGCTGCTCAGGTAGGCTCCTCCGGTCGTCCTGCAGGGCGGTGTAGTACTCGCGTGCGACCGCGCTCCTCCCCAGAAGAAGATCCATCAGAGGGGGAGGAGACGCGACGCACGTTACGTGCGGGGGCGTGGCCACGCCCCGCACCACCAGAAGGCCTAAAGCCCGCCCAGCCCTGGCAACCACCGGCACTATCACCGGACCCTCCGGCACCATCCAGGCCCTGCTCCACGCCGCCCGGCCCCCGGCCTGAGGCCAGAGACTGAGCGAGGGCCAAGACAGTGGCAAGAGCACCCGACGGGAGCGCCGGCAGCTGTTGCATAAGGGCCCCCATGTCTACTCCCTGCTCCCCGGCCTCCACCGCATCAGGCCCAGCCCTAGCCGAAACCTGGGCAGAACTATCCCTGGGAACAGCTCTCCCTGCTCCTCTTCCCCTAGCCCTGGGGCCCGCCCTAGCACCCGCCCTGCTAGTAGGGGTGTAACTGAGCTCCCTCCTAACCCTCTGTCTAGCTGCAATGGAGGGCCTACTGGGAACCCTAGATTGTGGGGTAGGGGGTACCACATCTTCCAGGTCTGATGTCTCATTTCCTCCTGCAGGTCGCTTCCTTCTTGAAGGCTCCACCGCCTCATCCCTGTACCTCCTGGGAGGCAAAAAAGTACGCCTGGCACGCTTCATGATCACTGGGGCCTAAAGTTCAAGATATCCAGCACAGAAGAAAGTTCTCCTCGAAGTCTGGAGGCAGGAAGAGGCCGAATCCACTGGAACAGGACCCTATAAAAGCAAGAGGTACACCCTCCCACACATTTGCAACATTGTAGCATACACACACTTCTAGAACCCTCCAGACTTCAAATCAGCTATCCCTTAATTTTGATACAGGCCCACTAGAGGGCCCTCCACTTCCATTAGAGCTTGCTATTTTTTAGTCATGTGCATTTATCTATTTCGGTAGTAATCAAATGCCAAAGATAGAGTCCGCAAGTTGCATTGGGCAATCTATGGAGCCAGATTTATTTTTATGAAAGTGCAAAACCTTAAAATCTGAATTTGTACAGTTTGCAGTGTGTTGCACTTTCACAAGAATAAATCCAGCTTGAAAAATTGCTGAATGTGACTTGCGGACTGTCACAAATTAGGTGAAAACTATTTGCTTGACAATACCCTGGAACACCAGAGAACATTCCTAAAAAAACATTGAAAATTGCTGGGCAGATTCAGTTAAATTCAGTGACATAATTTTAACATAACAAAACAGACATGCAAATTACACTAATTTATTGATTCTCCTTTGGTTTGCGAGATATTGTGCATTTAGCCATAAAACACAACTATATATGTTAATGGAAAGAATAGACACATGTAATTGGCTGGAAAACATAGTTGAAGTGGGTGTCAATGGATTTCAAGCATAGGCTTGCCTTAACAAGCCCTATTAGCAACCGAAAGAGAGTCCAAGGGTCTAGCCCATTGATGCAGGGAGGTTTAGACTGTTTATTTGTTCCTCTTGGAGTAACAATATGTGACCAGGTCAGAAACATAAGTGATTTCTTTTTTTCTGGTTCAGAAAAAGCATTGATGATTGATTGATTGATTGATTAAAATTTTAGACTGTATAATAATATTGTTCCATGTGGACTCATTGCACATATCCACAATTAGATAGAGCATGCAATTAGATAGAGCATGCAATTTTAAGCAACATTCTAATTTACTGTTTGTGTGTGCAAAAAAAGAAAAGAAATGCGCTGGCAATACAAAGTGAATAGAACGCCATCCAGCGATATTGCGGCTAAGCGGAAATTAAGGCTTTGTAAGGACACTCGGGCAGCAATAAAGAAACGGGCAGAATTGTCTGCCTACAAACATCTGGGATTTGAGGTATCCATCTACACAAATTGTAACCGGGCTGTAAGAGAGAAAAAAACAGCGACTGAGACCGGTGTCAAGAGAGCTGCTAGACACCCTCCGGTGTAAGTAAAAAGTTTATTACCTTACTTGGAACTATTGGTATGCTTTTGACAAGTTCTTTTCTTGTCTCGTATACCCTCCTGCATTAGGATTGATGAGCAATGCTGGAGGATTACATCAAAAACTGACTTTTTAATTTTGAACGATAATCCGTTTTACTTATTTATTTATTTTTCGATTTACCTGTATACTACACTGTTTTAACTTGAGCATTTGTTTTAATGGCCATTTGATTCTATGGTCTTTTGCATCCGATTTTTGGTCATCTGTGTATTTTTGCTATAAGCTTATTTTTATTCTTTTTATTGTTTTAGCATTTTAATATTAGTATTAACTAATATCTTAGGATCCGTATGAATTTTTGTTTATGAAATTATGTGTAAAAATTATGACTGTATGAGAGTATTATGTATTAATAATATGTATTATTTAATTGTAAACATTAAAGTATACATTCATTTTAACATTCTAATTTACTCCAATTTGTATGTGTCCTTTTGCTATATTTATTTAAAAAGCAGGAATGTAAAGTTTACCAGCCGACCCATTTTAAGTTCAGCACCCTGGATAATGCTTGCTTATTGGTGGCTACATTTAGGCCACCAATAAGCAAGCATAACCCAGGTTCTCAACGAAAAATGGTCCGGCTCCTAAGCGCAGCATTCCTGCTTTTTAAATAAATATAGTAAGAGAACGATAAAAAATGTATAATATGAGTAAATTAGAATGTTGCTTAAAATTGCATGCTCTATCTAAATCAGGAAAGAAAAATGTGGGTTTAGTATACATTTAATACTGTATTGCAAATGAAATGTTTTAAAATCATGTAGAATAAAGATATTTATTATCTTAATTTACAATTTTTTGCAACTCAAAAGCCGTTGAGGTAAATATAGTTTAAAAAGTTTGATAGAATCCATGTAACTGGTCACATTTGTTGTGTCCAATTAGGGAGAAATGCCAATGAGCTTGTGATCTAATCTATCCAATCAGTGTAAAAAGTATGGCAGTTCTGTGCAAACGTTACTATAGATTCATGTGATAGAGAATTCCCAGTATCTCTGGGAGGAAGTGGTGGAAACCAACGATTCAGAGATATTTTGTAGTGATAACAGGAAAATAAATAATAAATGTACTGTATATTGCTATATTATGTCTTATTCCCGTCAGTTTGCCTTTTTATAGTAAGTTTAATGCTGTGTTTAATGTTCATTTAAGGGCCCTAAGGAATAGATGCATCTATCAAAGTTGTGGACACATTTATAGTCTTTCTCAGTGTAAGAAGTTTTAAGGAATAAGTGTTCTCTTCTTGAGGCTATGAATGTTGTAGCTTAACATGTTCAATGAGAAAACGTCTAGACATTATATTTCTCAAGATAAAGTTTATTTCGAGGTTTCATGAGATTTACCTCACCATGTGGTGTTTTATTTTTTTTAAAGTCAGTTTAATTGTAAATCTCCAGTAGTCTGGCATAATGAAATTATTCTAATACTTGTTATCTCAGTAGATGAGAGAGGAAACAGAGCTAAATATTTTCTTTTAAGTTCATTACTGAAAGCAGTTATCAAAGGACATTTCCATCTATTTCGTATCATCATTTATAAGCTCAGAAGCACGTCTTTCCTTAATTTTACATCTTGATTCATCTGTCATCAGCACAAGCCATCACAGACACGGCAGTCTAGCTCATTACACATTGACTAGAATTTATTTAATTTGCAAGTTTAATAGGTAAGAACCAATTTAAGTTTAACTTTTATAGGTACATGAGAAAATGAAATAGCACCATTAGTAGAATCTGACAAAATTGGTAAATAAAACATTACTTAAAAATATTCTATTACATAAATGTTTAAAAATACCTCATAAAAACTATAAAATGAATACTAATATTTAAAAAGTGAGATAATTATCATCTATAAATTGAGATAACAAAATACAGCTGTACAACTTAATGTATATTTTATCATTTGCTTTATAGACTGGAGTTTTTCTAAAACAGGAGCTAGAGTATTCCTCTATCCCTGACATCTTAAGCAATGAAAGTATTAATAAGTATTTGTTTAAGGAATAAATCAGCTTTACTAACACTTCTTTTAACCATTCTCTGATAGCTGCCCTAATTGTTATTTTCATTTATTTGTATAGCGCCACAAAATTTGATAGCGCTGGGTACAAATTTTGTGATAAAATACAAAACATAACAAACTAAACAAATCTAGTATAGGAGGAAGAGGGCCCGTCTCCGGAGTGCTCACAGTCTACAGGTTGAGGGTGCAGAGACATAAGGTTTGGGGTATCTTGTCACTTGGATTGTAGTTGCAGCAATGAGTCAGGCAGTTGAAGAATTATTTTGGTTACGATGAGAAATGTAGGAGAGATGGTAACCCTCTCTGAATATGTATGTTTTCAAGGAGCGTTTGAAGCTATACAAGGTTGGAGACAGTCTTATGGAGCGGAGTAGAGAGTTCCAGATGACAGGAGCAGCACGTGAGAAGTCTTTGAGACGGGAGTGGGACGTAGAGATAACAGGATTGGTGAGACGTAGGTCAGAGGTTGAACAAAGAGGACAGTATGGGGAATCACTTACTGCAAGACCAAAAACAACATGTGGGACAAATCAGTTGGCAAAGGCACCATCTATCCCTCAAACAACCTGAGGATGAGTTGTTGAGAGAGTTTTTTTTTTCTTTTTTTCACTCAGCCACACAGTATCACCTATTCCTCCTTACTGCTGCTCTTACTAGCTTCAGGGTCTTACACCTTTCTTATTAGTTCCGTCAACAAAGGTACCTTAAAGGGACATGAAACCCAAAATTTTTTCTTTCATGATTTATAAAGAACATGCAATTTTAAACAACGTTCTAATTTACTTCTATTATCTAATTTATTTAATTATCTTGATATTCTTTGCTGAAAAGCATATCTAGATAGGCTCAGCAGCTGCTGATTGGTGGATGCACATAGATGCCTCGTGTTATTGGCTCACCCGTGTGCATTGCTATTTCTTCAAAAAAGAATATCTAAAAAAATGAAACAAATTAGAGAATAACAGTAAATTGGAATCTTGTGTAAACTTGTATTCTCTACCTGAATAATGAAAGAAAAATGCTGGGTTTAGTATCCCTTTAAGAATGAAATAAATTTGATAATAGACATATATTGTGAAGTTGTTAAAATGTTGTGCTCCATCTGGATGATGAAAAAAAAAATTAAGATTTCATGTCCCATTAATAAAGACCTAGTCTAGGATAATACAGTCCACATAAAGTGTATAATCCAAATCCCTCAATGAGAAAAAATTATTATGCAGTTTCAAATATGTAAATCCACCTGATCATCAAAAAGGATATGTACTTCATTTGAAAACAAATGACACATAAGGCTAAGTTCTGCTGTGTTAGTTTTGACATTTGGCAAGCGATATCCTAGCCTCTGTTATTCCATTATGAGCTGTTGAATCAAAAGTTAATGTATATATACCAATCCCCCAAACTGCTCTTTATATTAATTTGTTATAGTATAATAGTACTGATAGAATAATAGCCCTTTGTCCATAGGGCATAAGAAGCAATATGTAAACCAGCTTAGGACAGGTCCCCACAATCAAATTGTACTTAGCTTAACACATACCAGTAGGTATACTGTAACTCAAAATTATGGAAATTATATGCTCT
This sequence comes from Bombina bombina, assembly GCF_027579735.1. NCBI lineage: Eukaryota > Metazoa > Chordata > Amphibia > Anura > Bombinatoridae > Bombina > Bombina bombina. Next base: position 694,841,137 of record NC_069499.1, on the reverse strand, counting down.
GTTCCATGCAGTCAGGAATTAAAAACATAAGTGACACACTCCAATGTGCATTTCGGAACTTTGTTCTTTGCAAAGGGTACAAACATTTTGCCAGATTAAAAGTAGAACACTAATTGTTGTGTGCAAGTGATAACGGATATCTTGTGACTCTTTGCGCACATCTGAAGTGGAGCATAAATTACAAGTTGAAAGTAATCACGTTCACTTGAGCACAATTGAATTTAAAAAATAGATATTTAGATCTATTTAGATTTAGAATGTCAATATTAATTATAGCATAATCACTTCCACCTTTAGAAAGTCTTCCTCTAGGAATAAAATACTTAGAGTTGACTATTGTCATGTCCCCCATAGAAGTAAAGGTATACCAAAGGGTCAATACCTTAGTTTTTGTAGTTATTGTATATCTTTGGCAATGTATTACAAGCAAACTGACTAATTCACTGAATGTCAGGGGGAAAGTGGTTATAACTAGTCAAAATTAAACTTTCATTATTCAGATAGGGCATGCAATTTTGTATTTTTTCAATTTATGTTTATCTTCAAATTTGCTTTGTTCTCTTGGTATTCTTTGTTAAAATTTTAACCTAGGTAGGCTCATAAACTGATTTTTAATCCACTGAAACCACATCTTATCTCAGTGAATTTTAAAAGTTTTTCACAGTTAGAAAGCACTAGTTCATGTGTGTCATATATATAACATTGTGCTCACTCCTATGGAGGTAATTATATGTCAACACTGATTGGCTAAAATGCATGTCTGTCAAAAGAAGTGAAATAAGGGGGTGAGTTTGCAGAGGCTTAGATACAAGGTAATCACAGAGGTAAAAAGTATATTATTATAACAGTGTTGGTTATGCAAACCTGGGGAATGTGTAATAAAGGATTTATATATCTTATCAAACAATAACAAATTTCAAGCAGACTGCCCTTTTAGGATCTTTAAATGTCCTTAAAAGTAAAATAGCAAAGACTGAGAATCAGAGCCTCCTTGGTAATGGTAAAAAAGATCACCTGAGAAGTGATAATAAACAGATTAATTGTATGAATAGGATCCATTTCCCTACTAGATTTAGTAGTAGGTATCTATTAATATTACATAGGGATCCAATATTAAAAACCATAGTTCAACATGGGACAGGGACAGAATATACCAATTTTCATATAACTGCATGTAATTGACACTGCTATAAAGAATAATATGCACAGATATACAAAAACAAAAACACTGTAAAAACTGTATGGGCTATATAAATGGATCATCTACAAAACATTTATGCAAATAAAAATATAGTGTATAATGTCCCTTTAATGATAGTGAAGGTTTCTTTAGATATGGTCATACCTCTTGTAAACTTGCCAATTTGCAGAGAGAGTGGATACATTTTGTTCTTCACAAACAAACAAAATATATAATATCAACAGTATAATTGACTGTACCACTGAACATGTGGTTTATCTAGTAACATGCAAACATTGTTCTCAACAATATGTAGGGATCACAACACACCCTTTGAAGGAGAGAATCAGAGAGCATTTATTGGCCATTGAACACATTAAAAACAGTAATAAGAGGTACTGATAGATTTACTAAGTTGTTAAAAAAGATAAGTTCATTGAATTTTCATTTAAGGTACCTTAACACCTAATGGAATAAATTTTAGTCATGATGTAGATCTATTCATAACCTGAGATATGTACAGTGGGGCAAAAAAGTATTTAGTCAGCCACCAATTGTGCAATTTCTCCCACTTAAGAAGATGAGAGAGGCCTGTAATTTTCATCATAGGTATAGATCAACTCTGAGAGACAACATGTGGAAACAAATCCAGACTATCACATTGTCTGATTTGGAAATAATTTATTTGCAAATTATGGTGGAAAATAAGTATTTGGTCAATATCAAAAGTTAATCTCAATACTTTGTTATATATCCTCTGTTCGCAATGACAGAGGTCAAACGTTTTTTGTAAGTCTTCACAAGGTTATCACCCACTTTTGCTGGGATGTTGGCCCATTCCTGCATGCAGATCTCCTCTAGAGCAGTGATGTTTTGGGACTGTCGCTGTGCAACACAGACTTTCAACTCCCTCCAAAGGTTTTCTATGGGGTTGAGATCTGGAGACTGGCTAGGCCACTCCAGGACCTTGAAATGCTTCTTACGAAGCCACTCCTTCATTGGCCGGGCGGTGTGTTTGGGATCATTGTCATGCTGAAAGAGCCAGCCACGTTTCATCTTCAATGCCCTTGCTGATCAAAGGAGGTTTGCACTCAAAATCTCACGATACATGGCCCCATTCAGTCTTTCAGTCGTCCTGTTCCCTTTGCAGAGAAACAGCCCCAAAGCATGATGTTGCCACCCACATGCTTCACAGTAGGTATGGTGTTCTTTGGTTGCAACTCAGCATTCTCTCTCCTCCAAACACGACGAGTTGTGTTTCTACCAAACAGTTCTACTTTGGTTTCATCTGACCATATGACATTCTCCCAATCTGCTTTTGGATTATCCAAATGCTCTCTAGCATACTTCAGGCAGGCCCGGACATATACTGGCTTAAGCAGGGGGACACGACTGGTACTGCAGGATCTGAGTCCCTGGCGGTGTACTGTGTTACTGATGGTAGCCTTTGTTACGTTGGTCCCAGCTCTCTGCAGGTCATTCACTAGGTCCCCCCGTGTGGTTCTGGGATGTTTGCTCACTGTTCTTGTGATCATTTTGACCCCATGGGTGAGATCTTGCGTGTAGCCCCAGATCGGGGGAGATTATCAGTGGTCTTGTATGTCTTTCATTTTCTAATTATTGCTCCCACAGTTGATTTCTTCACACCAAGCTGCTTGCCTTTTGCAGATTCAGTCTTCCCAGCCTGGTGCAGGTCTACCATTTTGTTTCTGGTGTCATTCAACAGCTCTTTGGTCTTCTAGTTTGGAGTGTGACTGTTTGAGGTTGTCGACAGGTGTATTTTATACTGATAACAAGTTCAAACAGGTGCCATTAATACAGGTAATGAGTGGAGGACAGAGGAGCCTCCACTCCACTGTATATACACTTGTTTTTCTCCAAGTTGCTACTCTTTTAATTTCATTTTGATTTTTACTTTTTTCTTTAGAGTGAAAGTCAGTCTTTAATTGTAGACACTATCATAGCATTTTACACCAAATATTAGTAAATTGTGTTAGAGTCAGGCATATATGGCTTTTAAGCAGTTAGGTTCCATCTGTAAGTGGTGAGATTGAGAACTTCCTGTATGCCTAGGAATTTGTGAGTACACATATAAACTAGCTATGGTTCATGTTTGGAAAGCTCACACTATACACCATATATATGTTTCAAGTCATTTGTTTACTAAAAATTGGTGTACTTTTTATTGTTAACTTAAGGCTTGTTTTCATTAAGCCACAATTGGGTTTTCACAAGGTTGCAAAATGAAAAACTACTGCCGGAAGCCATTATGCTTATCTTCCAGTTGTGAATTTTCCATCTTTAATGGCAGCCGGGGTCTGGCAGGTGAAAAGTACTGACACATTCTATAAATAATAATAGAAAATGAAAAGAACAAAATTACACCCAGTTTGAACATGCAAACAGGAAAAACATTGTTGGAAGCTTTCAATAAGATCTCAAACATTACAACATTCTGAACTAGTTGTAAAAGAGGATAAATAAGCTTTATGAAGCTTAGTTCCAATTGAGATATTACAGTATGAAACCAATGCAAGTGTATCACTTTATAAATGTTATGTATTGTTATATGTAAATACATTAAGAGAAGATAGAAATAAAAAAAAATACTGATATGATTTCAAAAAGGAGACAGGGATTATAGCACACTTTCAATCTCACAAACCAAGGCCAGGTTTAGAGAAAATAGGCATAGTGCACACAGATACATACACATATCAAAAAATACATTTAATATTATTAAAAAGCTGTAACAACATAGGAGAACCTCTCAAAAAACAACTCAATTTTGTACTGGATGTCTAAAAATAGGAACCAGTCTTTGGTCATGTTCCGTTCAAAGTTAGGAAGTTGTTACTGTTACTGTAAGACATAAGCACTGCAGTGTCAGCAAGATTAATTCATTAATCCAAAGTCCATATATTTAATCATCACTGATTTAAAAGTCATTCCGACAATACAAAAGTACAGGATAACAGTTTCACCCTGAGTCAGGTTAATTATTTCAAACGACATCCAGAGGTAATTATGGGTTAAAGTTTTTACCTTCTTATTAGCGCCCCAATTGGGAAATCCTCCAACTGGCACCATTTACACCACATACGCCCACATCGACAGGATTTTGGCAGATTCGTCTTTTTCCATTCTTAGGATCCGTGCTCTCATCCAGATGACTACGGCTCCTACCATGTCACCAAACTAATTAATTTGATCCCAGGGTTACTTACACCTGTTTCATGCTTGCACTGTCATCTCCACTTTCCTGCAGTATCCACCAGTATCGCCGCAGCATCCGCTGCTCTCTAAGCAATTTGTGAAACACTGAAGCATCCTGTATAGAGTGCTCAAAGAGAGGGAGCTCTTAGTGGAATTACAAACATTTGCCTATGCATGTTTCACCCATCATGCTTTGCATGAGAATGGGCTTAGTCAGGGCTACTGATCCTTTCAGATTGGACATCTTTTATTTCTCAGGTACCACCAACTTTCTTACATCACTTGGAGTGGATTACTCATCATTTCAAGGAAAAAAAATCCAAACTACTAGCGTTTTAATTATTTACAAAAATTAACCCTTTATTAATATGTTCAATGTGTATTTTTATTGTGATGACAAAGGTGTTCTTACGGCTTAATATTATATGTTGTCAATCATTTTGTAGCAATATTATTGCTTTTAGAGCTAGATATGCTATTAGACCAAAGTTTAAGATGCACTTCAAAAAGAATAAAATAATTTGTTGTAAAATATATGAATTCAAGAGCAATAAGAGAAAATTGTATACTATTTTCTGAATGATGCCCCCTACCTGTTTAACAGTGTATCAATCATTGTTAAACTTTATTCTAATAGCATATCTAGCTCTAAATGCGATAATATTGGTATAAAATGATTGACAACATATACTAAATATTAAGCAGTTAGAACGCCTTTGTCAACACAACAAAAATACACATTGTACATATTAATAAAAGGTAAATCTTTGTAAATAATTAAAATGCTAGTAGTTAGGATGTTTTTTCCTTATTTGAAATGACGAGTAATCCACTCCAAGTGACGTAAGAAAGTGGGTGGTACATGAGAAATAAAAAATGTCCAATTTGAAAGAATCAGGAGCCCTGATGAAGCCCGATCTCAAGTAAAGCATGTTGGGTGGAACGCGAGTTGGCAAATATTTGTAATTCCACTAAGAGCTCCCCCTCTTTGAGCACTCTATACAGGATGCTTCAGTGTTTCACAAATTGCTTAGAGAGCAGCGGATCCCGAGGTGATACTGGTAGATACTGCTGGAAATTGGAGATGCTGGTGCAAGCATGAAGCAGGTGTAAGAAACCCTGGGATCAAGGTAATTAGTTAGGTGACACAGTAGGAACCATAGTCGTCTGGATGAGAGCATGGATCCTAAAAATGGAAAAAGCTGAATCTGCTTAAATCCTGTTGATGTGGAGGTATATGGTGTAAATCGTGCAAGTTGGTGGATTTCCCGATTGGAGCACTAATAAGAAGGTAAAACCTTTAATCTATAATTACCTCTGGATGTCATTTGAAATAATTAACCTGACCCAGGGTGATAATACCTTTGGAAACTGCTATCTTGTACTTTTGTATTGTCTGAATGACATTTAAATCATTTATGATTAAATATATGGACTGTGGATCCAATAACCAGTTTATGAATTAATCTTGCTAGCACTGCAGTGCTTATGTCTTAAAGTTTCATGCGTGAACTAACAACTTCCTAACTTTGGACGGAATATAACCAAAGACATGGTCCCTATTTTTAGACATCCAGTACAAAATAGAGTTGTTTTTTGAGAGGTTCTCTTATGTAAGTTTTTAATAAAATTAAATGTATTTTTTTATATGTGCATGTGTATGTATCTGTGTGCACTACGACTATTTTCTCTAAACCTGGCCTTGGTTTGTGATATTGAAAGTGTGCTATAATCCCTTTTTTGAAATTATATCAATATAAGTTTTTTTTATTTCTCTCTTCACTTAATTTATATACATTAAGCTTAAAGGGACACTGAACCCATTTTTTTTCTTTCATGATTCAGATAGAGCATGCAATTTTAAACAACTTTCTAATTTACTCCTATTATTCATTTTTCTTCGTTCTCTTGCTTTCTTTATTTGAAAAAGAATGGATCTAAGCTATTTTTTTGGTTCAGTACCATGCAAAGCACTTGTTTATTGGTAGGTGAATTTACCCACCAATCAGCAAGAACAACACAGTGTGTTCACCAAAAATGGTCCGGCATCTAAACTTGCATTCTTGCATTTCAAATAAAGATACCAAGAGAATGAAAAGAATTTGATAATAGGAGTAAATTAGAAAGTTGCTTAAAATAACATACTCTATCTGAATCACAATAGAAAAAAATTGGGTTCAGTCTCCCTTTAAGGGTTTGCATCTCCTTCCATATGAAGGATTGCTTATAACAATATTTTAGTATTTTGTACTTTATACCTATTTATATGTCATAAACTGCTCTTTTGGCACTAGTACTTAATATTTAAATTATTGTTATATGTTATATTTATTGCTGGCCGATGTGTAAGATTAGTAAATATATTTAAATATCAATATGTATTTACATATAAAAATATAATCAAGCACGTACCTCCATAATTCCAACTATGGCTATGCCTATTGCAGCAATAAATATTACATATATCAATACATTTTAAAAATTAAAAAAAAAATAATGGCTAGATTACGAGTTGTGCATTAGGCTTAAAAAGCAGCGTTGGCCGGTCCCAACGCTGCTTTTTAACGCCCTCTGGTTTTACGAGTCTTGCAGGTACAGGTGTACCGCTCGTTTTTTTTGCAAAACTTGGAAATACGTCAATTGCGTATCCTCTTTTTTTCAATGGGACTTGCATAGCACCAGTATTATGATTCTGCCAAAAAGTTAGCAGTACACCCTTTCCTGTCAATACTGGTACCACATTTTAAAGTCAGTAGTTAAGAATTTTACACTACAACGCCATAGCATAAAACTCTTAACTAAAGTTTTAAAAAGTACACTAACACCCATAAACTACCTATTAACCCCTAAATCGAGGCCTCCCCCCACATCGCAAACACTAAAATAAATTTTTTAACCCCTAATCTGCTGAATCGCACATCACCACCACTATAATAAATATAATAACCCCTATACCGGCCGCTTTCCCGCCTCGCAAACATTAGTTAAATATTATTAATCCCTAATCTGCTGGCCCTAACATCGACGTCACCTACCTACATATATTAACCCCTAATCTGCTGCCCCCAACATCGCCGCCACTATATTAAAGTTTTTAACCCCTAAATCTAAGTCTAACCCTAACACCCCCTAACTTAAATATAATTTAAATAAATCTAAATAAAATTACTATTATTACCTAAATAATTCCGATTTAAAACTAAATACTTACCTATAAAATAAACCCTAAGATAGCTACAATATAACTAATAGTTACATTGTAGCTAGCTTAGGGTTTATTTTTATTTTACAGGCAAGTTTATATTTATTTTAATTAGGTAGAATAGTTATTAAATAGATAGTTTAATATCTTCGCTGGATGGATGAAGATTGAAGATGCCGTCTGGATGAAGACTTCTGCCCGTTTGGAGGACCACTTCTGCCGGATTCGTTGAGGACTTCGGCCCGGTTGGGTGAAGACTTCTCCCGATAAGGTGATCTTCAAGGGGTTAGTGTTAGTTTTTTTAAGGGGGTATTAGGTGGGTTTTAGAGTAGGGTTGGTTGTGTGGGTGGTGGGTTTTAATGTTGAGGGGGATTTGTATTTTTTTTTTACAGGTAAAAGAGCTGATTACTTTGGGGCAATGCCCCACCAAAAGGCCCTTTTAAGGGCTATTTGTTGTAATTTAGTATAGGGTAGGGATTTTTATTATTTTGGTGGGCTTTTCTATTTTATTAGGGGGATTAGAGTAGGTGTAATTAGTTTAAAAAAAGTGTAATTTGTTTATTATTTTCTGTAATTTAGTGGGGGTATTTTTTTGGTACTTTAGCTAATTTTATTTAATTGTATTTAATTTAGGGAATTAATTTAATTATAGTGTAGTGTTAAGTGTTAGTGTAAGGTTAGGTTTTATTTTACAGGTAAATTTGTCTTTATTTTAGCTAGGTAGTTTATTAAATATTTAATAACTATTTAATAACTATTCTACCTAGTTAAAATAAATACAAACTTGCCTGTAAAATAAAAATAAACCCTAAGCTAGCTACAATGTAACTATTAGTTATATTTTAGCTAGCTTAGGGTTTATTTTATAGGTAAGTATTTAGTTTAAAGAGGATTTATTTAGGTAATAATAGTAATTTTTTTAGATTTATTTAAATTATATTTAAGTTAGGGGGTGTTAGGGTTAGACTTAGATTTAGGGGTTAATAACTTTTATATAGTGGCGGCGACATTAGGGATGGCAGATTATGGGGTTAATAATATTTAACTAATGTTTGCGAGGCGGGAGTGTGGCGGTTTAGGGGTTACTATGTTTATTATAGTGGTGGAGACATTGGGGCGGCAGATTAGGGGTTAATAAGTGTAGGTAGGTTGCGGCGACATTGGGGCGGCAGATTAGGGGTTAATAAATATAATGTAGGTGTTGGCGATGTTGGGGGCAGCAGATTAGGGGTTCATAAGTATAATGTAAGTGGCAGCGGTGTCCGGAGCGGCAGATTAGGGGTTAATCAATATAATGCAGGTGTTGGCGATGTCGGGGGCATCAGATTAGGGGTTAATAAGTGTAAGATTAGTGGTGTTTAGACTCAGGGTTCATGTTAGGGCGTTAGGTGTAGACATAAATGTATTTTCCCCATAGGAATCAATGGGGCTGCGTTAGGAGCTAAACGCTGCTTTTTTGCAGGTGTTAGGCTTTTTTCAGCCGGCTCTCCCCCATTGATTCCTATGGGGAAATCATGCATGAGCACGTTCAGCCAGCTTACCGCTAACGTAAGCAGCGCTGGTATTGAGGTGAGATGTGGAGCAAAATTTTGCTCTACGATCACTTTTTTGCGGTTAACGCCTGGTTTGTAAAAACCCGTAATACCAGCACTGTCTGTAAGTGAGCAGTGATGATAAACTGCTCGTTAGCACCACATAGCCTCCAAAGCAAAATTCGTAATCTAGGTGAAAGTTTTTTCCTTAAAGGGAAATTATACACTCTACAATGTTTTGTAGATGATCTATTTATATAGCCCATAAAGTTTTTTTTAAAAAATAAATGTATAGTTTTGCTTATTTTTAAATAACATTGCTCTGATTTTCAGACTCCTAACCAAGCCCCAAAGTTTTATGTGAATACTGTCAGCTACCTTCTCCAGCTTGCTCCTGTTTGTGTAAAGTGTCTTTTCATATGCAAAAGAAGGGGGAGGGGGGGAGTGTCTTATTTGCCACTTGCAGTGGGCTTTCCAGCTACCTTTTCAACAGAGCCAAACTGACAGGTTCTAAGTAAGTTTTTAAACTGTTTTATACTGGATTTTTATATCAGTATCTGTGCATCTTATTCTTCATAGTGGTGTCTATTACATGCAGTTATATGAAAATGAGTGTATACTGTCCCTTTAAAAGGACAGTCTAAATTGCATATATACTTACCGATTCCAAAATAATCTCACTGGACAATCCTACAGCATGTCATAATACAAAGTCCATTTAACAATTTCAATATTTTCAAACTTTTATTGCAGAGCCTTTGTTACTAAAATGGCTGCCAAACTCCGCCAATGCGTGACATCATCAACCTACTTGGTAACAAAGTCCTTGTCTTTCCTATAGACTCGCAAAGAATTGTATGCAGGCTAACTAACGGCTAGATTTAGAGTTTGGCGGCCAAAGGGGTGCGTTAGCTAAGCGTGCTTTTTTTCTCCCGCACCTTTTAAATACCGCTGGTATTTAGAGTTCACAGAATGGCTGGGTTTACAGTGTGTTAGGCTCCAAAAAGGGAGCGTAGAGCATAATTTAACGCCACTGCAACTCTAGATACCAACGGTGCTTATGTACGCGGCCAGCTTCAAAAACGTGCTCGTGCACGATATCCCCATAGAAAACAATGGGGCTGTTTGAGCTGAAAAAAAACCTAACACCTGCAAAAAAGCAGCGTTCAGCTCTTAACGCAGCCCCATTGTTTTCTATGGGGAAACACTTCCTACGTCTGCACCTAACACTCTAACATGTACCCCGAGTCTAAATACCCCTAACCTTAAACTTATTAACCCCTAATCTGCCACCCCCGCTATCGCTGACACCTACATATTATTTTTAACCCCTAATCTGCCGCTCCGTATACCGCCGCTACCTACATTATCCCTATGTACCCCTAATCTGCTGCCCCTAACACCGCCGACCCCTATATTATATTTATTAACCCCTAATCTGCCCCCCCACAACGTCGCCACCAGCTACCTACAATAATTAACCCCTAATCTGCCGATCGGTGCTCACCGCTACTATAATAAATGTATTAACCCCTAAAGCTAAGTCTAACCCTAACACTAACACCCCCCTAAGTTAAATATAATTTTTATCTAACAAAATAAATTAACTATTATTAAATAAATTATTCCTATTTAAAGCTAAATACTTACCTGTAAAATAAACCCTAATATAGCTACAATATAAATTATAATTATATTGTAGCTATTTTAGGATTAATATTTATTTTACAGGCAACTTTGTAATTATTTTAACCAGGTACAATAGCTATTAAATAGTTAAGAACTATTTAATAGTTACCTAGTTAAAATAATTACAAAATTACCTGTAAAATAAATCCTAACCTAAGTTACAATTAAACCTAACACTACACTATCAATAAATAAATTAAATAAACTACCTACAATTATCTACAATTAAACCTAACACTACACTATCAATAAATAAATTAAATACAATTCCTACAAATAAATACAATTAAATAAACTAACTAAAGTACAAAAAATAAAAAAGAACTAAGTTACAAAAAATAAAAAAATATTTACAAACATTAGAAAAAAATGACAACAATTTTAAACTAATTACACCTACTCTAAGCCCCCTAATAAAATAACAAAGACCCCCAAAATAAAAAAATGCCCTACCCTATTCTAAATTACAAAAGTTCAAAGCTCTTTTACCTTACCAGCCCTTAAAAGGACCTTTTGTGGGGCATGCCCCAAAGAATTCAGCTCTTTTGCCTGTAAAAAAAAACATACAATACCCCCCCCCAACATTACAACCCACCACCCACATACCCCTAATCTAACCCAAACCCCCCTTAAATAAACCTAACACTAAGCCCCTGAAGATCTTCCTACCTTGTCTTCACCATGCCAGGTATCACCGATCGTTCCAGGCTCCGAAATCTTTATCCAAGCCAAAGCGGGGGCTAGACATCCATCATCCGGTGGCTGAAGAGGTCCAGAAGAGGCTCCAAAGTCTTCATCCTATCCGGGAAGAAGAGGCGATCCGGACCGGCAACCATCTTGATCCAAGCGGCATCTTCTATCTTCATCCGATGACGACCGGCTCCATCTTGAAGACCTCCACCGCGGACCCATCTTCTTCTTCCGACGACTTCCTGACGAATGACGGTTCCTTTAAGGGACGTCATCCAAGATGGCGTCCCTCGAATTCCAATTGGCTGATAGGATTCTATCAGCCAATCGGAATTAGGGTAGGAAAATTCTGATTGGCTGATGGAATCAGCCAATCAGAATCAAGTTCAATCCGATTGGCTGATTCAATCAGATTGAGCTCGCATTCTATTGGCTGTTCCGATCAGCCAATAGAATGCAAGCTCAATCTGATTGGCTGATCGGATCAGCCAATCGGATTGAACTTGATTCTGATTGGCTGATTTCATCAGCCAATCAGAATTTTCCTACCTTAATTCCGATTGGCTGATAGAATCCTATCAGCCAATCGGAATTCGAGGGACGCCATCTTGGATGACGTCCCTTAAAGGAACCGTCATTCGTTGGGAAGTCGGCGGAAGAAGAAGATGGGTCCGCGGTGGAGGTCTTCAAGATGGAGCCGGTCTTCATCGGATGAAGATAGAAGATGCCGCTTGGCTCAAGATGGTTGCCGGTCCAGATCGCCTCTTCTTCCCGGATAGGATGAAGACTTTGGAGCCTCTTCTGGACCTCTTCAGCCGCCGGATGATGGATGTCTAGCCCCCGCTTGGCTTGGATGAAGATTTCCGAGCCTGGAACGATCGGTGATACCTGGCATGGTGAAGACAAGGTAGGAAGATCTTCAGGGGCTTAGTGATAGGTTTATTTAAGGGGGGTTTGGGTTAGATTAGGGGTATGTGGGTGGTGGGTTGTAATGTTGGGGGGGTATTGTATATTTTTTTTTACAGGCAAAAGAGCTGAATTCTTTGGGGCATGCCCCACAAAAGGTCCTTTTAAGGGCTGGTAAGGTAAAAGAGCTTTGAACTTTTGTAATTTAGAAAAGGGTAGGGCATTTTTTTATTTTGGGGGTCTTTGTTATTTTATTAGGGGGCTTAGAGTAGGTGTAATTAGTTTAAAATTGTTGTAATTTTTTTCTAATGTTTGTAAATATTTTTTTATTTTTTGTACCTTAGTTCTTTTTTATTTTTTGTACTTTAGTTAGTTTATTTAATTGTATTTATTTGTAGGAATTGTATTTAATTTATTTATTGATAGTGTAGTGTAAGGTTTAATTGTAACTTAGGTTAGGATTTATTTTACAGGTAATTTTGTAATTATTTTAACTAGGTAACTATTAAATAGTTCTTAACTATTTAATAGCTATTGTACCTGGTTAAAATAATTACAAAGTTACCTGTAAAATAAATATTAATCCTAAAATAGCTACAATATAATTATAATTTATATTGTAGCTATATTAGGATTTATTTTACAGGTAAGTATTTAGCTTTAAATAGGAATAATTTATTTAATAAGAGTTAATTTATTTCGTTAGAATAAAATTATATTTAACTTAGGGGGGTGTTAGGGTTAGAATTAGCTTTAGGGGTTAAAAAATGTATTAGAGTAGCGGTGAGCTCCGATCGGCAGATTAGGGGTTAATACTTGAAGTTAGGTGTCAGCGATGTTAGGGAGGGCAGATTAGGGGTTATTACTATTTATTATAGGGTTATTGAGGCGGGACTGAGGCGGATTAGGGGTTAATAACTTTATTACAGTAGCGGTGCGGTCCGCTCGGCAGATTAGGGGTTAATAAGTATAGGTAGGTGGAGGCGACTGTGAGGGGGGCAGATTAGGGGTTAATAAATATAATATAGGGGTCGGCGGTGTTAGGGGCAGCAGATTAGGGGTTCATAGGGATAACGTAGGTGGCAGCGGCGTGCGGTCGGCAGATTAGGGGTTAAAAAATTTTAATAGAGTGGCCACGATGTGGGGGGGACCTCTGTTTAGGGGTACATAGGTAGTTTATGGATGTTAGTGTACCTTAGAGCACAGTAGTTAAGAGCTTTATAAACCGGCGTTAGCCCAGAAAGCTCTTAACTACTGACTTTTTTCTGCGGCTGGAGTTTTGTCGTTAGATTTCTAATGCTCACTTCAGCCACGACTCTAAATACTGGCGTTAGAAAGATCCCATTGAAAAGATAGGATACGCAATTGACGTAAGGGGATCTGCGGTATGGAAAAGTCGCGGCTGAAAAGTGAGTGTTAGACCCTTTAATGACTGACTCCAAATACCAGAGGGCGGTAAAAACCAGCGTTAGGAGCCTCTAACGCTGGTTTTGACGGCTACCGCCCAACTCTTAATCTAGGCCTATGTGTGCTACACATGTGCTCTGTGTCAATTTCTACATCACTTACCTCAGAAAACCAGAATGTTTCACTGCATCACATCAGTTCCTCTTGATCTTTTATTGAAAAGATTAAAAAAATTAAAGTAAAGATTAAAAAATTAAAGTAATACTTTTGCAAATGATATGGGAAAATATGCACATTCATTAATATAAAGAAACATTTTAACAGGATTTAGTCCCCTAAGGAACAGCAAAAATCTCGGTGATGCTCCGTTTGGATGCCACAATATATAACAAATGCTATACGTTATTAGCAGGAAGTTGTAGAAGGAGTGTTCGGTACTATACTAAAAATGTTCCCCTGCACTTCTGTTATTGAGCTCACAACATTCGAGCACTGAGCATACGTTATGGCTTATGCACAATGTTGAGATGTGCACATAGTGCAAGCCAGGAACAAGTATATTAGAATAAGAAAAAAACACTATGGAAAAGAAATAGGAGGGAGGAGGAGTTTTGGAGTTTTGGCAGCCATTTTAGTAACCAAAGGACGACAGTACAAGGTTAAAAATGTGTACATTTTTAAACGGACTTTGTATTATGACACGCTGCAGGAGGATTGTCCAGTGGGAATATTTTTATAACAGTATGTATATATACAGTGTAGATGGTTCCTTTAAATAAAATTTCATATCTTGTGTCTTTGTTTTGAGACCTACATGACTCCAGTATCTTTCTCTCTAGAGACTAACAGAAGTAAGCAGGCATTAAACGTCACTTTTATAGTGTTAGGTCGGACTACTATAGTAACGAACTTGCTAAGGTGCGATTTTCGAGAAACTCTAAGTCATATGGAAGCGTTAATGCAACCTGGTACTAAAAAAAGACCCGTAAACTACTTTTAGCTGTTGGAAACTTCAGTAGCTTACGGTTCCATTTTTTAAGACTCAATAGAAACAAGTTCTTTTTCTCGTATGCCTTTTTTCTTTATTTTTTACCCCCTATTTTGTAGAAGCTGGATATAGAGAATTTAACACACCTGGTTGATTTACTAACTGTTTAAATATAGGGTAATGAATGTGCCAGAGAATCTTTAACGAAGCGCATGTCAGCATGTTCGAAACACGTCAGACCAGCAGCAAGTTGTATGCTACCATCTCAAACCTATGTTGTTTAACTGTCTGTTGAATAAATCTTCTCTATTATTCTGTTGATCCCTGGGGTGGAGTTTTTTTCTTTTGCTGTCTTCAAGAAAAAGCAAAGTCACATTTGATTACTTTTATTTCAGGCATATAATTGATAGATTAGCACATATTTAGTAAAACCTAGCAACACCATATTTTAATAAAATGTCATTGAATAGAAAATGGCCTACAAATATTCTATTTCTTAAGATTTATTACTACAATGTACAAAAAAAATGATTATCATTAAACTATATTTAATCACTTTATTATTAAACTATTTTTAATGTCTTCTATCACAAAAAAAAAACTTTGATTTAACTGAGGGCTGATGAAGAGCATGGAAGTACTGATTTTCTATACAAAAATGTTGAGATATTAGTGCCTTATATAAACAACACCACTTTCACCTGCTTTAGTAAACATATTGTATATTCTGTTAAGGCCGTAGCTTTTTTTTAAAAGAAAATTGTAATGTTTAAACTGAAATGAAAGGTAAACAACAGATCACAATGGTTATTTGGGAACCCTGAAAGGGATTTATGTCATTTTCAGAGAATAAAAAAAGATAGCGATTATTACATAGACTATGACAGCTTAAAAGCTACATTTGAAGGAAAACACAAAGAAAGTAATACTATTGAGATTTCCATTGAGGAAAGAAACTGTGCTCTCAGAATGAAATTTCTATAGCAATTTTGGTACCAATACAAAATATTAAATTATCTGTCAGTAAAAAAAAATGTTTTTTTTTTTTGTTTAAATGAAAGAAAATATTGTAATAACTAGTTCCCAAGAAATTCTGGCTCATCTTAAAATAATTAAACAATATAATCAATAGCAGGTAATCAACCAGAAATAGTGATTCACAAAGGTATAACAAAAATAAAACAAGCTTTTTATCATATCTACAGAAGATTATTAAAGCAAAAAAAAGTCAGTTGTACCAAAGCCATGCAGCCAATAATAAACTAACAGTAATCTAGAACTGCACAAATTGTCTCAGGAAAGGTATATATTAATTAAAGGAGCATTATTCATGGCCATTTTTATATAATAATAAGTTATTCCATGTTATATTTTACAATATTTTTGCATTTTTACATATAAGCTTCTTAAGTATTTTGTTATATATGTTTTTTTTTACATATTTATCTTTTTTATATGTTTTTGTAACATATGCTATTTATTGTACAATAGTATTTGAGTATAACCTCCTTTAAGGGTTCTTTTCAAAACATATTTATAAGTTAAATATATGTAATGCTCCCTCAAAGCTAGAGTGGAGGTATAGCTTAATAAATAAAGCAATGATGGGACACAGGTGCGATACCAGTGTAGAGTTTGAATTTATTTAAAGATGTTTTAAATAAATATATCAAAAATATTCATGCAAAGGTAAAGGCACAAATAGATTAGTGGCATTAAAGGGACACTGTACCCAAAAATTTTCTTTCATGATTCAGATTGAGCATGAAATTTTAAGCAACTTTCTAATTTACTCCTATTATCAAATTTTCTTCATTCTCTTGGTACCTTTATTTGAAATGCAAGAATGTAAGTTTAGATGACGGCCCATTTTTGGTGAACAACCTGGGTTGTCCTTGCTGATTGGTGGATAAATTCATCCACCAATAAAAAAAGTGCTGTCCAGAGTTCTGAAACCAAAAAAAGCTTAGATGCCTTCTTTTTCAAATAATGATAGCAAGAGAACAAAGAAAAATTGATAATAGGAGTAAATTAGAAAGTTGCTTAAAATTGCATGCTCTTTCTGAATTACAAAAGAAAAAAATTGGGTTCAGTGTCCCTTTAATCAATAATTAGGGAGTAATAGGTGTTTCTTATATACCTGGAACAAACCTACCTTTATTATTATTAATTTGTGAGATTACATTTTTAAAAGATAATTATGAATGAATATTAACTATAAAATAGCTGCATCTCATTAACATTTCAAAAGAATCAATAAGGATTCTGAATTGATTATTTAAAGCCCAGACACATAATAAAGAGACATCTTTGAAAAAGATGCATACTGATGTAAGTCATACGTTGGACAATAAACTTGCTACACTTGAGAATTTGTCCGAATTATGCACTGAAACTGAAATTACAGTATTTTAAGTGTATCAAAGGCATTGTTTGATTGTCTTTAGTGTAGGCTACTAGCAGAAGATAACCCTGAGTAATGTTTCACTATCTCATTTGTTTTTAAGTTTCAATTTTACTAAATTCATCTCTCCATTGGTGTCATTGAATATCAAGCACCTTACTTAGAGCTATTGTAGTTCTGGAAATTGTGAGTACTATAATGCAAGAATTTTAGTTGTTTTTCTTTAACAATAGAGCTGCACTAATATCTTATTTTCTTCATTTTGAGGACATCTGGATTCACTAAATCTTGACAAATATCACTTTTGTCACTGAAAGGACTGAAAATGGTGATTTTGTTATACATAGATACATTGTTGTATTTATGGACAGTGTTTAATATACCACTGCACTAATATGTTTAAGATGACACTCTTGTTTATTTCAGAAGTAAATTAAAAGTTATTTAAAATAATATGTTCTCTCTGAATCATAAAAGTTTATTTTGTCCATATTATTTTAACCAAATCACACATGTATTTAGCTTACAAATATCTATTAACTCTCTTATATAGTTTTTTCATTAAAGCAAATGATGATGATGTTAACTTTTAAAAACTACTATATATAAAAAGTTACAGCAGAACAATGCAATACAGCGTAGCACTGATCATACGAATCTTTATCAACATAATATTATACAGTATATTGTTGCCTCACTGGACTAGCTGGCCCTATTTACCTATTATCTCATAAAGGGCTAAATTATAAGTGGAGCACAAAATATCTGTTTCTGTTAAAGCGATATTTGTGCTCCACTTAGTAATACCAGCGTACGTAAATGTGCGCTAGTATTACAAGTTAGGTGCAATGCGAATGCGACTTCGCTTTGAGCTCTCGAGAGGGTGCGGCATGAGAACTAGCACAGAAAAGGGGGTAAATCGTGCAGTGATGGGCAGCAGACTGTAAATACATATGTATATGCATAAACATATATATTTATGTATTAATATGTGTAAATACACATATTAACACATAAATATATATGTATATAAGCATATATATATATATATATATATATATATATATATATTTAAAGGGAACACACAGTTTCCATAGACCACTATGTAAAGGCACTTTTCAGTGCCGTTTTTTTTCTAACAACTTTAACCATTCATAATGGCTTTTTGCATTGTTTTGTTTTTTTATTATTAAAAAATAAAGCTACATTTTTTTATAACAAGAAAGAATATTCTTTATTTTGGGGGCAATCAGGGGTTATTTTGAAAATTAACCAGAGGTCTGACCTCTGGTTCATTTTCTGTGCACTAATTGTTACTGTGAGCTTGCAGTAGCAATAACCAGCCAGTTGTAATGGCTGGTTATTTATTGTGCAAATCTACCCATTTACTGGTGCACGGTAAAATAGCACTCCATTTTTAATCAAGCCCAAAATATTGCATTACTGCTGGTGCTATGTAAGTTTTCTATTACATTATTGTTACCATAATCTTCAGTTGTGTTAGCTATTACCTTGCATCCTCAAATGGGCCAATAACAATACCTGCTATATTAGGAAGGATTTAGTCTTTCATTAGATATTTCTTTCCAAAGCTAAATGGTAAATTTGTTTAAAACCCCTACATGTGTGTCGCCAGTCACATGCAAGAGGGAATTGTCAAACATCTTGATCTGCTATGTGCAATCTACACATATAGGTTAGCTCTGAGCGAGACTGAAACACTGGGGCTCCAAGGCAGCTATTGCTGCTTGTTAAATGGAGCCCACAGGCTTGGTAGAAGGATAGCATGATGATGGCATTCACACACCTGGCAACATAGAAACATAGATATTGACGGCAGATAAGAGCCATAGGTCCAGCAAGTCTTCCTTATATATCCCAGGGATCAGTGCTAGGCCCTATTCTTTTTAATATTTTTAATATTTTTATAAATGACTTGGCGCTAGGATTAAATAGCAACATCTCTATTTTTGCAGATGATACTAAGTTAAGTAAGGTTATTAGGTCAGAGCAGGATGAACTTTGGTTACAAAGGGACCTGCAAAAATTAGAAGTATGGGCAGGTAAATGGAAAATGAGATTTAATACAGGAAAATGCAAGGTTCTACATTTTGGAAGTAAAAATAAGCAGGCAATGTATTATTTAAATGGGACAAGACTTAGCCAAACACAGGAGGAAAGGGATTTGGGGGTAGTAATAGATAACAAGCAAAAGATGGGTACACAATGCAGGGCAGCAGCTTCAAAGGCTAATAAGATACTAGCATGTATTAAAAGAGGCATTGACTCAAGGGAGGAAAGCATAATTCTGTCACTATATAAAGCCCTGGTAAGACCTCACCTTGAGTATGGAGTGCAGCTCTGGGGATCAATCACAAAAAAAGATATTGCAGAACTAGAAAAAGTCCAGAGAAGGGCCACAAAGCTAATAAGGGGATTGGAGAATTTAACCTATGAGGAGAGGCTAGCCAAACTGGGTCTGTTTTCTTTAGAAAAAAGGCGCTTAAGAGGTGACATGATTACTTTATATAAATATATTCAAGGCCCATATACAGAGATGGCAGAAGCTCTGTTTATTCCAGAAAATTGTTTGTGACCAGAGGTCACAATTTAAGGTTGGAGGAAAAGAGATTTAATATCTTGCAACGGAAACATTTTTTTCACTGTAAGAGCAATAAAAGTGTGGAACTCATTACCAAAGGAGGTAGTGAATGCCAATACCCTAGAAACATTTAAAAAAAAATTGGATACATTTCTGTCTATAAACAAAATTCATGGATATGATTGCTAGTTTTAAATGGGTCACCTTATAGTGGGATTATTTAAGCTTAACTGGAGCTTTTTGTATATATTTTAGATTTGTATAGGTTGAACTCGATGGACTTCGGTCTTTATCCAACCTCATCTACTATGTTACTATGTTAAAAGTATAAACGTATCTATTTCGTAGGATAGCCATATGCTTATCCCAGGCATTCTTAAATCCCCCCACAGTGTTTGTCATTGCTATCAATCAACCTTTCTGTAACAAAGTGGTTCCTCAAATTACTCCTGAATATACTACCCTTCAGCTTGAGATCAATACCCCTTAAGTGCGGAAAGGAATAATTCTGAAGCAGTAGTCAAATCCATTAGAAAAAAAAAATCCCAGCAGCTTCTAGCAGGATATTTGGATAGTCTTGACATCTTGAAGACTCATTTTGGCTTGTTTGGGGCTGCATACCTTGGCTGTGTGTACGAGTTTTTGTGGATGCCCAATTATCATGTTAATAGATACTTTTGGGAGGTTTAATAAAATTAAAAAATACACTTGAAATCAAACCTTTATACAGTTATACTTGTAGTCATGATCATCATGTAAATTAAAAAATATAATGAAGGGGGAACCACGTTTGGTCCTGAAACTGATGCAGATATTTGTTTAAATTGTATCACTCTTTTTGGGATTGCTGTCAGTCATAATGATCCAGAGCTCTTCCTGAGGCAAATACATTATACCAAACCCTCCCAGTTGTATACCTTCTGGCTCCTACTATAGTGCAGTTCTGGGAGTGCCCTGTTTGTTAAATTTGTCTTTTACATGAGATAAGCATCCTGTTGAACAGCTATAAAACTTAAATAAAAAAAAAATCAATAGGGGGCACCCACTATATCTCAAAAGGAGAAAATATCAAACAGTAATCAAATATACACTTGACAACTTAAAATAGAAATAGCATACATACATTCATAATGGTAAAACACCATAAGAAATGTGATGCAAATTCTTATTGAGAGTGATTAAACAGTGATTAAACAGAGTGAAGCTGAGAAACATATCGCTTTTATGATTTTAATATAGTTTTTAACCTTTTACTACACACTTCTGTGGTTATATTATTACAACCTATAGTTAATTTGCTACTTTTCACTACACTACTTTGGAGCAGTAGTGATTTTATTGATATCTGCATTTGGCGATGATTTACTGAACTTTGGAATCTTTCTTTGACATTGTTCCCACAGCTGGTGGTGAACTTTCCAGGCAGCTTTGAGGTTCCGGTCAGTGTTTTTAGCACTCACTCAGTGTTTTCTCACATGTGAGTCTTCTGATATTACACCAGATGATTTATTGAAATTACTGCACCATGAGGCAACTCCTCATCTTTATTGTCTTTTAGCTATCAAACTGCCTTTACAGAAACATTTAGAGCTGCAATTAACCCCTCCTTTAACTACATCTCTGCTGCTGCTTTCTAAATCGGTCCTATTAAGGTGCAACCTGGGGTTGGCAATTTTTTAGGGATCTGGAAACCATCACCTACTGTGTTAAATTATATGCAAGCAATGGGAGCAGACAGCTTAGCCTTGTGGGAGACCAAAAAGGCTTTGAAAATGTATCATTTAGGGCCAGATTACGACTGGAGTGCTGTTACATGCGAGAGATTAGGGGTTTATTGCTGGTGTTTATTGCTGGTGTTTGTGCAGATGTATTACAAGTTGAAAGTAAACTTGTTAGCTAGAGCACAACTGAATTTAACACGTGCCGGGTTATCACACCTTTAGAGCTCTGGTTAACTTTTACGCTTGAATAAAAAGTGTCACAAAAAAACATCAAAAATAAATGTTACAGTACAGTTACACTCATAATAACACTGTCTGGATGAAATTATTAAAAATTATTGTATTAAACAGTTATAAGGGCTCAAAGATATAACGTCTTAGGTGTTAGAAAAAAAAGGCTGCAAAGATCTGCAAAGATGTCTAAATATGTATATGTATGAATCTATATATTTGTTTATATATGTGTACATATGCATTTATGTTTTACTTTATATTTTTTGTACATATTTCACATTTTAATGTTCTTCACTTGATATAATAGTGTCCTTTTTAGGCTTTAAAGGGCTTTAACATAGAGAGACATTCGTATACATGTCTAAATATTTATATGCAAATATATATATATATACATATATATATATATATATATATATATAAATAAATATATGTGTGTGTGTGTGTGTATGTTTTTATGTGTGTACATATGTTTTTATGTTTTACTGTATATTTGTACATATTTCACATTCCAATGTTCTTCACTTACAGGATAATGTCCTTTTAATTCCTAAATACATATTCCAATAGATATATAGGTATAGATATATATTTTCCATGAACAGTATCAGATACAATATATAAAGAGATTTATATTTCATAATAAAAAGTACATTATTTTCTATTAGGTAGATTACGAGTTGTGCGTTCTTCTTTTAGCGCTGAAAAAATCAGCATTAATTTCAGCGTTAAAACAGCAACGCTGCCATTACAAATCTTGTCAGTATAGCTGTACCGGAAGCCTCTTACCCTGTAATGCAACAGTCAGTTCCACACTCGTAAAATTTATGTTTTTTCATGGGACTTCCATAGCGCTGCCATTACAAGTTTTACGGTGAGGCTAAAAAGCTTTCATTACACCCTATAACGACAAGATCCATACCGCCATCTGAGACCAGTAGTTATGAGTTTTACGCAATAAAACTGTTACATAAAACTCATAACTAAAGTGTTACAAAGTACACTAAACACCCATAAACTACCTATTACCCCTAAACCGCCGCCCTCCCGCATCGCAAAAACAATTTAGGATGAGAGCTACTGAAATCCAATTGGCTGATTTGAATAGACAATAGAATTTCACTAGCTCTCATCCTATTGGCTGATTTGAATTTCAAAAATCAAATCAGCCAATAGGAATGTAAGGGACACCATTTTGAAAAGGCTCCCTTGCATTGAAGAATACAGCAGCGACAGTATGAAGAGGATGCTCGGCACCGAATGTCTTCAGGATGGACCCACTCCGCAGCGCCGGAATGAAGATAGAAGACACCGCCGGGATAAAGATAGAAGATGCCACATGGATGAAGATAGAAGATGTTACTTGGATGGATGAAGACCTTGCCGAATGGATGAAGACCTCTCGCAGCCTTAATGTCCGGACTTCAGAAACTGTAAGTGGATCTTCGGGGGTTAGTGTTAGGATTTTTTAAACTTTTTTGGGTGGATTTTTTTTAATTTAGGGCTTGGGCTTTTCTTAAAAGTGCTGAATGCCCTTTTCAGGGCAAGCAAAAGAGCTGAATGCCCTTTTAAGGGCAATGCCAATACAAATGCCCTTTTCAGGGCAATGGGTAGCTTAGGTTTTTGTTAGTTAGGTTTATTATTTTGGGGGGTTAGTTGGGTGGTGGGTTTTACTGTTGGCGGGGTCTTTGTGTTTTTTTACAGGTAAAAGAACTGATTTCTTTGGGGCAATGCCCCACAAAAGGTCCTATTAAGGGCTATTGCTTGGTAGTTTATTGTAGGCTAGTTTTTTTTTTTTTTTTTTGGGTGGCCTTTTTTTATTTTTATAGGGCTATTAGATTAGGTGTAATTCTTTTTTATTTTTGATAATTTCGTTTGTTATTTTTTGTAATTTAGTGTTTGTTATTTTTATAATTTAGGTTTTTTTTTTGTATTTAGATACTTTGTAATTTTTATAGTAGTGTTAGGATTTTTTAAATGTGTATTTTAGTTTTCTTTAATGGGTATTTAGTTTAATTTTAGTTTAATAGTTATATTAGTTTAACTGTTAGTTTAAACTTACAGCTAGATTTCGAGTTTTGCGTTATGAGGGGTGCGGTACTAATTTGCAGGTTTTTGTCACCGCTCACTTACCTACAGCGCTGGTATTACAGGTTTTTATAAACCCGGCGTTAAAAGGCAAGAAGTGAGTGTAGAGCAAAATTGTGCTCCATACCGCACTCTAATACCAGCGCTGCTTAAGTCAGCGGTGAGCTGGTTGTACATGCTCGTGCACGATTTCCTCATAGACATCAATTGGGAGAGCCGGCTGAAAAAAAATCTAACACCTGCAATAAAGCAGTGTAAAGCTCTGTAACGCAGCCCCATTGTTTCCTATGGGGAAACTAAATAAATGTTTACACCTAACACCCCGCCATTATAATAAACATATTAACCCCTAAACCACCGCAATTCTGCATCGCAAACACTTGTTAAATATTATTAACCCCTAATCTGCTGTCCCTAACATCACCGACACCTACCTTCATTTATTAACCCTTAATCTGCCTCCGCCAATGTCGCCGCCACTATACTTAATTTATTAACCCCTAAACCTAAGTCTAACCCTAACCCTAACACCCCCTAACTTAAATATAATTCAAATTAATCTAACTAAAAATTCCTATCATTAATTAAATAATTCCTATTTAAAACTAAATACTTACCTGTAAAATAAACCCTAAGCTAGCTACAATATAACTAATAGTTACATTGTAGCTATCTTAGGGTTTATTTTTATTTTACAGGCAAGTTTGTATTTATTTTAACTAGTTAGAATAGTTACTAAATAGTTATTAACCAATTGAACCAATTAGTTATTAACCAATCAGCCAATTGAATGCAAGCTCAATCATATTGGCTGATTGGATCAGAAAATAGGATTGAAGTTCAATCCTATTGGCTGATTGCATCAGCCAATAGGATTTTTCAACCTTAATTCCGATTGTCTGATAAAATTCTATCAGCCAATCGGAATCTAAGGGACTTTATCTTTGATGACGTCACTTAAAAAAACCATTCATTTGGGAAGAAGACTTCGCTGGAAGAGGATGCTCCGTGCCAGATGTCTTGAAGATGGACCCGCTCCGCGCCGTATGGATAAAGATAGAAGATACCGTCTGGATGAAGAGTTCTGCCCGTCCGGAGGACCACTTCTCCCGGCTTGGATGAAGACTTCTCCCGGCTTCGTTGAGATCTTCTTGCCGCTTGGTTGAGGACTTCTCCCTGCTTCATTGAGGATAGATGTCGGCTCTTCAAAACTGTTAGTGGATCTTCAGGGGTTAGTGCTAGGTTCTTTTTTTTATTTTTTTATTCTGTTTTTATTGAGGACAAGGAACAGTATACAAGTACATTTTTATCAGCACATTATAAGAAACATGGTTATACAAAGCTATAGCATGTACAATCAAAAAGAAAACAGAAATGTTGTCAAGATTCAAGTTCTCAGTCCTCTTTTTCCTAACTTTTAAACCTTTCCCACCTCTCGTGGGGTAACCGAGTATATATACAATTTAACATAAACTTCTTTAAACCAACTTCGCCAACCTTTGTGACTGCGTAAAAGTTATCTAACCATTCGCTTTGTGGTGTGAAAAAAAATAAAATATAAAAAAAAAAAATAAAAAAAAAATAATAAGGGGGAATGGAATTAGTTTTGTAGGTTTATTTTTTATATAGCAATTCTCTCTCCCTCTCCCCCCGCGCCACCCCCTGTCTGGTATAGGAATCCCCACTCTCCCCTCAAAGAGGCAGTTAGCATATATTCGGTGTGTGCAAAAGGGCCTAGAACTTGGCTTTGTAAATCAATGCTTAATGTCGTAATGTATTCCCGCCATTTATTTATGAAGTGTTTGAGTCTTCTATTGGTGTCCATCCTAGTGTCTAACTGCTCTATGAGCAATTGTTTGTGCAAACCGTGTTTAAATACATTAAAAGTCGGAGCTGTACTCTCCGTTCAGACTCTTAGAATGACCTTCCTAGCAACTAGAATTATAGTAGTAAGCAAAGGGGCGTGCCTAGCGCTCTGGTCCCTCCATTCCAAAAAACAGACTTGCTCCACTTCTATTTGAACCTTGAGTTTGATGACATTAGTGATACAATAGGCAATTTTGCCCCAAAACTGTTTAACCCAAGGGCAAGCAAGGAAATAGTGGAGGAAATCTGGGTCAGAGATTCTACACTTACTACACTCATTCACCACCCTAGGGTTCCACTTGGATAGCCTTCGTGGGATAATATAATCTTTATGCAGCATCCTAGTCTGGGATTCTCTAAGGGTCATGGATAAAGTAGCTCTTTTAACATTTTCTACACTCTGTTGGATCATCTCCGCTAAGTCCTCCCTCTCTAGGCTTGTGTTCCATTTATTCTCTAGTAGGAGTAAGTCCTTCGATTCAATCTGACTCAGTAAGGTTGTATATATCCCTGAAATCGAGAAACTGCCTGCCTTGAATGAAGCCACCGGCACAGCAAGCGCATGTGGCTCCCAAAAGTGTAATGCCTCATCTGGAGGTAAGCAAAAAAGTGGATTCTTGGTATCCCAAATTGAGTTTGTAACTCAGCAAATGATTTTATACACTTTATAGAGAGATCCAGAGCGTCCCCCACTGAGCATAGTCCCCTGTTTTCCCATTTAACAAACGGAGAGGTGTCAATCCCCGGGGGAAATTCAGTATTATTCCGTAACGGGATCATTCTCGAAGATACGCAGTGGCCAATGTGGCCAAGGGTTAGCCGCCAAGCTATCAGTACTTCTTTATATAGAAAACTGTCTTTGACTTTGGCTGGGATGTCACTAGGTGGGGCATAAGGTAAGAAGGAAAGGTCAAATCCCCCCAGGGCATGGCGCTCCAATTCAAGTGAGTAGAAGTGCCTTGTTTTTAATTGCCAATCCAACATGAGCCGGTTGAGTGTCGCTCAATTGTACAGTTTCAGATTGGGTAAACCCAGACCACCGAATGAGGATTGCGCATACAGTTTCGTGAGCGCTATCCTAGATCTACCCCCTTTCCACAGGAAATTTGAGAGAGCTCGGGTGTATAGTGCCATATCCTTTTTAGTAATCAGAAAAGGCAGCATTAAGAGAGAGTACAAAATCTGTGGCAGGATTACCATTTTTATTAAATTAACGCGTCCTGTCAAAGAGACAGGTACATTTTTCCAGCCCTCTAGAGTCCGTTCAATATCACAACAAACTTGAGTAATATTGGTACAGTAAAGGGTATGGTAGTCAGTGGACAACTGAATGCCCAAGTAAGTCAAAGTGGGCTTGGCCTCCTGGAAAGGGTAGGAGACACACTGGACCCCGTGTCTCTGAAGCCACAGAATTTCCGATTTGGTTTTGTTTACCCTGTAGCCCAAAAAGGATCCGAACGCCTTGATTGTTGCCAAGATTCTTGGAACATGGTTCACTGGGTGCTCTACAAATAGAAGCATGTCGTCTGCGTAGAGTGCAAGGTGTAACCTTTCTTCACCCAACAGGATATCTGGATACACCATACGTAGTTTGGTAGCCAGGGGTTCCAGGGCTAAGTTGAAAAGGAGGGGGGAGAGGGGGCACCCTTGGCGAGTGCCCCTCTGCAGGGTAATGCGTGGTGAGAACAAACCGTTGGCCATTATGTGAATCCATGGAGCTGCATAAATATTACCCACATACTGCAGAAACGATCCTGAGAAGCCAAAGCGTTGCAACGTGTCTAGCAGATGGTTCCAATCCACTCTATCGAAGGCCATCTCTGCGTCCAGGGACAGCAGGAAGGCCTCCGATTTCCCCTGTACTCCTGGGGCCCCAGACCTGGTCTGAAAGTGCACCATGACATGTAGCACCCTCCATACATTAGTCACTGAGGTTCTGTGGCACATGAATCCAGTCTGGTCTGGATGAATGATGTCTGTCAGTATTACATTCAGTCTATAGGTCAAGATTTTCATGAGTATCTTGTAGTCCGAATTGAGAAGGGAAATGGGATGATAAAATTCAGGCAAACTGGGATTCTTCCCGGGCTTCGGAATTAAAGACACTTGCGCCATTGTAAACGTTTTCGGGGGGAGACTAAGTCCTTGTAGTATAAGTTAAATAAGTGGGTTAAAGTAGGTGTAATCTGGGATTTCAATAATTTGAAGAATTCGATTGGGAGGCCGTCAGTGCTTGCCGCTTTACCATTGGACATAGAAGAGATTGTTTTCGTGATCTCCTGTAAGGAGATTGGGGAATTGAGGGTCTCTAACTGTTCTGCTGTGAGCTGAGGTAGATCTAAACCTTTCCAGAAGGACTCTATTGCCCAATGAGGCGGCGTCTTTTGACCAGCATATAGAGAAGAGAAGTATTTTGCCAATGCTTCCACAATGGACTCTGGAGTCCTGTGTGTTTTGTTGCGATAGCTAATAGCTGCAATGGGTCTGCGAGTCGTCTTCCTGTTAATCAGTGAAGCCAGCAATCTGCCAGACCTGTGTCCCTCTCTGTAGTATTTGGCACTAGACCTTAAAAGCTGCGCAACCACTTGGTGCCCCAGAAACACATCTAGTGCACCTTTATGGGTGAGATACCTATCTTTTGAGGATTGGCAAGGGTTACCGCAATATATTTGATAAGACTCTGACAAGGATTCTTGTAGCTTTTGTAGCTTAGCTTGTGCCTTCCTCCTCAATGCAGCCACATAGGAGATGATATATCTCGTTAAGACCGCTTTGGCCGTATTCCAGAATAACTCCGGATTGTCCCGATGAGCCTGGTTGTCCATACAGTAGTCGTCCCATGCATGTGTCAGATGCTTTGCAAAGGCGTCAGAGGTATAGAGATATCCTGGGAATCTCAGTGTTTGCTTGTTAGCAAGTCTGGCACCTGACATAATCACCAGTTCAACTGGGGCATGGTCAGAAACCACTACGTTGTGGATCTTGGTTCTGGTGACTCTCGGGACTATATTAGAGGATACCATAAAGAGATCAATGTGCGATAATGTTTGCGCAGACCTAGAGATGCAAGTAAAATCCCTGCCCTCCGCATTCCGCAGCCTCCAAATATCAACAAGTTGTAGAGAATTAGTGAGCCTGGAGAATACCTTCTGCTCAAAATTACCCTTACCTCGCGGCCTACACCCCCCCGCTAGACACTCTGGATCTCTCAGTCTATCACAGGTGGGGTTTGGTGCTAGATTAAAGTCCCCCCCACAATATGATATCCAAGCCCAAATATGGGGTGAGTGTTTGGGTAAGGTTTGTCCAGAAAGCTGTGGATTTACAGTTTGGGGCATATATGTTACAGATTACCAATATTTTCTGGTTTATTCTGACTTTTACTACTAGAAATCTCCCTTCCTTGTCTTTGTGAGTATTCAGAACCTCTACATCCCCCCCGTTTCCCAAACAAAATTGCTATGCCTCTACTAGAGTTAGTATAAGAAACATATTCTAGTGAGCCTACCCAGTCCCTCTTCAATTTTTCGTGTTCCACCTCTGAGAGGTGGGTTTCCTGCAAGAGTGCAATGTCCGTCCCTAGACGCCTTAAGTGTGTGAGTATAGTTCTTCTCTTAGTGGGGGAGTTAATCCCTCCCACATTCCAAGTTATAAATCTTACCGCCATTTAAATGCCCATGTGTGGATCCAGACCGAGCACCTGTATGTCAGAAGGAGAGAGGAGAGAAGAGGGAGAGAGAAGAAAAAAAAGGGAAGGGGAGAGAAAAAAAAAATTAAAAAAAATATCCACCACTGAAAACGAACTTTGCCTAAACGAGTATCAACTATCTGCAGTCTTGAATGAAAACAAGGTACATAAAAAAAACTCTCCATGAAGGGGTGGTTTTTCATTCTCATCTCTCTTGTCATGATTATTTAAGCTAATGAGCTCCAGGTACACCACGCCTGGATACAGAGCCAAAGTCCCATCTTTAGGAGGCAGTAGTGAGTGTATGACTGCTATGTAAGAAGCTAAAAGTATGACCCAACATAACTTGGCCGTACATTGAAACAAGGTTGGTTTAAAAACATAAAAATCAAACAGTTTCCAAAAAGCATGGTCTATTATATACGAACTTATTATTCCAATCTGCAGTAGCATTATAAAAAGCAAGAAAGAATGACACTCTCCAGGCTGGGGAATTTCTCCCACATCAATATTGCTGTGAGCATTTGAGCTAAAGAAATGAGTTTGCTCTGACCGTGAAGACCGAGCTTCTATCCCAAACCATAGAGAGTTGCATCCTCCCAGTTGTAGCATGAGTTCAACACAAAGCAAAATCAAAACAAGTGTAGTTTCAACATTATAACCGGATGTAATCTGTGCACCCATCATAATTTAAGCACTGAGGTTCTGAACAATCACCCTAGGTGAAGAAAAAAATAAATAAATTTATACCCCTCAAAGACTGTGCAATTGGTACTACTCATCCCGGCTCTGAATGGGATGGTCTGGGTGAGCCAGCTGCTATCCTATTTTGTTCCCTTCCTAGGTAATCCGTGACCTCTCTTGGGGTATCAAAGAATTTGGGGCCTGTAGGGGTTAGTAGTTTTAGTCTAGCAGGATATAGCAGATAAACCTTTCTACCCTCTCCATTTAACCTTGATCAGAGTGGGGAGAATTCCTTGCACCTCCTCATAAGCTCAGAGGAGTAGTCCTGAAAAATAAGCAGTTTAGAGCCTTCATACATTATTGGAGCAGTCTTTCTATAAGCCCAGAACATTTCTACTTTTAGTTGGAAGTGTAGTATCTTTATCATTACCTGTCTGGGCTGTGTGTTTTCTCTCTCATGCTGCCTATCTGGACCCACCCGGTGTGCTCTCTCCATGCTACCCCTAAATAAGGTGGGAGTTAGTTTAAGTAAAGATGGTAGGGTGTTTTCTACAAAATGGATGAGATCTTTAGGCTTGATACTCTCAGGGATCCCTAAAATATGCAGATTATTGCGACGTGATCTATTTTCTAGATCTTCAAGCCTTTGCTGTAGTATAACGTTTTCCTTCACTAATACATCAATTTCCCCTTTTGCTCTTTCTGACCATCATCTCCTCACTTGCAACATCACATCCCTCCCTACAACTCTCCCTCCTTCTACACCTCACACCAAACTTCACAGAAGCATTATGTCATTAGATCAGCAACAGCTCACTAGTTCTCTTGAAATGCTCCTCTCTTCCATCTCCTCCTTTTCCTGCCCTAACTGTTATTTACAATTTTAAAAAACAAGAATATAACACAACAAAAAATATGCTTTTTACAAAAATAAATTCCAATCAAAATCTCGATTGAGACCTTTGGGTATCATTGTGTCCAATTTATCCAGTACATTTCCCTCTTTTCAATAAGATGTTCCCTGACACCTCCCCTCCTTGCTACAGCTATATGTTTGATAATTTGGAACCTCAGCTAACTGATGTTATGTCCCCTGGAGAGGAAGTGAGAGGAGACAGGCGCTTCTTTATGCTTCCTTCTGATATTTGACGTATGCTCTGAAAGTCTCTCTCTGACCTCTTTACAGGTTTTGCCAATGTAAATTAGGCCAAATGGGCATTTGATTAGATATATGACGAAAGTTGGTTAAAATAAAGGTCTTTTAAAAGAAAGCTTGTTGGTGGCTGGAGTACTTTTCTACATATATCTGTTTGGATAACAAACGATTTGGCAAATCTTACTACATGCCCCAAAATCAGGTGTGCTGTTCTCCTTTTTCTTTTTCTGATTGCCCTCCTACCATAGCTCAGAAATCACACACTCATCCTCAGCTCTGGCACAATCCTCTGACATGGTAACTACGCAGAGGTTCCCTACTGCTGAGCAGCACTGGAGAAAATTTAGAAGTTCAGCTGACTTTCTTCACTACAAGTTCATCTTGCACTCCTACTATTCTGCCCGTAATCTCTGTAAGCAACATTACTTATCAACTCTTTCTTCAAACCCATAACGTCTGTTCTCCACTTTCAACACTCTTCTCTGCCCACCCTATCTCCTAATACAACTCTCAGCTCAAGATTTTGCCAGCCATTTCAATAACAAAATCGATTACATCAGAAATGAAATCAGCTCTCAACATACTACCAGTCTCTCACCCCCTCAAAAGCTTGCAATTATTCAAAACCAACATAGCTATACATTTAGCTCTTTCGCCCCTGTTACTGAGGAAGAAGAACTACCTGTGCTCTCAACCCCATCCCCTCTCATCTACTCTCCTCCCTCTCTTCTATCCTTACCCCTATACTCACACACATTTTCAACCTCTCCCTATGCACCGGTATATTTCCCTCATTTCTAAAACATGTACTGGTCACACCTATCCTCAAAAAACTAAGATTTTAATCCACTCTCTCATCCTTTCTCACCTCTCTCTGGTCTCCCTAGCTGTCGTCTTTACAATCCATAATGAATGCCTCGGCCATGCTCACCTTCCTTACTATTCACTCTTCATCTGCTGCACCACTCTGCCAATCCCTTCACTGACTTCCTCTTGCCTCCAGAATAAAACACAAAATTCTCATTTTGACATACAAAAGCCCTCAACTTCACTGCTCCCTCCTACATCTCAGACCTTGTCTCCAGATACTCTCCTCCTCTCTTGTTACCTCCTCACATGTCCTACAAACCTAGGCTTCTTCTCTTTGCACAACTGATTAAGGAGTTATCAATGAAAACAATTACCACAGGGGGATCTCATAAAATAGTTTTAGTCCGAAGTAGAGCAGTATTTTTTATTTTGGATCTGGTTAGACAGAAGGACTGAGGACAGTTACAGCTGGCTTAGGGTAAGATAGTGAGTTTTTTTTGGCCACTACCGATTTGGCAGTCATTACTAAAAACTTTTTTGAGTTGACAAATACTCTCTTTATATTTTTTTTCCTTTTTCATTTATCAATGCTATGCTTTTCAGTGTTAGAGTGTTATGGGCCAGGGAACAAGTGGCACGCTATTTTTTTTTTTTTTTTTTTTTGCTTAGGCGCTAACTGTGCTTAAAGTAGACAATTATAGCGGTCGGATTGGAGAATGAGTTACAAGTTAAAGGTAAAGAATTAGCACAAGAGCAAAAGAGTCAAGTGCTCTAATTTTAGGACTTCAAATATTATGAACATGCTAAATTCCTTTCCCCAAAGACTTCTATGTGGAGCGATAAAGAAAGCCTTTTCTGTTTATCACTCACCCACTAAGCCGACACTGCACTAGATCAACTAGAAATATATTAATATTTTTTGTAAAACATATATATACCTATAAGTCAATATGAAAATATACAGATATAGATACACAAAAGGACCCAAAGTTGTATGTTTATGTGTACATATATATGTGTGTATGTGTTTACAAGTGTTTAAATGTGTATATATTTTTTTATATTATACTATAAAGCATAAAAGGTAGGGTGCACCAAATGATAAAAGTTCTAGTGAACAGTGAATATATGGATATACAATTTGTATAAAACAAAAGTAAAAGTTTATCAAACTAAAACAATGAAAAAATATCAAACTGAGGCCTAGATTTAGAGTTTGGCGGTAGCCGTGAAAACCAGCGTTAGAGGCTCCTAACACTGGTTTTAGGCTACCGCCGGTATTTGGAGTCAGTCAGGAAAGGGTCTAACGCTCACTTTTCAGCCGTGACTTTTCCATACCGCAGATCCCCTTACGTCAATTGCGTATCCTATCTTGTCAATGGGATCTTTCTAACTCCGGTATTTAGAGTCGTGTCTGAAGTGAGCGTTAGAATTCTAACGACAAAACTCCAGCCGCAGAAAAAAGTCAGTAGTTAAGTGCTTTCTGGGCTAACGCCGGTTTATAAAGCTCTTAACTACTGTGCTCAAAAGTACACTAACACCCATAAACTACCTATGCACCCCTAAACCGAGGTCCCCCCACATCGCCGCCACTCTAATACATTTTTTTAACCCCTAATCTGCCGAACGCAACCTACGTTATACTTATGTACCCCTAATCTGCTGCCCCTAACACCGCCGACCCCTATATTATATTTATTAACCCCTAACCTGCCCCCCACAACGTCGCCGCCAGCTACCTACAATAATTAACCCCTAATCTGCCGACCGCCACCAACGTAATACTTATGTACCCCTAATCTGTTGCCCCTAACACCGCCGACCCCTATATTATATTTATTAACCCCTAACCTGCCCCCCACAACGTCGCCTCCACCTGCCTACACTTATTAACCCCTAATCTGCCGAGCGGACCGCACCGCTATTATAATAAAGTTATTAACCCCTAATCCGCCTCACTAACCCTATAATAAATAGTATTAACCCCTAATCTGCCCTCCCTAACATCGCCGACACCTAACTTCAAACATTAACCCCTAATCTGCCGACTGGAGCTCACCGATATTCTAATAAATGTATTAACCCCTAAAGCTAAGTCTAACCCTAGCACTAACACCCCCCTAAATTAAATATAATTTAAATCTAACGAAATTAATTAACTCTTATTAAATAAATTATTCCTATTTAAAGCTAAATACTTACCTGTAAAATAAATCCTAATATAGCTACAATATAAATTATAATTATATTATAGCTATTTTAGGATTTATATTTATTTTACAGGTAACTTTGTATTTATTTTAACCAGGTACAATAGCTATTAAATAGTTAAGAACTATTTAATAGCTAAAATAGTTAAAATAATTACAAATTTACCTGTAAAATAAATCCTAACCTAAGTTACAATTAAACCTAACACTACACTATCAATAAATAAATTAAATAAAATACCTACAATTACACCTAACACTACACTATCAATAAATGAATTAAATACAATATCTACAAATAAATAGAATTAAATAAACTAACTAAAGTACAAAAAATAAAAAAGAACTAAGTTACAAAAAATAAAAAAATATTTACAAACATAAGAAAAATATTACAACAATTTTAAACTAATTACACCTACTCTAAGCCCCCTAATAAAATAACAAAAGCCCCCCAAAATAAAAAATGCCCTACCCTATTCTAAATTACAAAAGTTCAAAGCTCTTTTACCTTACCAGCCCTGAACAGGGCCCTTTGCGGGGCATGCCCCAAGAAATTCAGCTCTTTTTCCTGTAAAAAAACACATTCAATACCCCCCCCAACATTACAACCCACCACCCACCACCCACATACCCCTAATCTAACCCAAACTCCCCTTAAATAAAACTAACACTAAGCCCCTGAAGATCTTCCTACCTTGTCTTCACCTCACCGGATATAACACCGATCCGTCCTGGCTCTTATATCTTCATCCAACCCAAGCGGGGGCTAGACATCCATCATCCGACGGCTGAAGAAGTCCAGAAGAGGGTCCAAAGTCTTCATCCTAACCGGGAAGAAGAGTAGATCCGGACTGGCAACCATCTTCTTCCAAGCGGCATCTTCTATCTTCATCCGATGAGGACCGGCTCCATCGTGAAGACATCCAGCGCGGACCCATCTTCTTCCGACGACGACTTCCCGACGAATGACGGTTCCTTTAAGGGACGTCATCCAAGATGGCGTCCCTCGAATTCCGATTGGCTGATAGGATTCTCTCAGCCAATCGGAATTAAGGTAGGAAAATTCTGATTGGCTGATGGAATCAGCCAATCAGAATCAAGTTCAATCCGATTGGCCGAT
This sequence comes from Bombina bombina, assembly GCF_027579735.1. Lineage (NCBI taxonomy): Eukaryota > Metazoa > Chordata > Amphibia > Anura > Bombinatoridae > Bombina > Bombina bombina. The sequence goes on along the minus strand of NC_069499.1, from coordinate 694,805,741 downwards.
CCGATCAGCCAATCAGATTGAGCTCGCATTCTATTGGCTGATCAGCTTGTTCCGATCAGCCAATAGAATGCAAGCTCAATCTGATTGGCTGATCGGATCGGCCAATCGGATTGAACTTGATTCTGATTGGCTGATTCCATCAGCCAATCAGAATTTTCCTACCTTAATTCCGATTGGCTGAGAGAATCCTATCAGCCAATCGGAATTCGAGGGACGCCATCTTGGATGACATCCCTTAAAGGAACCATCATTCGTCGGGAAGTCGTCGTCGGAAGAAGATGGGTCCGCGCTGGATGTCTTCACGATGGAGCCGGTCCTCATCGGATGAAGATAGAAGATGCCGCTTGGAAGAAGATGGTTGCCGGTCCGGATCTACTCTTCTTCCCGGAAAGGAGGAAGATTTTGGACCCTCTTCTGGACTTCTTCAGCCGTCGGATGATGGATGTCTAGCCCCCGCTTGGGTTGGATGAAGATATCGGAGCCAGGACGGATCGGTGTGATACCCGGTTAGGTGAAGACAAGGTAGGAAGATCTTCAGGGGCTTAGTGTTAGGTTTATTTAAGGGGCGTTTGGGTTAGATTAGGGGTATGTGGGTGGTGGGTTGTAATGTTGGGGGGGGGGTATTGTATGTGTTTTTTTTTACAGGAAAAAGAGCTGAATTTCTTGGGGCATGCCCCGCAAAGAGCCCTGTTCAGGGCTGGTAAGGTAAAAGAGCTTTGAACTTTTGTAATTTAGAATAGGGTAGGGCATTTTTTATTTTGGGGGGCTTTGTTATTTTATTAGGGGGCTTAGAGTAGGTGTAATTAGTTTAAAATTGTTGTAATATTTTTCTTATGTTTGTAAATATTTTTTTTATTTTTTGTAACTTAGTTCTTTTTTATTTTTTGTACTTTAGTTAGTTTATTTAATTCTATTTATTTGTAGATATTGTATTTAATTCATTTATTGATAGTGTAGTGTTAGGTGTAATTGTAGGTATTTTATTTAATTTATTTATTGATAGTGTAGTGTTATGTTTAATTGTAACTTAGGTTAGGATTTATTTTACAGGTAAATTTGTAATTATTTTAACTATTTTAGCTATTAAATAGTTCTTAACTATTTAATAGCTATTGTACCTAGTTAAAATAAATACAAAGTTACCTGTAAAATAAATATAAATCCTAAAATAGCTATAATATAATTATAATTTATATTGTAGCTATATTAGGATTTATTTTACAGGTAAGTATTTAGCTTTAAATAGGAATAATTTATTTAATAAGAGTTAATTAATTTCGTTAGATTTAAATTATATTTAACTTAGGGGGTGTTAGTGTTAGGGTTAGACTTAGCTTTAGGGGTTAATACATTTATTAGAATATCGGTGAGCTCCAGTCGGCAGATTAGGGGTTAATGTTTGAAGTTAGGTGTCGGCGATGTTAGGGAGGGCAGATTAGGGGTTAATACTATTTATTATAGGGTTAGTGAGGCGGATTAGGGGTTAATAACTTTATTATAATAGCGGTGCGGTCCGCTCGGCAGATTAGGGGTTAATAAGTATAGGCAGGTGGAGGCGACGTTGTGGGGGCAGATTAGGGGTTAATAAATATAATATAGGGGTCGGCGGTGTTAGGGGCAGCAGATTAGGGGTACATAGGGATAATGTAAGTAGCGGCGGTTTACGGAGCGGCAGATTAGGGGTTAATAATAATATGCAGGGGTCAGCGATAGCGGGGGCGGCAGATTAGGGGTTAATAAGTGTAAGGTTAGGGGTGTTTAGACTCGGGGTACATGTTAGAGTGTTAGGTACAGATGTAGGAAGTGTTTCCCCATAGACAACAATGGGGCTGCGTTAGGAGCTGAACGTGACTTTTTGCAGGTGTTAGGTTTTTTTTCAGCTCAAACAGCCCCATTGTTTTCTATGGGGGAATCGTGCACGAGCACGTTTTTGAGGCTGGCCTCGTCCGTAAGCAACTCTGGTATCGAGAGTTGAAGTTGCGTTAAATATGCTCTACGCTCCTTTTTTGGAGCCTAACGCAGCCATTCTGTGGACTCTCAATACCAGAGTTATTTAAAAGGTACGGCCAGAAAAAAGCCAGTGTTAGCTACGTGGGTCGTTACCGACAAAACTCTAAATCTAGCCGTGAGAAAATAACAGAAAAATAAAAAAGACAGTGAATGCAGTAAGTCTGATACACAATTTGTGACCAATATTGTAAAGCAATAAAAAATGAGTGTATATTTTTAGAAAAATGAAAAAAGGACAAATTCCTGTGAGAGTATAAGTTCATATATAAAAGTTCATGTGGGGGCTGCTTTTCTTGAAGCCGATGGTGAGTCAGTGAATCTAAGTAAAAACAAAAAGAAAGAGCCTCATGGTTTAGTAATCTCAACTAGAAGTGAAGCAATGTGTAACAATGGTGAAAAGGTACTCACAAGTGTGATGGCACTCAAGCTGACCTTTAACAGCAGTCAGTGTGCTGGAAGGACAATATCTAAATGGTAGCAGGGTAAGACAGCATAGATATCCACAGTGAAGCTGATGTCCCCTTATCTGTATAGGGTGATGAGCATATCCTCCAAATGGAGCAAGGCAAAACCTCCGGATATCGTCTTGGCTATGGAGAGTTCAGGGCAGGAGGGCAAGGGGAAGCCTACGGATGTCGTCTCAGCTGCAGAGGATTCGGACCAGAGGGTAGCGATATAGAGGAACCGACAGGAAAGGAGTGATGTTTGCTCCTAGTAACTGGTCTCTGTACCTTGTAAAGATCCCAGTCACCGGTTTTTCAACTTATCCAAGCTGGTCCCACAAATAGCGTGGGAGAGAGAGAAGCGGTACATCCTAGGGGACTCTATGTTAGATCTCTCTTATGATATGTCAGAAGTGAACAAATCAAAGTTCTGGAGTGAGCAAATCATTTCTATGATTCAGACTGCTTCAGCTGTGATCCGGATCTAACAGAGAGTATCCTAGGACGTACCGCTTACCATTGCTACACATTGTTTCACTTCTAGTTGAGATTACTACACCATGAGACACTTCATTTTTGTTTTTACTTCATATATTTATTTATTTATATATATATATATATATATATATATATATATATATATATATATACAGTATATATATATATATATATATATATATATATATAAATATATATATATATGCACATACATATTTACACATATAAACACATAGATACACATGTATATATGTATATATATATATATATATATATATATATGTGTGTGTGTGTGTGTGTGTGTATATAAACATAGGGTGTCCCTGCACTTCAAAATAGTAAAAAGAATATTCTATAAAAGATAAGCAATAATACTAAGCAATTTTTATGATATCAGAAAAAGTGAACCTTTTTAATGTGACCAATATACATACAAAAAATGATGCATCAAAATAAAACACACAGCCAAAATATGATGTCAGATGCCAGTCAGCTATACTTGGAAGTATGAGTACCTGTATGCCAAGTATACTATGCCGATTGTAATTACAGCCATACCCAGCCCTGTCAATTGGAGCGCCTAGTAATTGGAAGTTATCTAGGCTCAGTATCAGGAGTCTGGGTGAGATTGTCTCTTATAAACTAATACCACATACTGATATATGTCTCACAGTGGATTTAAGGCATATCCATGTATCCAGGCAGACACAGTTCTTGAGTGCCGGATTATCTATTGCACATAGAATGGATGATGGCCCTTACATATCTATTTGAAGCATACACTTGGCAGATATGATCCTTAAATGCCTGGTTTTGATTCATATTGTCAGAACTGTGATACACCTGCTTGCTATATGCATATAACACGCTTTGCTTTGCTTAATACTTTCTGGTATATGCGTACTAATTTTGAACTGTTTCTTTTGGGCTGTAATTTATGAATGAAATTGAGGATACAGTGCTTTCACTTATAAACCTGGTTGTGAATATATCAATACGGCACCCTAACACAAAATTTGCATACTTTTACTCTCTTTGCTTGACATCACTTAGGCATGTTTTTGCAAGCTTGCAAACAATCTATACTCACTATATATAGCTGGTTGCCCTAATGCTTGATTAACACTTGGAAAAGTTTAAATGTTTGAAATTTTCTTTGCAGCTGCCGTTAGCATACCAAGTGCTGACTTAATCCTTTGAGGGACTTTCACCTTTATATTAAGCAGTCATCTGCATTACATGCTTTCTTTTGCAGATGCAACTCCTTAAAGGACTGACAGTCTTTGATTTTATTAAAACTGGGGACAACAAGTCTATTTTTTTTATGCAGATGCTAAATTTTTTGTATGTATATTGGTGACATTAAAAATTCTCTGATATCATGAAAAATGCTTACTATTATTGCCTATCTTTTATAGCATATTATTTTACTATTTAGAAGTGCACGGATACCCTATGTTTATATATAATATTTGTCTGACTTCTATCTCTGGAGGGAGTCCTTTATTCCGAGCATTTATTGTATATAATATATTGCTTATAGTTGGATTAATACTGAGTATTATATATATATATATATACATCCACACACATTGGAGCCCTTCCCAGTCAAACACTTTACCAAATACCCTATCTTTTTTAATATGTTTTGAATGCCTTTTATATTCTAGCACAGTGTTGGCTTGCACTTGAGTTCAGTCTATAACTTTCAACTTGTAATATTACCACTATTCAGCGTGGTCACAAAACCCATTGAAATCATAGGTTGTGCTAGAGAGATATATGTACACAAATTACAATAGCACTACACCGGCAATCTCCCCAAATGTCTATAATTCAAGAGGTAATAAAAGAATTTGCTCTCAGGTAATAGTAATGAATGAGGAGTGGTGCTGTGCAGTGGATCATAAGCAAATACAGAATGTGGGGGAAAGAAGCCCACATGAAGACTGCACAAATAGGGAGTTGGGGGCAATTGGGAGCTCCTTAAATTTTAAAATAGTATTTCATTAGAGCTGAATTTTTCCATTGCGTCCAGAATATCCAGTAGCTTATAGCTGCCAGTACCAACATAAATGTTACCGCTATACACTCTGCAGAAACGTATGCCTTACATTGAATTTGAGGCTTCTGGTTATTATAAATTACCCTGGGTATACCGGGGTGTACATTTTAGTTATTTGTTAATTAGCTGATTGAAACGTTAATGTAAAATTTGTTCCAGTAACGCCAGCAGTAGATAAACAGTTATCTGATAAGCCTATTCCTATGTTACTATGAAACAAGTGTCAGTAACCATAGCTCTAATAATATATTGCTAGAAGAGCAGTGACTTTTAATTTAAGCGTTCTTTTGACAGCACCGTTGTATAACTATGGGTGATATTGAGAATAGAACTTTCTTAATGGTATTTCACTAAGGATGTTTTACTTTAAACCTATGAATCAATGTGGAGTGTCATTCAGAGTATACTCTGTGTAGTGGAGATCACTTTTATGCTATTAGGTTATCTCCCATAGATACTCTGACTAGAATATCTGATACACGTATACAAGAAAATAAACAGAGTCACAAACGTTTTGAAACACCAGCTCTAAGCTACTAACAGATGCTCGCACTACTATGTGTACGTGTTTTTTATTATTTGCAGCTAACAGTTGCTTATACCTTAATACATATTTTACCCTACCTAGCTATACACATTAGCTCAATATATAATAGGGGTTCAATCCAGACCGTCAGTTAAAATAATTCATAATGATGCGACTGTGAAAATTGGTATAAGGACACAACAAGATCACTGTACCATTAAAAGGTTAATTTCCACATTTGGCACAATCAGTGCACAAACGAGTTGAAGCACTACATACCTATCAGCCAATAGGATTTTTCCTACCTTAATTCCGATTGGCTGATAGAATCCTATCAGCCAATTGGAATTCAAGGGATGCCATCTTGGATGACGTCACTTAAAGGAACCTTCATTTAGTGTTAGGACGTGGATGGAAGAGGATGCTCTGCGTCGGATGGATTGAAGATGGACCCGCTCCACTCTGGATGGAAGAAGATAGAAGATGCCACCTGGATGAAGACTTCTGCCGGTTTGGAGGTCCACTTGTGATCGTCTGGGTGAAGACGGCTCAAGGTAGGGTGTTCTTCAGGGGGTTAGTGTTAGGTTGTTTTAAGGGGGGATTGGGTGGGTTTTAGAGTAGGGTTGGGTGTGTGGGTGGTGGGTTTTAATGTTGGGGGGATTGTATTTCTTTTTTTACAGGTAAAAGAGCTGATTACTTTGGGGCAATGCCCCGCAAAAAGCCCCTTTAAGGGTTATTTGTAATTTAGTATAGGGTAGGGCTTTTTTATTTTGGAGTTCTTTTTTATTTTATTAGGGGGATTAGAGTAGGTCTAATTAGTTTAAAATTCTTGTAATTTTTTTTATTTTCTGTAATTTAGTGTGGGGGGGTTGTACTTTAGTTAATTGTATTTAATTGTAATTAGTTCTATTTAATTGTACTTAATTTATGTAATTATTTTAATGCTAGAGTAGTGTTAGGTGTAATTGTAACTCTTTGCTACGTAATTGTTACTTAGGTTAGATTTTATTTTACAGGTAATTGTGTATTTATTTTAGCTAGGTAGTTGTTAAATAGTTAATAACTATTTAATAACTATTGTACCTAGTTAAAATAAATACAAAGTTGCCTGTAAAATAAAAATAAATCCTAAAATAGCTACAATGTAACTATTAATTATATTGTAGCTATCTTAGGGTTTATTTTACAGGTAAGTATTTAGTTTTAAATAGGAATAATTTAGATAATAAAAGTAATATTTATTTAGATTTATTTAAATTATATTTAAGTTAGAGGGGTTAGGGTTAGACTTAGGTTTAGGGGTTAATATGTTTATTATAGTGGCGGCGGTTGTAGGGGGGGGCAGATTAGGGGTTATTAAATATAATGTAGGTGGCGGTGGGCTCCGGTAGCGGTGGTTTAGGGGTTAAACAATTTATTTAGTTGCAGCGGGGTACAGGATCGGCAGGATAGGGGTTATTAACTTTATGTAGGTGGCGGCGGTATAGGGGCAGCAGATTAGGGGTTAGCGGGGTCTGGGAGCGGCGGTTTAGGGGTTCATATATTTATTATAGTTGTGGCGGGGTCCGGGAGCCGCAGTTTAGGGGTTCATATATTTATTATATTAATATTACTTGACAGCACTACCCTCTCTTTACTCTTTACTCCAATAAATATCAATATAAAAAATCCCAGCAAACGAGTCTTAGATATCATAAACGTATTTTAATTTGTGGTTCTCCAATAATACATCATCTAAAATGTTTAAAAAAATGAATGTCCATTCTCATTCACACAAACCCCAGCCACCATGTAAATCCACTCCATAGAGTTATAAACAATCTGTCAAAGTGTATTCACACATCTTATATTCACACAAACTAAACCAATTATATCTATACAACTGGTATTAAACAACTACACCCCCCAGGCATCCCAGGAGGGTGTTGACCGGCACCACCTGCACCAAAAAAATCAAAAGGAATTGAATAAACTGAAAAAAAACTGAAAAAAATGTCTCTCAGCCTAAGCGGTAAAGGATTTGCAAAGTTCTTGAACAACAATGCTCACAAGTTGTAACAATCCTTATATCCTTGCAACGGATATTGTACTTTCACATTTTATATGTATGTTGTTTGTATCCATATGTATCAAACATTCATCTGTTGTATCTTGACTTTCCAGCCTAAACAATATAAATTCAATTTATTCTTGCGTGTTTCACAGAGTACCCTGTATATATGACACGTATATTTGTGGATATAAGTTCCAATAATTGTTATCCCTTCAGCCTTCTCATGTATGCTGCATTCATCTGTATATACCAAACTTTAGGCTGCTGTGTCTTAATACTGAGCTCATATAAACTTCAAACGGCTATGATAGTAACAGACTTAGTTCGTGATAATCCAACCTCACACTCTAAGATTTCACTTACAGTACGCATAAACAACATTCCATGCTCATATATCATAGTCTAAAGCTTGGCTCATGCCTTAAGTATTGGCAATTTTATGTATCATTTGTTGCAGCCGTTAGACATAACCTCCAATATGTAACAGTGTTACCTGAGTCTTGTTCCTCGTGTTCTCAAGTGTCACTGTGAGACTTACAATTGTTCAGTGTGGAAATGGAAAACTTTGGATGCTCCGGTCTCAGGCTCTGATGTCATACCGGAATGAGCTTTTTAGATCACGTAGTTAGATTGCGTAGTTTCTAAGACACAGAATAGCAGCAGGTGATGGCCTTTAGTGGTTCCGGCGCCCGAACAGGGACATGAACCCTGGACCTTCAGTCCCTGTTCGGCCACAGGAACCACTAGACGCCATCACCTGCTGCTATAAGGTCAGGAGGCTGCATTCCTTTGCCCATTACACAGATAACCCCTTCACCCCTATTCCCCACTTCAACTTATCTAAACCTTATCTAAAATAAACACACAGACACAGGACTTATGACGAAATGTGGTCACGATTTATTATTTATTGAATTTTGCCACCTTTAAGCTTTGTATTGCAAAAATCAGCCATAAATAAACTTTAAACACCAAACAATGCCACTGCATTAAAAACCAGAATTTTGGGAACCACGCCTAGGGGGGTGGACCACCACCACTACCCCCTGGCAGGGCAGTTGGAGAAGGGAAAACCCACGGCATAGTCCTCCCCCTAGATAGACCACCGGATCACCCCTCAGGGCTGAGTATGCCGCGGGATCCTCCCACCCCCCATTCTGTCCCACCCACGTGCCAGACCCAAACTTCACCGCTTGTTGTGATTGTATCACCTAATTACAAAAACAGCTGCCGATTTTTATCCTCCAGCCAGCGTAGACCACCAGGTCACCTGCTGCCCTTCGGTTGCGCTGTATTCTTCCCCTTATTGAGGAGCATGGGCGGCCTTACTGCGACTCAACCAATTAGTCAACATCCTGCCCTTAGCCGCGCAGCTACTGTTCTCTTCACGTGACCTCTCCGATTATTGCATCGTGTTCTGCTGCTTCTAGGGTGGGAGGGTGGGAAACAAAGAAAAAAGGTTAGTGACTACTCCTTGTAGTCCCCTTCCTTATATTCCCTCTTTCTCTGCCCCTTCCCTATCCATTCTCTTGACCAATGCCTGTTCTTTTGGCTCCAGAAGTCTTTTCCTCTTATCTTTGCTACAACCCCCCACCTGGCACACCTAAATCTCCTATTGTTCTCCCCCAGCAGCCCCTCCCTTATGACGTTCCCCTCACATACGTTCCATACACTAGTTTAAGGTCAGGCGGCTGCATTCCTTTGCCCATTACACAGATAACCCCTTTACGCCTATTCCCCACTTCAACTTATCTAAACCTTATCTAAAATAAACACACAGACACAGGACTTATGGCGAAATGTGGAAAGGTCACGATTTATTATTTATTGAATTTTGCCACCTTTAAGCTTTGTATTGCAAAATTCAGCCATAAATAAACTTTGAACACCAAACAATGCCACTGCATTAAAAAACAGAATTTTGGGAGCCACGCCTAGGGGGTTGGACCACCACCACCATCCCCTGGCAGGGCAGTTGGAGAAGGGAGAACCCACGGAATAGCCCTCCCCCTAGATAGACCACCGGATCACCCCTCAGGGTTGAGTATTCCGCGGGATCCTCCCACCCCCCATTCTGCCCTGCCCACGTGCCGGACCCAAACTTCACCGCCACCAAAAGAGCCCCTCTCTGTCGGCCAACACCTCTCCTCCACTGTGACATTTCCTTACCTTTACCAACTCCTGGCACATCCCTTTGATTTTCGCCAGCATCTGGTCATTCCCTTCATCCGTCAAGTGCACACCATCTTGCCTGAATAGCTCCTCGTTTTTTTGCCGCTATCAGTGGGTGCTCCATCACTCTGCCCCCTATCTCCCTCATTACCTTCGCTGCTACTTGATTCACCTTCCTCCTTGATCTATATCCCGCCTTACTCGTATACGAGTTCCTCCAGTACAATCTTGACACTATGTTGGACCATATCACCAGCACTGATGGCCATGCTACCTTTAACCATCTCATTCCTTCTGCCACTTTCTCTTCCAGCTCTCTGAGCGGGTATGCTCCTATATTGTTTTCCCTGAGGTGTATAATCAGGACATCAGGACATCCCCATCTTAACCTTGCCTGCTGTACTGTTGGCACTAACTCATCCCACCTAATCCCTCTTTTGCCTATCCATCTGATGCTAGCTTCCTTATGCAAAAAACCTATGTGTACCCCTTGCCCTGATGCTGCTGCCCTAGCCTGCACCCAATAAGCGTAGGAATGCCCCACTATCCAGACTCAATGTTTTGCCTGTAATAAAACAAATTTTACACGTTAGTAACTATTCATCTGCGCTTTTCCAACCTCTCCGCACACCAAACCAACATAGCAATAATAATACCATCTTATCTATATCCCTCCTGCCTTACTTTCTCACATCCTAATGTATGACTTATAGGCTGCCGATTTCCATATCCCCAGTTTTTTTATCTGTTCCTCTGAACAGCCTCTGCTTGCTGCAGCGGTTGCCACACCTTTGAGTTGCTAGATAACTTTTCACACAGGCCACCGGGCACAGTGTCCCTCCTGTCCCTACCATATTCAACCATGCCCCTTTTCCTTCTGTATCTGTCTTGGACCGTCTTACAAATACCAGCACTGCTTCCTCCCCACATCTCACGTCCCCTGTTTCTACTCCCCCTTTTCCTACCTTCCTGTTTTTTGGCAGCAGCTCCCCTATCCTCATTGCTTTGTGGAAAGCCCCTATGAATGCTGTCCTGAAGATTATCGCCTCGTCTGTGCTTGTGCAAACCACTGACAATACCCCTACCATTCTTTCCAATCTATCTTCTGTTATTGGTTCCCTCTTATCTGTTACATTCTCCTCATCTCTCCCCCATGCCCTCACAATCTTTTTCACTATGAACTTCTTAGTCCAATCTATTCCACCATATAGCTGCGTGCAATATGCTATCCCCGCTAGCACTGATCCTAACCGCTCTTTTTAAACCCCTTTTCTCCTTAGCTCAATCAACCTTTCTAGGAATCTTCCTTCCTCCCCTTCTCGTGTCCCCTTCCTATGCTTGCACCATAGTCCCCAATATTTTCTGTAAACTGCCCATTTAATTGGTGCCAGGGCCTTCGACGAGTTCCTTGATTCCGTCTATCCATTGCCAATCTGCCAAAGAAGTACAGGGCAACATTCACCTTCCTGTCTGGCATTGGGGGCTAAACCCTAAACTTCTCCCATTTAAAATGGGATAGCGTGTCCGCCACTACATTTCTGAAACCCGGAATATGTTTGGCCCTGATACAGATGTTATGCTTTAAACATTTTAGCACCAAATACCTTAGGTACCTAATTACTGGTAGCGATGATGCTGATAGAAGGTTGATGACCTCTACCACTCCCCTGCTGTCCGACCGACAGATTAATTTTCTATTTGCTAACTCCTCACCCCATAATTCTATTGCTACCACTATGGGGAATAGCTCCAGCAGTTGCAAGTTCTTAACCCAATCCATTTCCTTCCATCTTTCTGGTCACCCTCCTGCGCACCACTTTCCCCCTTTCCATAAAAAACTCAAGTTCCTCCGCTAGAATTTCCTTCTCCCAAATCCTCACCCCATTAAACTGGATCAAGAATGAATCCCACACTTTGAGATCTTACTTCAATTATCTGGTTATTCTGATTTTATGTTCTGGCTTCTTTATTCCACAGGTACTCAACTCCAATCTTCTCTTAAATACTCTGCCCACTGGTATAACCTTACACACAAAGTTCAAAATTCCTAGGACTTTCTCCATTTCCCTGAGCGATATTTTTCTACTCCCTACAATTTCCCTTTTCAGATCCCTGGCCTTTTTCCCCTTCTCCTCTGGTAACTGGCATTGGCCCTTCACGGAATCTATGACTATACCTAGCAAGACTAGCTTGGTACAAGGCCCCTCTATCTTCTCCATAGCTACCGGTACTCCCAAAATTTTCCAACATTCCCAACTAATTCACCTATAACCTTTCGCAATCGTTAGCTCCCGCTAAGCCCATACACTGTGTGCAGAATTATTAGGCAAATGAGTATTTTGACCACATCATCCTCTTTATGCATGTTGTCTTACTCCAAGCTGTATAGGCTCGAAAGCCTACTACCAATTAAGCATATTAGGTGATGTGCATCTCTGTAATGAGAAGGGGTGTGGTCTAATGACATCAACACCCTATATCAGGTGTGCATAATTATTAGGCAACTTCCTTTCCTTTGGCAAAATGGGTCAAAAGAAGGACTTGACAGGCTCAGAAAAGACAAAAATAGTGAGATATCTTGCAGAGGGATGCAGCACTCTTAAAATTGCAAAGCTTCTGAAGCGTGATCATCGAACAATCAAGCGTTTCATTCAAAATAGTCAACAGGGTCGCAAGAAGCGTGTGGAAAAACCAAGGCGCAAAATAACTGCCCATGAACTGAGAAAAGTCAAGCGTGCAGCTGCCAAGATGCCACTTGCCACCAGTTTGGCCATATTTCAGAGCTGCAACATCACTGGAGTGCCCAAAAGCACAAGGTGTGCAATACTCAGAGACATGGCCAAGGTAAGAAAGGCTGAAAACGACCACCACTGAACAAAACACACAAGCTGAAACGTCAAGTCTGGGCCAAGAAATATCTCAAGACTGATTTTTCTAAGGTTTTATGGACTGATGAAATGAGAGTGAGTCTTGATGGGCCAGATGGATGGGCCCGTGGCTGGATTGGTAAAGGGCAGAGAGCTCCAGTCCGACTCAGATGCCAGCAAGGTGGAGGTGGAGTACTGGTTTGGGCTGGTATCATCAAAGATGAGCTTGTGGGGCCTTTTCGGGTTGAGGATGGAGTCAAGCTCAACTCCCAGTCCTACTGCCAGTTTCTGGAAGACACCTTCTTCAAGCAGTGGTACAGGAAGAAGTCTGCATCCTTCAAGAAAAACATGATTTTCATGCAGGACAATGCTCCATCACACGCGTCCCAAGTACTCCACAGCGTGGCTGGCAAGAAAGGGTATAAATGAAGAAAATCTAATGACATGGCCTCCTTGTTCACCTGATCTGAACACCATTGAGAACCTGTGGTCCATCATCAAATGTGAGATTTACAAGGAGGGAAAACAGTACACCTCTCTGAACAGTGTCTGGGAGGCTGTGGTTGCTGCTGCACGCAATGTTGATGGTGAACACATCAAAACACTGACAGAATCCATGGATGGCAGGCTTTTGAGTGTCCTTGCAAAGAAAGGTGGCTATATTGGTCATTGATTTGTTTTTGTTTTGTTTTTGAATGTCAGAAATGTATATTTGTGAATGTTGAGATGTTATATTGGTTTCACTGGTAAAAATAAATAATTGAAATGGGTATATATTTGTTTTTTGTTAAGTTGCCTAATAATTATGCACAGTAATAGTCACCTGCACACACAGATATCCCCCTAAAATAGCTATAACTAAAAACAAACTAAAAACTACTTCCAAAACTATTCAGCTTTGATATTAATGAGTTTTTTGGGTTCATTGAGAACATGGTTGTTGTTCAATAATAAAATTAATCCTCAAAAATACAATTCGCCTAATAATTCTGCACTCCCTGTACACAAAAAAAAATCATCTAAATAGTGAAAAACATTGTCCATACCAGACTTCTTAATGCTTAACCAATGCAAAAAAGAACTAAACGAAATTGAACACCCTATGGGTAAACTTTTATCAACATAATAGTTGCCATTAAAACTTGCAACCCCTTAATTTAAAACTCTCTGGGTTAAGGGGCAACAAATTAAATGCTGAATCTATGTCAATTTTTTATAACAAAGATCCCTTACCCAAAGCCCGCACCATATGCACTGCCCTGTCAAAAGACTGGTATTCAACAAATGAATCATTTTTAGCTATTGCATCATTTACTGCCCCTCCCCTAAGGTAAGATAGGTGTTGGATCATCCTGTACTTGCCCTACTTCTTCTTTGGGAATACGTCTACGGGATACACTACTAAATCCTCAATTTTTTTTTCTTTAAATGTGCCTGCCAACCTCCCTAATTTTACCTCCTTGTCCAATTTCTCTTGCAGCAAACTGGTACCACAAAACCCTCAGACAAACTATGCTCTAGAAATTTTCTATCCTTTATGTTCTCATATGCCTGTAGTTCCTGTAACAACCTATCTATCTTCATAGGTGTTTTGGCCAACCCCCAATCCAACTCCACTGCTGGTATTACCCTGCCCTTGAAAGGACTACCAGGGCCTATTCACATTGCCCCTTTTACAATCCACACCAGAGTGACTTCCGTTACAATATCTACACACATGCCTATATTTACAGGAATTCCCTCTATCACACCTCTTATCGTAAAGACAAAATTATTTTTCTGCCATAGCATGGTGTTTATCAGCTTATATCCCCTATGCAACCCCTCCTCCTAGTGACATCACGCATATTAATTAATTAATCAATCCAGGAGAAGCATGACCATCTGAAACTGTAAACCTGGCTTATCTAGTTTACATAGCTTCTAAACAATGCCTTAGCTTAAAACAACAAACCACCCCTTACTTCCCTTTGCTAACAAAGTAACCTCTTTAAGCTGTTCCCTTAGTATTCTGTCAGTACACTGTACTAAGGAATTTAAACTTTAGTTTTCCCTTCCCTGTAATCCCATTAATTTATAACCTTCCCTTCTCCTGAATGATTTTCTTTAATTAATAATAATAAATACCAACACAAAAGTTTGGCGTTCTCTCCCCTTCATTAGATATTTTGTTCATTAGAATATCTTGGAGGTGTATTCAATAAATATTAGTACAATTTAGGAGTGCCCTCCTAATGAGATTATTTATGGATTATAAACATCAATAATTAATTACAATACAGTAATACATTTTTTGTCAGCAATACCTCCAATTCATATAGTAGAATCTTAGCAGTGCACCCCAGAAAATTGTTATATAATCTCAGTAGCGCACTCCAAAATAATACTATTGAGATATCTAGCAATTAATGACAATACAATTATTAACAAATATTAATATTTAATCCCAAATAAAATATTTCCTAATTTCTGAACAGGTTTTTATTATTTTTTGTTTTATTTTTTTTTATAAACAGTGATTATATTTATGCAGTAAATAGAATATTGATTATGACCAGATACATATTAATTGATTTTACCATATTACAATTATAATATAAAGCAAGGTATAGAAATATTTAGATTAATTAATATTCAATTAAATCGTCTGTATCCTGGATATGGTACCATATTATTAGGAATTAAAGGGACACCGAACACAAACCCCCTCCCCCGTGACTTAGACAGAGCATGCAACCCCTAAAAAACCCCTAATCTACTCCCCCCATCAAATACTCCATGCCCTCCTGCTCTCCCTATCCAAAAAGAAGGCATCTAAGCTTTTTTCATAGTTCAGAACTTTGGACAGCACTTTTTTATTGGTGGAAGAATTTATCCACCAATCAGCAAGGACAACAAAGGTTGTTCACCAAAAATGGGCCAACATCTAAACTTACATTCTTGCATTTCACATAAAGATACCAAGAGAACAAAGAAAACCCGACTATAGGAGCGAACCAGAGAACCCGGCCATAAATCTCATGTCCCATCCGAATCACGAAAGAAAAAACCCGGGCCCAGCGTCCCCTGAACTTTAAATAAAAATAATAAACATCAAATATCACAATTTAATGTTACTAGATATAACAATTATAATTCGCCAGTAGCAATAACCAATTCGGCATATGGCTTATTTAAAAACGTTTAGCTAGCAAATGTCCAAACCGAATAGAATTCCTGGCTGTATAATATAGCTATCTAACCAAAATAGTCTTACATGACTTAAATAATCAATCAGAGCAATGTATACCTACAAACAGATAAATATATAAACCAATACAGCCTAATAAGCCTGCTATAGCCACAATACAATTTCAAACACATTTACCAGTAACTAAAAATTAATTTATGACATAAAATACAAAAAAAAACTTTTTCCACAGTGATAAATTCGCTAATGCTAGTATAATTATTATATAGGATACACTAATATATTTAATATTAATTTATAGACATAACAATACACATTTAAATCACAGCTTCAGCTATGCTATTGCTATAAAGAAAGCTTAAGCAGTAGTACCAATTTATACGTTACCAGCAGCAATTTAGCAATGATTGAGCTTTCAACATCCAAAGTTCTTTCCCAAACAAAGAAAAAACAGAATTTATGCTTACCTGATAAATTACTTTCTCCAACGGTGTGTCCGGTCCACGGCGTCATCCTTACTTGTGGGATATTCTCTTCCCCAACAGGAAATGGCAAAGAGCCCAGCAAAGCTGGTCATATGATCCCTCCTAGGCTCCGCCTACCCCAGTCATTCGACCGACGTACAGGAGGAAATATGCATAGGAGAAACCATATGATACCGTGGTGACTGTAGTTAGAGAAAATAATTCATCAGACCTGATTAAAAAAACCAGGGCGGGCCGTGGACCGGACACACCGTTGGAGAAAGTAATTTATCAGATAAGCATAAATTCTGTTTTCTCCAACATAGGTGTGTCCGGTCCACGGCGTCATCCTTACTTGTGGGAACCAATACCAAAGCTTTAGGACACGGATGAAGGGAGGGAGCAAATCAGGTCACCTAAATGGAAGGCACCACGGCTTGCAAAACCTTTCTCCCAAAAATAGCCTCTGAAGAAGCAAAAGTATCAAATTTGTAAAATTTGGCAAAAGTGTGCAGTGAAGACCAAGTCACTGCCTTACATATCTGGTCAACAGAAGCCTCGTTCTTGAAGGCCCATGTGGAAGCCACAGCCCTAGTGGAGTGAGCTGTGATTCTTTCAGGAGGCTGCCGTCCGGCAGTCTCATATGCCAAACGGATAATGCTTTTAAGCCAAAAAGAAAGAGAGGTAGAAGTTGCTTTTTGACCTCTCCTTTTACCAGAATAAACAAAAAACAAAGAAGAAGTTTGTCTGAAATCTTTAGTGGCCTCTAAATAGAATTTTAGAGCACGGACTACGTCCAAATTGTGTAACAAACGTTCCTTCTTTGAAACTGGATTCGGACACAAAGAAGGTACAACTATCTCCTGGTTAATATTTTTGTTGGAAACAACTTTCGGAAGAAAACCAGGCTTAGTACGCAAAACCAACTTATCTGCATGGAACACCAGATAGGGCGGAGAACACTGCAGAGCAGATAACTCAGAAACTCTTCTAGCAGAAGAAATTGCAACCAAAAACAGAACTTTCCAAGATAATAACTTAATATCTACGGAATGTAAGGGTTCAAACGGAACCCCTTGAAGAACTGAAAGAACCAGATTAAGACTCCAGGGAGGAGTCAAAAGTCTGTAAACAGGCTTGATTCTAACCAGAGCCTG
The DNA here is from genome assembly GCF_027579735.1 of Bombina bombina. NCBI lineage: Eukaryota > Metazoa > Chordata > Amphibia > Anura > Bombinatoridae > Bombina > Bombina bombina. The sequence continues at coordinate 694,788,296 of NC_069499.1, read as the reverse complement.
AACAAACGCTTGAACGTCTGGCACAGCTGCCAGCCTTTTGTGAAGTAAAACAGATAACGCAGAAATCTGTCCCTTCAGAGAACTTGCAGATAATCCCTTCTCCAAACCCTCTTGTAGAAAGGATAAAATCCTAGGAATTTTAATCTTGTTCCATGGGAATCCTTTAGATTCACACCAATAGATATATTTTTTCCATATCTTATGGTAAATTTTTCTAGTTACAGGCTTTCTAGCCTGAATCAGAGTATCTATTACAGAATCTGAAAACCCACGCTTTGATAAAATCAAGCGTTCAATCTCCAAGCAGTCAGTTGGAGAGAGACCAGATTCGGATGCACGAATGGACCTTGAACAAGAAGGTCCTGTCTCAAAGGTAGCTTCCATGGTGGAGCCGATGACATATTCACCAGGTCTGCATACCAAGTCCTGCGTGGCCACGCAGGAGCTATCAAGATTACCGAAGCCCTCTCCTGGTTGATCCTGGCTACCAGCCTGGGAATGAGAGGAAACGGTGGGAAAACATAAGCTAGGTTGAAGGTCCAAGGTGCTACTAGTGCATCTACTAGAGTCGCCTTGGGATCCCTGGATCTGGACCCGTAACAAGGAACCTTGAAGTTCTGACGAGACGCCATCAGATCCATGTCTGGAATGCCCCATAATTGAGTTATTTGGGCAAAGATTTCCGGGTGGAGTTCCCACTCCCCCGGATGGAATGTCTGACGACTCAGAAAATCCGCTTCCCAATTTTCCACCCCTGGGATGTGGATTGCAGACAAGTGGCAGGAGTCATCCTCCGCCCATTGAATTATCTTGATCACTTCCTCCATTGCCAGGGAACTTCTTGTTCCCCCCCGATGGTTGATATATGCAACTGTCGTCATGTTGTCTGATTGAAACCTTATGAATTTGGCCTTTGCTAGATGAGGCCAAGCTTTGAGAGCATTGAATATCGCTCTTAGTTCCAGAATGTTTATCGGGAGAAGAGATTCTTCCCGAGACCATAGACCCTGAGCCTTCAGGGGTTCCCAGACCGCGCCCCAGCCCACCAGACTGGCGTCAGTCGTGACAATGACCCACTCTGGTCTGCGGAAGCTCATTCCCTGTGACAGATTGTCCGGGTTCAGCCACCAACGGAGTGAATCTCTGGTCCTTTGATCTACTTGAATCGTCGGAGACAAGTCTGTATAATCCCCATTCCACTGTTTGAGCATGCACAGTTGTAATGGTCTTAGATGAATTCGTGCAAAAGGAACTATGTCCATTGCTGCAACCATCAATCCTATTACTTCCATGCACTGCGCTATGGAAGGACGAAGAACAGAATGAAGAACCTGACAAGAGCTTAGAAGTTTTGATTTTCTGACCTCTGTCAGGAAAATTCTCATTTCTAAGGAGTCTATTATTGTTCCCAAGAAGGGAACTCTTGTCGACGGGGAAAGAGAGCTCTTTTCTATGTTTACTTTCCATCCGTGAGATCTGAGAAAGGCTAGGACTATGTCGGTATGAGCCTTTGCTTTTGACAGAGACGACGCTTGAATCAGGATGTCGTCCAAGTACGGTACTACTGCAATGCCCCTCGGTCTTAGAACCGCTAGAAGGGACCCTAGTACCTTTGTGAAAATTCTCGGAGCAGTGGCTAATCCGAAAGGAAGTGCCACAAACTGGTAATGCTTTTCCAGAAAAGCGAATCTTAGGAACTGATGATGTTCCTTGTGGATAGGAATATGGAGGTACGCATCCTTTAAATCCACCGTGGTCATAAATTGACCTTCCTGGATGGTAGGAAGGATCGTTCGAATGGTTTCCATTTTGAATGATGGAACCCTGAGAAATTTGTTTAGGATCTTGAGATCTAGAATTGGTCTGAACGTTCCCTCTTTTTTGGGAACTATGAACAGGTTGGAGTAAAATCCCATCCCTTGTTCTCTTATTGGAACTGGATGAATTACTCCCATCCTTAACAGGTCTTCTACACAATGTAAGAATGCCTGTCTTTTTATTTGGTTTGAAGATAATTGAGACCTGTGGAACCTTCCCCTTGGGGGTAGTTCCTTGAATTCCAGGAGATAACCTTGAGAAACTATTTCTAGTGCCCAAGGATCCTGAACATCTCTTGCCCAGGCCTGAGCAAAGAGAGAAAGTCTGCCCCCCACCAGATCCGGTCCCGGATCGGGGGCCATCCCTTCATGCTGTTTTGGTAGCAGTGGCGGGCTTCTTGGCCTGCTTACCCTTGTTCCAGCCTTGCATCGGTCTCCAGGCTGGTTTGGGTTGAGAAGTATTACCCTCTTGCTTAGAGGATGTAGAAGCAGAGGCTGGTCCGTTTCTGCGAAAGGGACGAAAATTAGGCTTATTTCTAGCCTTAAAAGACCTATCCTGAGGAAGGGCGTGGCCCTTTCCTCCGGTGATGTCTGAAATAATCTCTTTCAAATCAGGACCAAACAGTGTTTTGCCCTTGAAAGGGATGTTAAGCAATTTTGTCTTGGAAGACACATTCGCTGACCAAGACTTTAGCCAGAGCGCTCTGCGCGCCACGATAGCAAACCCTGAATTTTTCGCCGCTAATCTCGCTAATTGCAAAGCGGCATCTAGAATAAAAGAGTTAGCCAATTTGAGTGCATGAACTCTGTCCATAATCTCCTCATACGAAGATTCCTTATCGAGCGACTTTTCTAGTTCTTCGAACCAGAAACACGCTGCCGTAGTGACAGGAACAATGCATGAAATTGGTTGAAGAAGGTAACCTTGCTGAACAAACATTCTTTTAAGCAAACCCTCTAATTTCTTATCCATAGGATCTTTAAAAGCACAACTATCTTCAATGGGAATAGTAGTGCGTTTGTTTAGAGTAGAGACTGCCCCCTCGACCTTAGGGACTGTCTGCCATAAGTCCTTTCTGGGGTCGACTATAGGAAATAATTTCTTAAATATAGGGGGAGGCACAAAAGGTATGCCGGGCCTTTCCCATTCCTTGTTTACTATGTCCGCCACCCGCTTGGGTATAGGAAAAACATTGGGGGGCACCGGAACCTCTAGGAACTTGTCCATCTTACATAATTTCTCTGGAATGACCAAATTGTCACAATCATCCAGAGTAGATAATACCTCCTTAAGCAGTGCGCGGAGATGTTCTAATTTAAATTTAAATGTTACAACATCAGGTTCAGCTTGTTGAGAAATTTTCCCTGAATCTGAAATTTCTCCCTCAGACAAAACCTCCCTCCTGGCCCCTTCAGATTGGTGTGAGGGTATGTCAGAAGCGTTATCATCAGCGTCCTCTTGCTCTTCAGTGTTTAAAACAGAGCAATCGCGCTTTCTTTGATAAGTAGGCATTTTAGATAAAATATTTTTAATAGAATTATCCATAACAGCCGTTAATTGTTGCATAGTAATAAGTATTGGCGCACTAGATGTACTAGGGGCCTCTTGTGTGGGCAAAACTGGTGTAGACACAGAAGGGGGTGATGCAGTACCATGCTTACTCCCCTCATCTGAAGACTCATCTTGGGCACTATTATTATCTGTGGCATCATTGTCCCTACTTTGTTTGGACACCATGTCACAATTATCACATATATTTAAATGGGGAGACACATTGGCATTCATACATATAGAACATCGTTTATCTGATGGTTCAGACATGTTAAACAGGCTTAAACTTGTCAACAAAGCACAAAAAACGTTTTAAAATGAAACCGTTACTGTCACTTTAAATTTTAAACAGAACACACTTTATTACTGAAAATGCGAAAAAGTATGAAGCAATTGTTCAAAATTCACCAAAATTTCACCACATTGTCTTAAAGCCTTAAAAGTATTGCACACCAAATTTGGAAGCTTTAACCCTTAAAATAACGGAACCGGAGCCGTTTTTACATTTAACCCCTATACAGTCCCAGGAATCTGCTTTGCTGAGACCCAACCAAGCCCAGAGGGGAATACGATACCAAATGACGCCTTCTATAAGCTTTTTCAGTGGATCCTAGCTCCTCACACATGCATCTGCATGCCTTGCCTTCCAAAAACAACTGCGCATTAGTGGCGCGAAAATGAGGCTCTGCCTATGACTAGAGAAGGCCCCCATCTGAAAAAGGTGTCCATACAGTGCCTGCCGTTTTTTAACAACAATCCCCAAGATTATAATAACTATAAAGCGCTATAATCTGTCAAATATGCTTAGCAAGTAATCGTTTTAGCCCAGAAAAATGTCTACCAGTTTTTTAAGCCCTTATAAAGCCTTTATTCTTTTACTAAATCTAAGAAAATGGCTTACCGGTCCCCATAGGGAAAATGACAGCCTTCTAGCATTACCAAGTCGTGTTAGAAATGTGGCCATCATACCTCAGGCAGAAAAGTCTGCCAACTGCTTCCCCCAACTGAAGTTACTTCATCTCAACAGTCCTGTGTGGAAACAGCAATCGATTTTAGTAACGTCTGCTAAAATCATCTTCCTCTCACAAACAGAAATCTTCTTCTCTTTTCTGTTTCAGAGTAAATAGTACATACCAGCACTATTTTAAAATAACAAACACTTGATTGAAGAATAAAACTACATTTAAACACCAAAAAACTATTAGCCATCTCCGTGGAGATGTTGCCTGTGCAACGGCAAAGAGAATGACTGGGGTAGGCGGAGCCTAGGAGGGATCATATGACCAGCTTTGCTGGGCTCTTTGACATTTCCTGTTGGGGAAGAGAATATCCCACAAGTAAGGATGACGCCGTGGACCGGACACACCTATGTTGGAGAAAAGGTTAGTGACTACTCCTTGCAGTCCCCTTCCTTATATCCCCTCTTTCTCTTCACCTTCCCTATACATTCTCTTGACCAATGCCTGTTCTTTTGGCTCCAGCAGTATTTTCCTCTTATCTTTGCTACAACCCCCCTCCTGGCACACCTAAATCTCCTATTGTTCTCCCCCAGCAGCCCCTCCCTTATGACGTTCCCCTCACATACGTTTCATACGTTCCATACACTAGTTTTATGTGTCTTAGAAACTACGCAATCTAAAAAGCTCATTCCGGTATGACAACGGAGCCTGGGACCGGAGCGTCCGAAGTTTTCCATTTCCACACTGAACAATTGTAAGTCTCACAGTGACACTTGAGAACACGAGGAACAAGACTCAGGTAACACTGTTACATATCAGAGGTTATGTAGCAAAAAAAGGGGGTTAAATAAACTAGCGCTTAAGAGTTAATATCCCTTGCCCTATTCTCCTACTATCTACTTCCCAGATAGAAAGGTGTATAAAGTGAAAAAGTTATGGAGATTAGGCGCTTAATCTGCAAAAGGGATAAAGGTGTGTATGGAGGTCGTTAGCTAAATATGTAGAAAAAACTGGACCTTGGACAGAATAAGTGAAAAATTCTTCTACAATTTATTTTCAAAATAAAAACATGATAATACCAAGATAAAATAAATCACAATCCCTAAGTGTTGCAACACTATATCGATCAATTCATAAAATTTCTAAAATTCAGATATACATTTGTTTCATACACAAATAAAAGGATTTATCTGCTCTTTTGTATCCTTTGTTCAAAGATTTTAGATAGAATATATTCTTTTATTTCAACACAATTAATAATATTTGTCTCTATTTGATATTTTATATCTATATTTCATCAGCTTTAAAATTACAAATATGTAGCAAAAACTAACAATTAGTTAAAACAATTTAAATGCAAGATTATAAATGGTGTCCCCACAATGGCTGTTTACTTATATTGGTTATAATTTATATTGGTTATAATTTTGTGTATCTAAAAAGTTCATCAAAGCATTTGTAAGTAATTGGAGATAAATTACTGAGGGCTGTGTTCTTTATCCTTATATTTATGTTGTGATATATTAAGGTTTCACAGTTACCTCTTTGTATCCTCAGTGAGCTTAATTTGTAGAAAAGGAATGTTCCAAACAGTGTTTAGGGGTGATTTTCTTACCCTCTCTTGTGAGCTGTTACTACTCACGGCTTCCCAGCGGTTCCTATGTGTCCTCAGTTTGACTCTCAGACAAGGGGTTCCGGTAGGTAATTTTCTTTGTGTTACCTTGTCACTGGTCTTTGTAGAAGTGCTCTGATTACAGCACCAAACTGTAGACAATCCTTTTGTTTCTGTAACTTGCGCAAGTTAGCTTTTGTGTTTGTAGTTCCTCAATCTCCTGCACTTAAGTACTTCTGTACGCAGGAAAAAAACAGGCTTTTTCTTTCTTGGTGTTCACACAGATATCAACATGTTTCGCCAGCAACCCTGGCTTTATCAAGATCCCCTAAACACTGTTTGGAACATTCCTTTTCTACAAATTAAGCTCACTGAGGATACAAAGAGGTAACTGTGAAACCTTAATATATCACAACATAAATATAAGGATAAAGAACACAGCCCTCAGTAATTTATCTCCAATTACTTACAAATGCTTTGATGAACTTTTTAGATACACAAAATTATAACCAATATAAGTAAACAGCCATTGTGGGGACACCATTTATAATCTTGCATTTAAATTGTTTTAACTAATTGTTAGTTTTTGCTACATATTTGTAATTTTAAAGCTGATGAAATATAGATATAAAATATCAAATAGAGACAAATATTATTAATTGTGTTGAAATAAAAGAATATATTCTATCTAAAATCTTTGAACAAAGGATACAAAAGAGCAGATAAATCCTTTTATTTGTGTATGAAACAAATGTATATCTGAATTTTAGAAATTTTATGAATTGATCGATATAGTGCTGCAACACTTAGGGATTGTGATTTATTTTATCTTGGTATTATCATGTTTTTATTTTGAAAATAAATTGTAGAAGAATTTTTCACTTATTCTGTCCAAGGTCCAGTTTTTTCTACATATTTAGCTAACGACCTCCATACACACCTTTATCCCTTTTGCAGATTAAGCGCCTAATCTCCATAACTTTTTCACCATATCAGAGGTTATGTCTAATGGCTGCACAAATGATACATAAAATTGCCAATACTTAAGGCATGAGCCGTGCTTTAGACTACGATATATGAGCATGGAAAGTTGTTTATGTGTACTGTGAGTGAAATCTTAGAGTGTGATTATCACAGACTAAGTCTGTTACTATCATAGCCGTTTGAAGTTTATATGAGCTCAGTATTAAGACACGGCAGCCTAAAGTTTGGTATATACAGATGAATGCAGCATACATGAGAAGGCTGAAGGGATAACAATTATTGGAACTTATATCCACAAATATATGTGACTGTCATATATACAGGGTACTCTGTGAAACATGCAAGCATATATTGCATTTATATTGTTGAGGCTGGAAAGTCAAGATGCAACAGATGAATGTTTGATACATATGGATACAAACAACACACATATAAAATGTGAAAGTATAATATCCGTTGCAAGGATATAAGGATTGTTACAACTTGTAAGCCGTGTTGTTTAAGAACTTTGCAAGTCCTTTACCGCTTAGGCTGAGAGACATTTTTTCAGTTTTTTTCAGTTTATTCAATTCCTTTTGATATTTTTTGGTGCAGGTGGTGCCGGTCAACACCCCCCTGGGGCGCCTGGGGGTTGTAGTTGTTTAATACCAGTTGTATAGATATAATTGGTTTAGCTTGTGTGAATAGATGATGTGTGAATACACTTTGACAAAGTGTGATTGTTTATAACTCTATGGAGTGGATTTACATGGTGGCTGGGGTTTGTGTGAATGAGAATGGACATTCATTTTTTGAAGCATTTCAGATGATGTATTATTGAAGAACCACAAATTAAAATACGTTTATGATATCTAAGACTAGTTTGCTCTGATTTTTAAAATATTTATTATAGTTGCGGCAGGGTCCGAGAGCGGCGGTTTCGAGGTTTATAAGTATAATGTAGGTAGCAGTGGTGTAGGAGGGGCAGATTAGGGGTTAAAAAGTATAATGTAGGTGGCGGCAGTGTAGGGGGAGGCAGATTAGGGGTGTTTAGACTCAGGGTACATGTTAGGGTGTTAGGTGCAGACGTTCCCATAGAAATAAATTAACAAAAAATTACCAATGGCACTACTTCTATGTTATAGACCTATTTGTATCTTAAATTGTGCCACTAAAGTACAGCTAGATGTGGGTACTTAGTGTATGAATATGAATACTTAAATATACAAGAGAAAAGCATACACATAGACAGCACTCCTAGGTCAAATTGCAAACTTGTTGCAAATAACAATCACGTAGGCCTAGATTTGGAGTTTTGCGTTAGCCGTGAAAACCAGCGTTAGAGGCTCCTAACGCTGGTTTTAGGCTACCTCCGGTATTTGGAGTCCCTCAAAAAAGGGTCTAACGCTCACTTTTCAGCCGCGACTTTTCCATACCGCAGATCCCCTTACGTCATTTGCGTATCCTATCTTTTCAATGGGATCTTTCTAACTCCGGTATTTAGAGTCGTGTCTGAAGTGAGCGTTAGAATTCTAACGACAAAACTCCAGCCGCAGAAAAAAGTCAGTAGTTAAGAGCTTTCTGGGCTAACGCCGGTTCATAAAGCTCTAAAGTACACTAACACCCATAAACTACCTATGTAACCCTAAACCGAGGTCCCCCCACATCGCCGCCACTCGATTAAATTTTTTTAACTTTTCAGCCGCGACTTTTCCATACTGCAGATCCCCTTACGTCATTTGCGTATCCTATCTTTTCAATGGGATCTTTCTAACTCCGGTATTTAGAGTCGTGTCTGAAGTGAGCATTAGAATTCTAACGACAAAACTCCAGCCGCAGAAAAAAGTCAGTAGTTAAGAGCTTTCTGGGCTAACGCCGGTTCATAAAGCTCTAAAGTACACTAACACCCATAAACTACCTATGTAACCCTAAACCGAGGTCCCCCCACATCGCCGCCACTCGATTCAATTTTTTTAACCCCTAATCTGCCGACCGCCACCTACGTTATACTTATGTACCCCTAATCTGCTGCCCCTAACACCGCCGACCCCTGTATTATATTTATTAACCCCTAATCTGCCCCCCACAACGTCGCCAACTACCTACAATAATTAACCCCCAATCTGCCGACCGCAAAGCGCCGCCACCTACATTATAGCTATGTACCCCTAATCTGCTGCCCCTAACACCGCCGACCCCTATATTATATTTATTAACCCCTAATCTGCCCCCCACAACGTCGCCTCCACATGCCTACACTTATTAACCCCTCATCTGCCGACCGGACCGCACCGCTACTATAATAAAGTTATTAACCCCTAATCCGCATCACTAACCCTATAATAAATAGTATTAACCCCTAATCTGCCCTCCCTAACATCGCCGACACCTAACTTCAAACATTAACCCCTAATCTGCCGAACGGAGCTCACAACTATTCTAATAAATGTATTAACCCCTAAAGCTAAGTCTAACCCTAACACTAACACCCCCCTAAATTAAATATAATTTTAATCTAATGAAATTAATTAACTCTTATTAAATAAATTATTCCTATTTAAAACTAAATACTTACCTGTAAAATAAATCCTAATATAGCTACAATATAAATTATAATTACATTGTAGCTATTTTAGGATTAATATTTATTTTACAGGCAACTTTGTAATTATTTTAACCATGTACAATAGCTATTAAATAGTTAAGAACTATTTAATAGTTACCTAGTTAAAATAATTACAAAATTACCTGTAAAATAAATCCTAACCTAAGTTACAATTAAACCTAACACTATACTATCATTAAATTAATTAAATAAAATACCTACAATTACCTACAATTAAACCTAACACTACACTATCAATAAATTAATTAAATACAATATCTACAAATAACTACAATAAAATAAACTAACTAAAGTACAAAAAATAAAAAAGAACTAAGTTACAAAAAATAAAAAAATATCTACAAACATAAGAAAAATATTACAACAATTTTAAACTAATTACACCTACTCTAAGCCCCCTAATAAAATAACAAAGACCCCCAAAATAACAAAATGTCCTACCCTATTCTAAATTACTAAAGTTCAAAGCTCTTTTACCTTACCAGCCCTGAACAGGGCCCTTTGCGGGGCATGCCCCAAGAAGTTCAGCTCTTTTGCCTGTAAAAAAACATACAATACCCCCCCCCCAACATTACAACCCACCACCCACATACCCCTAATCTAACCCAAACCCCCCTTAAATAAACCTAACACTAAGCCCCTGAAGATCTTCCTTCCTTATCTTCACCATACCAGGTTCACCGATATGTCCTGAAGAGCTCCTCCGATGTCCTGATCCAAGCCCAAGCGGGGGGCTGAAGAGGTCCATGATCCGGCTGAAGTCTTCATCCAAGCGGGAGCTGAAGAGGTCCATGATCCGGATGAAGTCTTCATCCAAGTGGGAGCTGAAGAGGTCCATGATCCGGATGAAGTCTTCATCCAAGCGGGAGCTGAAGAGGTCCATGATTCGGATGAAGTCTTCTATCAACGGCATCTTCAATCTTCTTTCTTCGGGAGCCATCATCTTCCATCCGACGCGGAACATCCTCTTCTCCCGACGCCTACTAGCCGAATGAAGGTTCCTTTAAGGGACGTCATCCAAGATGGCGTCCCTCGAATTCCGATTGGCTGATAGGATTCTATCAGCCAATCGGAATTAAGGTAGGAATATTCTGATTGGCTGATGGAATCAGCCAATCAGAATCAAGTTCAATCTGATTGGCTGATCCGATCAGCCAATCAGATTGAGCTCGCATTCTATTGGCTGATCGGAACAGCCAATAGAATGCAAGCTCAATCTGATTGGCTGATCGGATCAGCCAATCGGATTGAACTTGATTCTGATTGGCTGATTCCATCAGCCAATCAGAATTTTCCTACCTTAATTCCGATTGGCTGATAGAATCCTATCAGCCAATCGGAATTTGAGGGACGCCATCTTGGATGATGTCCCTTAAAGGAACCTTCATTCGGCTAGTAGGCGTCGGGAGAAGAGGATGTTCCGCGTCGGATGGAAGATGATGGCTCCCGAAGAAAGAAGATTGAAGATGCCGTTGATAGAAGACTTCATCCGGATCATGGACCTCTTCAGCTCCCACTTGGATGAAGACTTCAGCGGGATCATGGACCTCTTCAGCCCCCCGCTTGGTCTTGGATCAGGACATCGGAGGAGCTCTTCAGGACGGATTGGTGAACCTGGTATGGTGAAGATAAGGTAGGAAGATCTTCAGGGGCTTAGTGTTAGCTTTATTTAAGGGGGGTTTGGGTTAGATTAGGGGTATGTGGGTGGTGGGTGGTGGGTTGTAATTTTGGGGGGGTATTGTATGTTTTTTTTACAGGCAAAAGAGCTGAACTTCTTGGGGCATGCCCCGCAAAGGGCCCTGTTCAGGGCTGGTAAGGTAAAAGAGCTTTGAACTTTAGTAATTTAGAATAGGGTAGGGCATTTTGTTATTTTGGGGGTCTTTGTTATTTTATTAGTGGGCTTAGAGTAGGTGTAATTAGTTTAAAATTGTTGTAATATTTTTCTTATGTTTGTAGATATTTTTTATTTTTTGTAACTTAGTTCTTTTTTATTTTTTGTACTTTAGTTAGTTTATTTCAGTGTAGTTATTTGTAGATATTGTATTTAATTAATTTATTGATAGTGTAGTGTTAGGTTTAATTGTAGGTAATTGTAGGTATTTTATTTAATTAATTTAATGAGAGTATAGTGTTAGGTTTAATTGTAACTTAGGTTAGGATTTATTTTACAGGTAATGTTGTAATTATTTTAACTAGGTAACTATTAAATAGTTATTAACTATTTAATAGCTATTGTACCTGGTTAAAATAAATACAAAGTTACCTGTAAAATAAATATTAATCCTAAAATAGCTACAATGTAATTATAATTTATATTGTAGCTATATTAGGATTTATTTTACAGGTAAGTATTTAGCTTTAAATAGGAATAATTTATTTAATAAGAGTTAATTAATTTTGTTAGATTAAAATTATATTTAATTTAGGGGGGTGTTAGTGTTAGGGTTAGACTTTGCTTTAGGGGTTAATACATTTATTAGAATAGCGGTGAGCTCCGGTCGGCCGATTAGGGGTTAATAATTGAAGTTAGGTGTCGGCGATGTTAGGGAGGGCAGATTAGGGGTTAATACTATTTATTATAGGGTTAGTGAGGCGGATTAGGGGTTAATAACTTTATTATAGTAGCGCTCAGGTCCGGTCGGCAGAATAGGGGTTAATAAGTGTAGGCATGTGGAGGCGACGTTGTGGGGAGCAGATTAGGGGTTAATAAATATAATATAGGGGTCGGCGATGCTAGGGGCAGCAGATTAGGGGTACATAGGGATAATGTAAGTAGCGGCGGTTTACGGAGCGGCAGATTAGGGGTTAAAAAAAATATGCAGGGGTCAGCGATAGCGGGGGCGGCAGAATAGGGGTTAATAAGTGTAAGGTTAGGGGTGTTTAGACTCGGGGTACATGTTAGGGTGTTAGGTGCAGACCTAGGAAGTGTTTACGCATAGCAAACAATGGGGTTCCGTTAAGATCTGAACGCAGCTTTTTTGCAGGTGTTAGGTTTTTTTTCAGCTCAAACAGCCCCATTGTTTCCTATGGGGGAATCGTGCACAAGCATGTTTTTGAGGCTGGCCGCGTCCGTAAGCAACTCTGGTATCGAGAGTTGAAGTTGCGTTAAAAATGCTCTACGCTCCTTTTTTGGAGCCTAACGCAGCCTTTATGTGTACTCTCAATACCAGAGTTATTTCTATGGTGCGGCCAGAAAAAAGTCGGCGTTAGCTACGCGGGTCTTTACCGACAAAACTCTAAATCTAGCCGTTAGTTACTAATCCAAGGTTGGAATACGGGAATAGGAATAGACACTAAATCTAAAATATAACTTTTATTGGGTTCAAAAATTAAAATAGGAGAAATTAATTAAAACCACTCTTAAGTACCGACTGTAGTTTGTAAAAATTCAATAACCAATTATTTATTGGATTGGTAAGTCATATCTGCTAGCGTGCAAGAAACATGTACCAATTAGTAGTATTACATAACAGTTAAATCACGAGATGTAATGGTAGATGTAACTTAGCACTCTATGTTAGTTAATGTGTGAGAGAGTAGAGTAGATAGTATGTCAACGCTTATTAAACAGGTAGGTTGGCCATAAATAATTGAGCAATATAGGAGATTCAAGTTAAGGTTGTAAATAGAACATGAACAGGATAGACTGACTCTGTGATAGCACAAAATTGTGTAAATATTTATGTATTTTCCCCTCCTAGATATTGGTGTAATTAACGTAAATGTTAGAAGCGTTAATATAACAGTAGGAAAGAGGTTGTGCTTGACTCACAGTCGTTTAATATACCCAGTACTTACATGTGTATTCAAGGTTCGTTATAGTGAAACCTGATACTGTTAATGTTAGGTAACTTATCTAGCTGTTGGTAATACCGGTGAGGAGTCCTAGGAGCTCCTGTGTTTTAGATTAGCCTTAAGCTACCGAACCTTTACTGTAGTCATTACACGGAGTATGAACCTACTCTAACTATACTTATTATGAAATAAGCATTTTCAGTAATCTAAGTCATCCTGCATTAACGTAACAGTGTGATTGAGAGTGTGTGTATAATACTTTGGTCCAGAGCGCTATCACATTCTCAGATTCAAGTATTTATATGGGAACTTAGTGTGCGAGGACTTGTTTAACTCAGATGCTGCACGGTTAATATATATTTAGCTCCAATTTAGCTTACGCTATAAACGCTTAACTGACACCTTACTTACCTCTTATTATCTATAGCTGTTTGGGTCAATATCACATTAAGGTATACCGGCTAAATATCATAAGGTGAACAAACCGTAATACAAAGCCGGATACACATATGACAAGTGAACCTAAGATTTGTACAGCTGTAGTCTAAATACGAGGCAAACGTTTAATATAACTTTATTACTAGCACAAAACTCATAGGAGCGGCAGTATATCAACTACCAGTGGTATATGAGAACCAAACCAACCTCTGCCTATATCTTTAACATCCGGGCGATACTAGAGACTTGTACTGATCTACCGCCGCAATTTAAATATTATCACCTAGCAACAGCTAAACACGCTACTAGCTACTATTGTATTAAACTAAACACTAGTGAGTGATCATAATACAAACGGCTGTATCGTATGACACTATGATAAAGATATAGTGCTCTTGAATCACCACACACCTATTTGTGGTTATTAGTTGGTTCTTGGCATTACTCTTTCAACCTACTGTTATATCTCTGGACACGCATGGTAATATATGTCATTGTGACCTTGTCCATTAGATGTGCAACTACTTAATCCACCTATTTTTTTGCACAATATGTAAGTGGGGAAAACATATAATAATCAATACGAGATAATGGAAATGTTTGATTTAAGTGGATCACTCAATATGACTGTGATGTTTTGGTAATACACACGAAACTGATAGGGGTTAGGGGCAGACTTGACACTACACTCACTACGCGTAACAAACCGGCATACATTGAGCTGTCGGACTAACTTTATTTTATGTAGCAATCAGCCACCCCTAATAACGTGTATACTAACATTATACAGTGTACAATCAGCACTGAATATATCGAATACAGTAAACCAGTTGATCCCGGTATTACCAACAGCTAGATAAGTTACCTAACATTAACAGTATCAGGTTTCACTATAACGAACCTTGAATACACATGTAAGTACTGGGTATATTAAACGACTGTGAGTCAAGCACAACCTCTTTCCTACTGTTATATTAATGCTTCTAACATTTACGTTAATTACACCAATATCTAGGAGGGGAAAATACATAAATATTTACACAATTTTGTGCTATCACAGAGTCAGTCTATCCTGTTCATGTTCTATTTACAACCTTAACTTGAATCTCCTATATCGCTCAATTATTTATGGCCAACCTACCTGTTTAATAAGCGTTGACATACTATCTACTCTACTCTCTCACACATTAACTAACATACGCCTAGATTTAGAGTTCTGCGGCCAAAGGGGTTCGTTAGCTACGCATGCTTTTTTCTGGCCGCACCTTTTAAATACCGCTGGTATTTAGAGTTCACAGAATGGCTGCGTTAGGCTCCAAAAAAGGAACGTATAGCATATTTACCGCAACTTCAACTCTCGATACCAGCGGTGCTTACGGACGCGGCCAGCTTCAAAAACGTGCTTGTGCACGATTCCCCCATAGAAAACAATGGGGCTGAAAAAAAACTCTCAAACGAAAACAGTTAGGAGCACCAAAAAGCAAGTGAAAAAGCAAAATTTATTTACAGTTAATTTAAACATGAGGGTTAATTAACCCCAGGGTAAGAGTGTGAAAACAGAAAACAATAAACAGAGAACAAAAACGGCTGACCGGTTTCGGCGTCTGCCTTAATCCTAGCCTGCTTAAAAAGTGATTGTAAATTCACAATTTAAAAACCCTTCTCTGTGTTTCCATTGGGTGTGGAGTACACACCCTTCAAGTAATTAACCAATGTCAAACATCAACTTGATTTAATTTAATTTATTCAGACACCTGTATCCCTACTGACTCACTGTTAATAGGTGTGGCGATTTTGGATTAGCTAACTTGAAGTCTTTTATTTTGTTGTGAACTTTCAAATGCTATCATCCAAACTGCATAAAAGTGCTCCTTGTCACATCTATTTAACCAGAAAGTGTGGTGTTCATAATAAGACATTATGCTTATATAACCAAAGTTTGCATTTTTG
This sequence comes from Bombina bombina, assembly GCF_027579735.1. Lineage (NCBI taxonomy): Eukaryota > Metazoa > Chordata > Amphibia > Anura > Bombinatoridae > Bombina > Bombina bombina. The sequence continues at coordinate 694,772,584 of NC_069499.1, read as the reverse complement.
TAGTCTCATTTGTAAATTTTCGTATTCCTATATATTAAACGCTCTAAGTTCCCTTGCGTTGATTTTATCTACCTCATCTTGGTAAAAGGAAAGAAAGAAATGATACCTGGGACCGCCAGGGTCCGAAACTGCCCACTGACTGTTGTGTATGTAACCTCATGACCTGGGATGCGATTATGGTTCTTAGATTTTGTGTGTGTTTGTTTGTATGCTAGAGTGACGTGTGGTACACACCTCTATTTTGACCCTATGGGCTTTCGTTCCCCTCAGCTGCCGAAGCTAGACTACGCCTCTATCTCGAGTGATGTACGCTTTGGGGGGTGTGTTGAGTACCTTTTATTAAGTGTTGATCGGATTTACTGGAGGGATTACTCTAACTAAATACCCTCCCTTGATATAAGGAACGTTATTCCTAGTAGGTGTGTCAAAATGATCTGGATCTAGACCCTTGTTATACTTCCCACGCTGGGTATACCAAACCGTATATACTGCAAGTTTCTTAGCTGCGGGCGATCCAGACTCGTCATAATGTTACGTGTGAACAGTGATTTCAGTCCATCTAGATACATATATGAATTTAGATTAGTGAATGAATTGTATACGTGTACTATGTTGCTAGACTCCTTGTTGACATGTTATAAACCACTGTGCTGGCACTTTAACCCTGAATAACCTCCATATACTGAATTACTATAGTAAACGCACCTTCTCTATATTCATAACCAGTGTAAGATTTGGAGGGGGTGTTGTTTATTTCCCTTCCCCCTCCCCCTCTTCCCCCCCCCCCCAAACTCCCCACTTCCCCATTCCCCAAGTCCCCCCAGACCCACAACCCCCCCCCCCTCCAAATCTTACACTGGTTATGAATATAGAGAAGGTGCGTTTACTATAGTAATTCAGTATATGGAGGTTATTCAGGGTTAAAGTGCCAGCACAGTGGTTTATAACATGTCAACAAGGAGTTGTCAGAGTATATGAATATTATGATGAATATTACATATGTGTACATATATATATATATATGTATATTTTATACACTGTGTATGTTAGATGAGACCTCAGGATTAATTGAACATGAGTTTGTTGAACACAGCTTCTAATACACGTCTATCAGGATTGACGATCAGTAGAGCCTTTTTGAAGCATGACCCCTGTAGTGTAAAACACACAAACATTTCTTTTCTAAAGGAAATAGCTCAGTGACCCTATTCATTTGACTATATATGCAGATTTTTATAACTTCAGAACATTTGGTGAGGTGAGAAAAGAATGTGTTCAAGGACCCCTTTGGAATTTGACACGTGTGATACAACAGTTCTATCTCACTGAATCTCTATTTGAAGAAGTACTGCAAAACCCCCTCATGGGGGAAGGTGACACAAATAAAATTAAATACATTTTGCAAGGGGAACAATGCCAGTTTTCCATGTATGTTTGGAATGATTCATGATATATATATATTAAAATTAAGCACATTGTATTAGGTGGATGATTGCTGCAGGGGATATTTATATAGGAAATACATTCAGATATACATAGAAATGATATATATGTTTTGAAAACACAAAAGATCTTACTTAGCCTCTGTGTGTTTAAAAACATGAATAGATGTTTATGGACCTGAAGAGAAGTGATTATTAACATTTATTTTCTTATTTCAGATCTACATAGACAGGATTCACTTGGAATACAGTACAATACTGAATTAAAAATAAGCTATTATTCACATATAAATGCCAGGATACCGATAAAATTGTAATGCATTTTAAGCTACTAATTAGCAGTATTAAATTGCCTTGATATAATAAAATGTTAATAATATAACATATTTGGTATCAGAATAATAAAAAAAAAAATAATAACCTAATATTAACCATCTGTAATTGGGGTTATATATGATTAATGCAGAGAGTGTAATCTGATTAAATAACCATTTTATGAAAAAAAAAAATTAACTTGCTTAAAAATGTCAGAAATGCTGTATTGTATTGCTATGTTGTACTGTATGCTGCCACCTGGTTTTATGTTGCGAGAACTACAGCCAGAAGGTTCTTTCTGGCTGTTAAAAATGAAATTTCCAAGGGCCAATCCGATTTAGACTTCCCAGATAACCAATGGGAAGGTCAGCTCCCGTAGTGCCACCCACATGATGTCATCAATGATTATATAATGGGAGTGTTGAATGCACAAGGGAGAGTTGTCTGTAACTTGTTGAAAATTAGTGATCTGATTTTGGCTGCGATATACCTGAAAAAAAAAAAGTTCACTTCAGCAAGGAGCTTAAAACTTATCCTTGATTTGTGCAAAAACCTTCTTTCAAATGAGATGACCTAAAGACCGCTACGAATTGGTTCAAAATTGGTGAAGTATATTGTATTTTAAATTGGTAGTTATAAGCCTAGGTATTGTTCAAATCTGTGTCTGAATTGGCTAAGTAACTCATCTATACAAGTTCTGATATTGTCGGTTAATTTTGTATTAGGATAAATTGCAGTTAAATAGCAGAATATATATTTTATCCTATTGTTTTATAAACACTGTTTAGAATTGTATTGCTTGGATGTTAAAGGTTTTTAGTCCCATTGTGTTAAATAAATAAGGCTGAATTGTGAAGGTATATTGTTCTGGGTTTTGTAAGAAGAATAGCATATCTTAAGAGTTGGTTCTAACGCATATAAACTTTTATTTAGTTTCCTTTTATTGCAAATATAGTTCAATATGTTTATGGATATTAACTAAATAAAAGAATTCAGATATTTATATTAATTGTATGGTCTAGTAGGTGCATGGTTGATAAGGGTTTCTATTTCTTTGTATTGTGTTTATAACCCTGCCATAAACTTATATATATTATTTGGATAGCACTGCTAAGATTTTCATAAATATACTGACATAATAATTGGAGGCACTTTTTCTGAGATTTATTAATATTCCATCATAATTGATATAATATATTTGTAAGTAAATAGAAATTATTATAAAAGAGAAGAAAAAAAAAAAAAAAAATCATATTTCGATATTAATATTTTGAAGATATAAATTTTTTTTGAAAAGTTGAAATATTAATTTTCATATTTCGAGATTGTATTAATATCTTGAAATATTATTAAAGATTAATTTTGAAAAATTAATAAAAATATTAATTTTTCATATTTCAAAATTAATCAAAAATATTGATTTTTCATATTTTCAAAGTTAATCAAAAATATTAATTTTTCATATTTCGGAATATTAATTTTTCATATTTCAAAATTAATAATATTTTTTTTTTGAAATATAAAATTTTTCCTTCTCTCTTTTTATTGGTAAAAATTGTATTAGCATTTTAGTTAAATAAATACTAAACCAATACAATAATGTCTGTAGCCAGAAGTGACTCATTTAATTCTATACATAGCAATGAAATTGGTCCCATAACCATACCTATTACTAAAGGTCAGGTCCTTAAGAAAGATATCTTAAGTTACCTTAAAGGGAAGTTTAATATTGCGGGTGAATTAAATGATTTTATGGATATGCTTGAAACTAGGGCTAAAAATATTACCGTTAATAATAATATGTGGAATGAAGAGAATGAATTCTTCCAGGAATTATTAATGATTAATCAATGCGAAGCTCCCAAAAAGCGAGATGAACTAATACTAAAATCCTGGCCCCTTTTAATATGCATAATTGACGAAATGTCGTTTTGTGTCACAGACAAACGATTGCAAATACAGGAGCTAGAAAATAGTATTCGTTCCTCGCGCAGACGCGAAGAGGGTTTAAAAATAGCCAAAAATAAAATGGATGAATTTGCCCAAAACCTAGCCACCTTAGATAAGCACAATATGGACTTAATCGCGCAGATACAAGATTTAAATGAACAGCTTGCGCAAAGCCAGAGAGAATTAAGCGATTTAAAAAGGTCACATCGCCATAATGAAAACCCCTATATTAGCAATGAGAATAATACAGATAATGCTAACTCCTTTAGCGAACGCGTCAGGGACGAGGTACGAAAATATATAGAACAACATAGACAAATGACCCCTAACGGGTCAGAAGTAGATTTCCCAAATAGACAATCCCCTCAGGATATAAATCCAGAGGACAGCTGTAGCGCAGCTGATGCGGGGGAGGGAAACTCTAACAGAGAATCCCAAAATAAGTCTGATAAAGTCTATGATTCCCATAAAATAATCACCTTCGTACAACGCGCAGTACCTATATTCTCCAATAAGGGAACAACATCTGTAATTGATCATTTACAGGCTTTTGAAAATGCGTTAGCTATAATGAATGTTACAAGTGAGAAATTGAAAATTGAATTTCTGCCTTGGGTATTTGACAGTAGGCATCACAAATTCTTTGTTTCACTAAAGGATATGAATATTCATTCCTGGAATGGGGTAAAACAACAATGCAGAAAAGAATTCGGGCAATATCGCACTAAAACTGCCGCGAAAATAGCGGTATATGGTTTAAAGTGTCGTGCAAATCAGAGTCCAGTCGAATTCCTTTCTGTATTGAAAAATGCGTACAGTATGGCTGAAGATAATCCCAGATTTGATGGCTCAGAATTTGTAAATTTATTTTTTGAAGCATTGCCTACACCCATCAAAATCAACTTAGCTAGAGATTTTGATGAGGACTGCTCATTGGAATGGCTGATCAAAGAGAGTACGAAGTTATACTCTATTCAGCAGTCCAGTGAGCAGGGGGTTAAAAAGGAGTCAAAACCCAAAATTGTGGCAGAAACTAGGGTGTCACCTAGCCCACTCAATTTGGAGTCTAACAAGAGGACTTATGCAGAGGTGGCCAGTCAAAACAGGCCATCTCCACAGAGGTTTAATTCTGCCCCTCCCCCTACACAGGTTGAGGCGCAGGGAGACTATAACCAAAGTGGGGGACATAATCAGGTGAATAATTACTCACAAAGAGAATACTCACCAAATAATTGGTATCCGCGCAAGGGTAGATACAATAGACAGCGAAGATATTCTCAGGGTAATCAGACACCCCAGGTATATAATGCTCCCCAAAGTACTAATGCTGAACAAGCTGAACCCCAGGGGCAACCACGCCAGAATAGAAATAATGGCCCTGATTCTGAGGGAACCCAATGGTCCAGGAATCAGTACAATGGGGCACCAAGAGATAGGCCCAGGGGTAGAGGTAACTTGTACAATCAGGTAGATATGCTGTTTACCCAATTAAATCGGTTGAGCGAACAAATTGCTAATATGAGTCAAAAATCTACGGCTCAGCAACCGAACAATACTTTTTTAGGGGTACAGCCAGTGGTCAGCAGTGGACCACAGGCACAGTCATAAATACTGCAGTATCACCTGAAGGGGAGGGGAGAGATATACAAAATGTAGTAATAAATATTAATGATACTAATCATGTTATCTCCCCACAGACCGGAAACGGACAAATTAGCTGTGACAATGAGCGACATCAGCCGGGAAAAATTAACCAAACTTTTCCTCTGCAGTGTTCTCTTAACATTATTTCCACAGATGCAGTACACAAGAACCCAGCTGACCTTGTCATAGGGGAAACAGGTAGGTATGAAATTTCCTCTGCATCGAATGACACAGCGGATCCAGGTAAAACGTGGCGAAGCCCACAGATGTACAAGAATGCAAATTTTATGTGTGAAATGATAGAAACTGCAGGAAGATATTATGTACTAGTTGAGCTGCAAGATTCAGTCTCCAACCCTATCAGGGGATTAATTGACACTGGGTCACAGGCAACTATCTTATCCCACAGGTACTACACACAGCTAAATGAGCTAACACCCCACAAACCCAAAATAAGATAATTTGACGGTTCTCTAATAGGTGTTGGGGGTGACTCCCTAAAAGTCTACGGTACTGCCTGGTTAAAATTTAAATTGGGGAACAGGGTCATAAGACACCCTGTCATTATAGTGGATCTGCCAACTGATCGTTTAATTATTGGTAGTGATCTCCTGAAGCGATTAAGCACCATAATTGATTGCATAAATAATGTAATTTGGTCACAAGTTAAACGGCCTATCAATTATGAAAAATCTGGTATATCTCGCACCCGACATAGCTGTCACGTGGTGGAAGAGAAACCAGATGCTGTGGAGATTCATTTCAGGAATAACTCTGTACCTGAAATCACTATCCTACAAATAGATGATCAGACTCCTTTTAGTGGCTCTGATGGTAATACTTTTAAAATTTCGCCTGGAAAGATAGCGAATATTTCCCTAGATGGCGATGTATTAACCATATCACTCCACAAGGGGGATCATAAAATCCCTAAGGGGGGAGGCCACACTCAATACCTCACAGGGATTGAGAGAGTTAAAGAGGATCTATTTATCCCTATACAAGTGCATGACCTTGGTAAAACCGAGTATGCTAAAATAAACTTAAAACAGGAAGCTAGCTATATAAGCGAAGGTTTATTAGCGCAGATAGCTGAACCTAAAGTGATTAAATATCTTTCTCCCCAAGACCACAGTGTCAGCAACCTGGATGACAGGTCTGAAAGCTATAACATCACAGCTAAGTGCTTATTATCTATCTCTATAGGAAATAAGTCAGTGAAGCACCTGTTTTTAGTTTTAAATACTCCCCATAATCAAATATACATTGGCAATGATATCTTACATAGATATGCCATACAAATAGATTTGATTAATTCTTGCCTCTGGAGCAGGTTAAAGGGGGACCCTGAAGTATTTCAGGATGAAAATGCAGCCCTGAAATCAAACCAGCAATTGCCATATGCTGTGAATATGCAGGTATCTAGCGATGTTATAATTCCTGCTGGGGCTGATAAATTTCTTTTACCCTTACAGGTAAAGAGAGGGCAGAAATTAAAAACTTCTGAAACACTGATTTGCCTCTCCCATAGAATACAAAATCTGGGTGTCACAGTGACTTACACTCCTATGGTGAATATTGGAACTGTTCCAATACATATTATTGTGCATAACATGACCCCACAGGATATAACATTATCCAAGGGAACTACCATAGGATATGCACTGGAATCAAGTTATTACACTTTTGGATTCCAGAATAATGTAATTGGGCTAATACCTGAAGGATACTTAACTGAAGAACAATTAACAGAACAATCCTTTGCATCTATGCCAGAGGGTCTATTTAATATTCAGTCTATTTATCCCTTCAGCTCAGAGGAAGGCATCTGTAAAATTGAAGAAGCCTCTCTAGTGTTTGATCAGCCAATCAAACAGCAAGATTACCCCAATACCCAGAGTCATGGGAGCAATGTAAATTATAATCAAGGGGATCTCACCTCTAGGTTGGAAGAAGCCTATGAAATAGGACAGCCTGAAATCTTTCCAGGATTTCAGCAAATAGTCGAAGAGCAAATATCCTTAGCTAATGGCTGTTCCAGCAATGATGAACGCCAACAGCTGCGAGAACTCCTGATGGAGTACAAGGAAATTTTCGCTAAGGATTCTTATGACTGTGGTACTACAGACTTGCACATTGCAAGGATACAAACAGATCCTAATGCGCCACCTGTATTTGTCAAACAATACAGACTTCCCTTAGCCTCATATGATTCTCTTGCAGAGATCATAAGGAATTTGGAAGAAAGAGGTATTATCAGACAGGTGCACAGCTCTTATAATAATCCTATTCTAGGTGTCCTTAAGCCCAATGGACAATGGCGTTTGTGTGCTGATTTAAGACAGCTAAACAAACGAGTATACATGTCTGGCTGGCCTGTACCATACATTGACCAGTGCCTAGCACAAATGCAAGGATCCAAAATATTCACTGCCATTGATTGTGCACAGGGATATTGGACCATAAAGGTACATGAAGAGGACCAATATAAGCTAGCATTCTCCTTCCAAAAGGTTCAGTATGCATTCCAGAGACTTCCATTTGGATACATAAATTCTGGACATGAATTTGCTGTATTCATGCATAAGGCTATGCCTGACGCACTGGAAAGGGGGACCTTATCTTATGTTGATGATGTTTTAATCAAAAGCACAGACTTTGAAAAACACATCACAGAACTTAAACACGTCCTCAGCCAACTTAAAAGGGCAGGTGTCAAATTATCCCTGCAAAAAGCTCAATGGTGCCGCACTCGTGTAAACTTCTTGGGGCATGAAGTTACCTCTGACGGATTAAATCCCCAGAAGAAAAAGGTGGAAGCTATAGTGAATTCTAAAAACCCAACTAACTTAAAGGAATTGAGATCATTCCTGGGTATGACGAATTATTCTCGCAAATTCATTGATAATTATGCGGAATTAGCTAAACCACTACTACTTCTTCTAAAGAAGGATGTGAAATGGCACTGGAGTGAGTCTCAAGAGACAGCCATCAGAGAGCTGAAGAGAAAACTCACTCAAGCACCTTGCTTAGCGTACCCTGAAGGTGGTAAACCTTTCTACTTAGAAACAGGGTACACAGATGTAAGCATGAGTGCTGTGTTATACCAAAAGCATGATAATTTGAACAAAGCCATTGCTTATGCGAGCAAAAATCTATCCCCAGTAGAAATAAAGTTTAACGATTGCGAAAAAGCCCTCTTATCTACTGTATGGGCTCTACAAAATTTCCGCAGCTATATACAGGGCGAGAAAATTATTGTAGAAACGGCCCACCAGCCTTTGCTATATTTGCAAAGTGAGAGAATAAGAGATGGGAATTTGTCTAATAGCCGCATAACAGCGTGGACTCTTTCCTTGCAAGGCTGGCCATTAGAAATTCGCTACAAGCAGAATAAAAAGAATCCAGTCGCACAAGGACTTGCTGAGCTCCACGACTGTACTGATAGAGATCCTGGGGAAGAATTATCAGAAGATGATTTTCTGGAGGAACAATTGCTTTCCCCATATAAAATGTACAATGAGGACCATTGCCAAACACTACCTTGGGTGTATGTTGATGGTTGTTCTTACCATGCCACTATTGATAATGAGCGCAGATTAGTTGCTGGCATTGGTATAACTGGGGCAAATGGATTCCCAAATTTATCTATAGGTTTCAACATTGGACCAAGATCCAGTCAAGTTGCTGAACTAACTGCTGTTTTCAAAACCATTGAAATGGCTATTGAACATGGTATTCATAAATTTGTGATCATAACTGACTCAAATTATGTGCGTGACAGTTTTGTTGAATACCTGCCAACTTGGAAAAGAAATGGCATGCAGAAAAGCAATAACAAACCAGTCAAGCATGGCAAATTGTTCTGCGAGATTGATAATCTGGTAGTATCCAATGATTTAACCATACACTGGAAAAAGACCAAGGGTCATTCCAGAGTTTTAGGTCCTGATAAGGAAGGCAATGACCTTGCGGATTCATTAGCCAAACAAGGAGCCATAACTGGAGAACTCCTTAATATTGACCATTTAATGGGTGCAATTCAGGTAGAAGCCATTACCAGAAACCAGGCAAAACAACAGAGTGAGCCTAATTTGGTACAATGGAGTCAGGATTCTCCTAGTGAGGACCTGATCACTAGTCAAAAAGAAGACCCCATTGTAGGCATCTTCTATAAACACATAGAAGATCCTGAAAGCAACCCCATCTCAAAAGATGATTGCATTGGCAAAGAAGATCATAGAATCTTAATGAAATCTAGATCACAATTCAAGTTACAGGATGGTTTGGTAATTAGAACCTCCAAAACTGGCATCCAGCAGTGGGTAGTACCCACCAAGTTCAGAGGTCTAATGCTTCAACATGCCCATGATGCTCCCACATCTGGTCATCGTGGTGCCAAACTCACGTATGAAATATTACGTGATTATGCTTTTTGGCCACACATGTTGAAAGATGTTCAAACCTACTGTCAAGGGTGTTTAATCTGTCCACAGTTCCAACCCACTGCACCAACGCATAGAGCGCCATTGCAGAAAAGGGGGATGGTAATGCCATGGTCAGATATACAAATTGATTTTATTGGCCCGGTAACAAGATCATCAAGAGGTAACAAATACATGTTAACCGTAACATGCCTGTTCACTAAATGGGTAGAGTGCATTAGTGCACCTAACAATAGTGCTGAAACATGTGCAGCATTGCTCATCAACCATGTATTTTCCAGATTTGGTTTGCCCCAAAGAATCGAATCAGATCGGGGGACCCACTTCACTAGCGAAGTGATGACAAAAATGTGGAAAATACTAGGGGTTAAAAGAAAGCTCCATATTGCTTATAGAGCTGCCTCAAGTGGTGGTGTAGAGCGTTACAACCAGTCCATTGTTAAAATCCTCAAAAAGTTTGTGAGTGAAACAGGTAAAGACTGGGATGTAAAACTACCTCTAGTCTTAATGGCATTAAGAGCAACTCCAAGTAGTGCTACCAAGATGTCACCTTTTGAACTGATGACTGGTAGAAGAATGGTTCTACCTCAGCATCTACTGTACCGTACATCAGACCAAAACTTGATAAACGCTGCCAATACACATCAATATGTGGAGAACTTAAGAAAGCACCTGCAATATGCCTTTGCATTTGCTCAAAGGAATTTAGAAAGAGCCGCAACTGCCACTAAAACCTATTATGATCTCAAAACATCCAAAAAGGAATATGAAATAAATGATAAAGTTTATCTTTATAACTTTGGAAGAGGTCAGGTTAGGGAGAAGAAATTTCTTCCCTCATGGAAAGGTCCTTTTGTCATTACTGACAAAATATCTCCAGTGGCCTATAAAATACGGATCCCCTAAAATGAAGGTTTCATAGATAAATGGGTACATATCAATCAATTGCGGGCATGTCATCCCAGATCCCAACTACAAGTCATAGAGGGAGAATGAAGTGTCATATCCCCAAATGCACTAAAGACATACTGTAATTTAAAGATGCCTAACTGATAAACATGAAAGCTCAAAATAACAAACTTTCTTCATAAGAGACTGTCTATGAGGTATACGGTTGATCCTCATCAAATACCACTGACTTTAAGCCAATTCAAATACATGTGTCCTACATCTATTTGAAGTTGGAAGGGGGATTTATGTCAGAGTATATGAATATTATGATGAATATTACATATGTGTACATATATATATATATATATATATATGTATATTTTATACACTGTATATGTTAGATGAGACCTCAGGATTAATTGAACATGAGTTTGTTGAACACAGCTTCTAATACACATCTATCAGGATTGACGATCAGTAGAGCCTTTTTGAAGCATGACCCCTGTAGTGTAAAACACACAAACATTTCTTTTCTAAAGGAAATAGCTCAGTGACCCTATTCATTTGACTATATATGCAGATTTTTATAACTTCAGAACATTTGGTGAGGTGAGAAAAGAATGTGTTCAAGGACCCCTTTGGAATTTGACACGTGTGATACAACAGTTCTATCTCACTGAATCTCTATTTGAAGAAGTACTGCAAAACCCCCTCATGGGGGAAGGTGACACAAATAAAATTAAATACATTTTGCAAGGGGAACAATGCCAGTTTTCCATGTATGTTTGGAATGATTCATGATATATATATATTAAAATTAAGCACATTGTATTAGGTGGATGATTGCTGCAGGGGATATTTATATAGGAAATAAATTCAGATATACATAGAAATGATATATATGTTTTGAAAACACAAAAGATCTTACTTAGCCTCTGTGTGTTTAAAAACATGAATAGATGTTTATGGACCTGAAGAGAAGTGATTATTAACATTTATTTTCTTATTTCAGATCTACATAGACAGGATTCACTTGGAATACAGTACAATACTGAATTAAAAATAAGCTATTATTCACATATAAATGCCAGGATACCGATAAAATTGTAATGCATTTTAAGCTACTAATTAGCAGTATTAAATTGCCTTGATATAATAAAATGTTAATAATATAACATATTTGGTATCAGAATAATAAAAAAAAAAAAAATAACCTAATATTAACCATCTGTAATTGGGGTTATATATGATTAATGCAGAGAGTGTAATCTGATTAAATAACCATTTTATGAAAAAAAAAAATTAACTTGCTTAAAAATGTCAGAAATGCTGTATTGTATTGCTATGTTGTACTGTATGCTGCCACCTGGTTTTATGTTGCGAGAACTACAGCCAGAAGGTTCTTTCTGGCTGTTAAAAATGAAATTTCCAAGGGCCAATCCGATTTAGACTTCCCAGATAACCAATGGGAAGGTCAGCTCCCATAGTGCCACCCACATGATGTCATCAATGATTATATAATGGGAGTGTTGAATGCACAAGGGAGAGTTGTCTGTAACTTGTTGAAAATTAGTGATCTGATTTTGGCTGCGATATACCTGAAAAAAAAAAAATTCACTTCAGCAAGGAGCTTAAAACTTATCCTTGATTTGTGCAAAAACCTTCTTTCAAATGAGATGACCTAAAGACCGCTACGAATTGGTTCAAAATTGGTGAAGTATATTGTATTTTAAATTGGTCGTTATAAGCCTAGGTATTGTTCAAATCTGTGTCTGAATTGGCTAAGTAACTCATCTATACAAGTTCTGATATTGTCGGTTAATTTTGTATTAGGATAAATTGCAGTTAAATAGCAGAATATATATTTTATCCTATTGTTTTATAAACACTGTTTAGAATTGTATTGCTTGGATGTTAAAGGTTTTTAGTCCCATTGTGTTAAATAAATAAGGCTGAATTGTGAAGGTATATTGTTCTGGGTTTTGTAAGAAGAATAGCATATCTTAAGAGTTGGTTCTAACGCATATAAACTTTTATTTAGTTTCCTTTTATTGCAAATATAGTTCAATATGTTTATGGATATTAACTAAATAAAAGAATTCAGATATTTATATTAATTGTATGGTCTAGTAGGTGCATGGTTGATAAGGGTTTCTATTTCTTTGTATTGTGTTTATAACCCTGCCATAAACTTATATATATTATTTGGATAGCACTGCTAAGATTTTCATAAATATACTGACAGAGTCTAGCAACATAGTACACGTATACAATTCATTAACTAATCTAAATTCATATATGTATCTAGATGGACTGAAATCACTGTTCACACGTAACATTATGACGAGTCTGGATCGCCCGCAGCTAAGAAACTTGCAGTATATACGGTTTGGTATACCCAGCGTGGGAAGTATAACAAGGGTCTAGATCCAGATCATTTTGACACACCTACTAGGAATAACGTTCCTTATATCAAGGGAGGGTATTTAGTTAGCGTAATCCCTCCAGTAAATCCGATCAACACTTAATAAAAGGTACTCAACACACCCCCAAAGCGTACATCACTCGAGATAGAGGAGTAGTCTAGCTTCGGCAGCTGAGGGGAACGAAAGCCCATAGGGTCAAAATAGAGGTGTGTACCACACGTCACTCTAGCATACAAACAAACACACACGAAATCTAAGAACCATAATCGCATCCCAGGTCATGAGGTTACATACACAACAGTCAGTGGGCAGTTTCGGACCCTGGCGGTCCCAGGTATCATTTCTTTCTTTCCTTTTACCAAGATGAGGTAGATAAAATCAACGCAAGGGAACTTAGAGCGTTTAATATATAGGAATACGAAAATTTACAAATGAGACTACAAAAATGCAAACTTTGGTTATATAAGCATAATGTCTTATTATGAACACTACACTTTCTGGTTAAATAGATGTGACAAGGAGCACTTTTATGCAGTTTGGATGATAGCATTTGAAAGTTCACAACAAAATAAAAGACTTCAAGTTAGCTAATGCAAAATCGCCACACCTATTAACAGTGAGTCAGTAGGGATACAGGTGTCTGAATAAATTAAATTAAATCAAGTTGATGTTTGACATTGGTTAATTACTTGACGGGTGTGTACTCCACACCCAATGGAAACACAGAGAAGGGTTTTTAAATTGTGAATTTACAATCACTTTTTAAGCAGGCTAGGATTAAGGCAGACGCCGAAACCGGTCAGCCGTTTTTGTTCTCTGTTTATTGTTTTCTGTTTTCACACTCTTACCCTGGGGTTAATTAACCCTCATGTTTAAATTAACTGTAAATAAATTTTGCTTTTTCACTTGCTTTTTGGTGCTCCTAACTGTTTTCGTTTGAGAGGTTTTGTGGCCATTGTGAGCACACACAGCGAGTTGAAAACACTTTTTAAATCCCCTATTGCGGAGGCTTGGCATTTCCCAGCTTGGACACTCACCAGCAGCAAAGAGGAGTATCACAACATTATCAACAGCACCGCAAGGACACATGAGACAGATCAACCTGAAACAGGACTGTGGTGAGTCTGTTTATGATATATACATATGTGATACCATTTGAACTGCATTGGAGAGTTCGATACATATATTGAAGACATCTTTATTTCTATCTTGCTATTGTCAGGGGACATTGGGGTGGACCCATGGACATAGCATGACCATGAACTCTTGTCTGTATAACCAGGCTGGTTATGTATTGTGATTCATCATTAAATTCACATATGAAAGTTTACACCACGTACACACCCAACCACAGCACCCCTTCTTTTCTCTGGCTGAAAAAAACCTAACACCTGCAAAAAAGCCGCGTTCAGCTCCTAACGCAGCCCCATTGTTTTCTATGTGGAAACACCCCTAACCTTACACTTATTAACCCCTAATCTGCTGCCCCCGCTATCGCTGACCCCTGCATATTATTTTTAACCCCTAATCTGCCGCTCCGTACACCCCGCCACCTACATTATCCCTATGTACCCCTAATCTGCTGCCCTAACATCGCCGACCCCTATATTATATTTATTAACCCCTAATCTACCGCCCCCAAGGTCGCCTCCACCTAACTACACTTATTAACCCCTAATCTGCCGACCAGACCTGAGCGCTACTATAATAAATGTATTAACCTCTAATCCACCTCACTCCCGCCTCAATAACCCTATAATAAATAGTATTAACCCCTAATCTGCCCTCCCTAACATTGCCGACACCTAACTTCAAGTATTAACCCCTAATCTGCTGACAGGAGCTCACCGCTACTCTAATAAATTTATTAACCCCTAAAGCTTAGTCTAACTTTAACCCTAACACCCCCCTAAATTAAATATAATTTAAATCTAATGAAATAAATTAACTATTATTAAATAAATTATTCCTATTTAAAGCTAAATACTTACCTGTAAAATAAACCCTAATATAGCTACAATATAATTTATAATTATATTATAGCTATTTTAGGATTTATATTTATTTTACAGGTAACTTTGTATTTATTTTAACCAGGTACAATAGCTATTAAATAGTTAAGAACTATTTAATAGCTAAAATAGTTAAAATAATTACAAAATTACCTGTAAAATAAATCCTAACCTAAGTTACAATTAAACCTAACACTGCACTATCAATAAATAAATTAAATAAACTACCTACAATTATCTACAATTAAACCTAACACTACACTATCAATACATTAATTATATACAATACCTACAAATAACTACAATTAAATAAACTAACTAAAGTACAAAAAATAAAAAAGAACTAAGTTACAAAAAATAATAAAATATTTACAAACATTAGAAAAATATTACAACAATTTTAAACTAATTACACCTACTCTAAGCCCCCTAATAAAATTACAAAGCCCCCCAAAATAAAAAAATGCCCTACCCTATTCTAAATTAAAAAAGTTCAAAGCTCTTTTACCTTACCAGCCCTGAACAGGGCCCTTTGCGGGGCATGCCCCAAGAAATTCAGCTCTTTTGCCTGTAAAAAAACACATACAATACCCCCCTCCAACATTACAACCCACCACCCACATACCCCTAATCTAACCCAAACCCCCCTTAAATAAACCTAACACTAAGCCCGTGAAGATCTTCCTACCTTATCTTCACTTCATCGGGTATCACCGATCGGTCCTGGCTCCAAAATCTTCATCCAACCCAAGCTGGGGCTGGAGATCCATAATCCTGCGGCTGAAGAGGTCCAGAAGAGGCTCCAAAGTCTTCATCCTATCCGGGAAGAAGAGGCGATCCAGACTGGCAACCATCTTAATCCAAGCGACATCTTCTATCTTCATCCGATGAGGAACGGCTCCATCGTGAAGACCTCCAGCGCGGATCAATCTTCTTCCGACGACGTCCAACTGAAGAATGACGGTTCCTTTAAGGGACGTCATCCAAGATGGCATCCCTCGAATTCCGATTGGCTGATAGGATTCTATCAGCCAATCGGAATTAAGGTAGGAAAATTCTAATTGGCTGATGGAATCAGCCAATCAGAATCAAGTTCAATCCGATTTGCTGATCCAATCAGCCAATCATATTGAGCTCGCATTCTATTGGCTGTTCCGATCAGCCAATAGAATGCAAGCTCAATCTGATTGGCTGATCAGATCAGCCAATCGGATTGAACTTGATTCTGATTGGCTGATTCCATGGAAAAGTCGCGACTGGAAAGTGAGCGTTAGACCCTTTAATGACTGGCTCCAAATACCAGAGGGCGGTAAAAACCAGCGTTAGGAGCCTCTAACGCTGGTTTTGACGGCTACCGCCCAACTCTAAATCTAGGCCATAGAGTGCTAAGTTACATCTACCATTACATCTCGTGATTTAACTGTTATGTAATACTACTAATTTGTACATGTTTCTTGCACGCTAGCAGATATGACTTACCAATCCAATAAATAATTGGTTATTGAATTTTTACAAACTACAGTCGGTACTTAAGAGTGGTTTTAATTAATTTCTCCTATTTTAATTTTTGAACCCAATAAAAGTTATATTTTAGATTTAGTGTCTATTCCTATTCCTGTATTCCAACCTTGGATTAGTAACTAAGTGATTGTTATTTGCAACAAGTTTGCAATTTGACCTAGGAGTGCTGTCTATGTGTATGCTTTTCTCTTGTATATTTAAGTTCCCATAGAAATCAATGGGATATCGGGCAGCAGCGAACATGAGCTTTCGCTGCTTTCAGACTTCCATTGATTCCTATGGCATCCGCTGCCTCCAGGGCGGTGGATTGAAAACCAGGTACGCTGGGCCGGAAAAGTGGAGAGCGTACCTGGTAGGATCTTGATAACTGCAGAATTCCTGCGTATTTGCGGTTGACAGCTTGATAAATAGAGGCCATAGTATCCTATACACTATTGATATCCCTCCTAGTGTGGGAACCAATTCTGACTGTAATACTTAACAGCAAACCCAGCACCAGCAGGGCAGTGAGCTCTGCCCTGACTTAGATTCTATCCCAGCACACAGGGAATCTTCTATCTAGTATTAGTATCAACTCTATTATTGTTGCAACTACTGAGTTTACAGCTGTACTGTTACATTATCTTTGATTTGATACTATTTAATATATTTCAGTGTGTGTGTTTATAATTCCAACATTCTATTATATTCATCAGCACCTATTGGTCTAGTACCTCTGTATGTAGCCAGTCTAGAACAGGGGACTTATTTTGTCCTTTGTTGCATGACCAGCTAATACCCATCTCTATCTCTTTGTCCGCATAGTAGATTTTCCTGATTGTCTTACCTGACTATTAAACAAGGGCAATATTGTTACACAATTAGGAGGTTATTAAATGTCAACTCTTTTGTTGTTTTTATTTGTGCTCAATGGGTCCCTTTTTTAAAAAGTTTAATTTCTTTATTAAAAGTTATGTTTTATTTCATATGTTCTCTCCAGCATAGTCTTGGCACAGAGTGCTATTTGTGAAGTCTTTGGGGCCCATTTATAAAGCTCCGTACGGAGCTTGTGGGCCTGTGTTTCTGTTATGACCGCTGCTCCATAAAGACCGCTGCTCCATAAACCTGTCTACCTGTTCTGAGCAGGCGGACAGGAATCGCCGGAAAACACCTCCCTGCTGGCTGCCCATTGGCCGCGAGTCAGCAGGGGGCGGTGTTGCACCAGCAGCTCTTGTGAGCTGCTGGTGCAATGTTAAATGCAGAGAGCGTATTGCTCTCTGCATTCAGCGAGGTCTTGTGGACCTGATCCGCACTGTCGGATCAGGTCCGCAAGACCTTTAAAAAATAGGCCCCTATATGTGGACTTCTTTCTCCAACATTCTGTATTTGCTGTGCTAGAGAGATGTCGAATACACTAAACCTTCTCTGGTAAATGGGATTTACCATGGATTTGTAATATCAAGTTGCATGCTAATGTTAGCACAGTTCAGCAATATTTCTTATTGTGTCCAACACTATCATAAGCATGCCACTTCTAATCTAGCCCTATATGTTTAACTATCAGGCCTCTGATCTATAGTTATTACTGTTGGTAGTGGTGTTGTTGTTTTTTTGTATATAAATACCTCTCTTTTTTGTTTTCTTTTTCTTAATGTCTTTTATGCTTCATAAATAGTTTAATAAGCCCTATTTGGTTTATATATACCTTTTTAGTTAAACAGGACCTCAACTTAAGGTCTATAGTCTTAAGATCATAAACATTACTTAATGGGGGATATTTATCAATGCGTCAACTATGTTGCATTTGCGGGCATCAATACGCTCGCCAAACATTGCCAAACATTGCGGCCACGGATCTGAATACGATTGCCTTATTTATCAAAAAAGTCGCCAAAAACACACGCGTCAAGTACGATGCGAACAGCATCAGACTGGGGTTAACTAACAGTCATCGATGTAGCGGCTATTCAGGCTTTTCCCAACTTTATTTATACAATTTCATTACTGTCCATGAACAAACACATTTCTCTTAGGCACATTATTGTATATAGTGTAAATGTATTCTTTTTCTGAGCAGGACTAATTGTGAAAATAGCAAGTAGCGACATATTTGGTGCAAAGTGGAGAGGGAATTATTAGAATTCGGTTTAATAATGGACATACATATTTTAGTATGTATATACACACACACACACACACATATATATATATATATATATATATATATATATATATATATTTATATATAGATGTGTGTGTGTGTGTTATGTCAGAAATCTTTTGCAGACATATTTACATGTCCCAAAGTTCTAAACAATGTTGTCTGTCATATCTCTGTGTTTATTTATCGGAGTATCATATGTATTTATTTGAAATGTATGGATATTTTAAAGGGACAGGAAAGTAAAAATGTAAGTTGCACTAGTGGGAGCTAGCTGCTAATTGGTGCCTGCACACATTTGTCTCTTGTGATTGGCTAAATAGATGTGTTCACCTAGCTGCCAGTAGTGCAATGCTGTTCCTTCAGCAAAGGATAACAAGACAATGAAGCAAATTTGATAATAGAAGTAAATTGGAAAGTTGCTTAAAATTGTATGTTCTATCCAAATCATGAAATAATATTTTGGGGATTCCTGTCCCTTTAAGGGCTGGGCCAGGTTTCTCGCTGCACCTGTCTAACCCCTCCTGATTGCAATCTATTTTTTTTAAAAACACCCCTTAACAGGTGTTTTAAAACGGGCTGGCATATAAGATGACATTTCTTACTGAAAGAGAAATTCAAGAGAAGGAAGAAATACACTGAAAATAGCATGATAGTAAAGAGGTGATTTTAATTTCTGCTGTATCTGAATCATGATAGTTTAAAGTTAGGTGGGCTATCCCTTTGAGCTATCAGCTTAAGATTCTATTGAATCAAACATCAATTCAAAATTTAAAATCCTTGTCTAAAATATTACACTGTGTGTTCTAATGTCAGCATCAATGTTTATCTTCAATACTAATTTCACATAGACATACTTTCAAAGTATAATACACAATGTAACAAATGGCACTTACAAGTTCTGATGAGTGATCAATGACACAAGTATCGAGCAATTTGATTCATTAGTGATAGTTTATAATGTATATTTGAATCAGATTGGCTGATGTCATAAATCATGTGATTATGCATATTCCAATCAAAAGTGTTGGAAAAATTCACTAGTGTGTGGGTTATTTAGGAGTTTGCTTCATAATTGGTATGAAAAGTGTTGCATCAAATATGGGGAGAAGTGGAGAGTGGGACTTGTATTACATGGCTTAAATATGGTGCACATAGATTTTATTATATTATGTTGTGTATTTATTTCATTTTTATCTCTATATCTATTAGTGTGACAAGTTTTGGGTAAAACTTTGCACCAAATATGTAAAATAATATTGTCCCCTTGATCTGTAATGAGAGACAAAGTTGTAGCATAATCCATCAGTAGTAATGTATTTTTCGTTTTCAATTCTATATCTACTAGTGCACCAAATGTGTAGCAATTGTTTGATTTAGAAAGGGTATACAATTTTAATAAAGTTTCTAATTTACTTTTATTATGTAATATACTTCATTCTCTTGCAGCATTGAACATAAGCTTTCTGTGTTTTCAGACTCCCCTTGAGTTCTATGGCATCCATGACCTCAAGGGTGGCGGATTGTCAGGGTTTTTTCCTTGCTCTGTTTGCCATGTGCTGTTTGCAGCAATTTTACTCACCTTTCTTTCTGAATCTGGCTCAGAGTGTGTGATGCTGCTCATTTCCTGCACGCTCTCTTATGGCCAGACTGTTGTACATCATCCGTGTGAGACAGGTTGCAGTCTCAGAATTGTGATGTCATCACTTATTATTTAAAGGGCCTCTGTTCAGTATGCTTTGCCCTTGCGTTGTCTCAGACCTGTTTGTGAGTTCCTGTGTATTACCTGGCTAGTCTGATGTCTCTTCTGGTTCCTGATCCCTGGCTTGTTTCTGACTTTGCTGTTATTCTTGTTCCTGATTCCCGCTCATCTGACTACTCGCTTTGGCTCCTGGCTCGGCTTGTCTGACTACCAGCTCTGGTTTTTGACTCCTGGCTTGTTATTTGACTTGTGGACTTTTTATTATTTTTGTTATTAATAAATGAGTGATTATTTTTGCACTTCTTGTCTAAGTCTGATTACTGGCACCCTGACATTACGCAAGGGCCATGAATCCTGATGGTGCTAATAATCCACCTGTACCTACAATAATTTCCAGGATTGATGAACAGGATTAACGCTTGGATCAATTTGCACTAGCCCTGCAAACTCTGCTGACTCACACTGCACATTTGGACCAGAGTCTCCCACAAGTTATGGCTGCTCCTGTTTCCACTGCTGCACCTAGTCCTTCCAGGAGCATGTCCAGTTTTGCACCTCTACCTCAGTGTTCTGGAGGCGATCCTAATCAGCACAGAGGGTTTTTGAACCAGGTGGGCATTTACTTTGAGATGTTACCTCAGGCGTTTCCCTCTGACAGATCTAAGGTGGGATTTCTCATCTCTTTACTCTCTGACACAGCCCTTGCTTGGGCTAATTCCTTGTGGGAGAGTAATAAACCTGTGATTTCTAATTACCCTGAATTTGTGGCCTCCTTTCGAAGGGTATTTGATGTTCCGGCTCGCTCCTCCTCTGCTGTCAAACGACTCATGTCCATTCAGCAAGGTACGAGATCTGTTGTTCAGTATGCCATTGAGTTCCGTATGCTTGCCGTAAAGGTTGGTTGGAACAATGAAGCCCTTGTTGCCACCTTATTTCATGGGCTTTCTGGTGTGATTAAAGACAAAGTTGCTGCCAGAGATTTACCAGAGGATCTCGAGGCTTTGGTGTCTTTTTTAATCCTAAATGACATCAGACTTAGAGAGAGACCCTCTTTCAAGGAGCACTTGCAGAAGTCTCCTGTATCGTTGTCTCCTATGTTGTAGTTCCCATTCAACCTCCCTCTCCTCCTATGTCTCCTGGTCCCGAGTCACCAGGTACTGCTCTGCAGATGCAGTTGGGAATTACTTGTCTCTCCACTGTGGAGAGGGCCTTTAGAAGGAGGGAGGGGCTCTGTCTCTATTGCGGGTTACAGGGCCACCTTTTAAAGTTTTGTCCTACACAGCCGGTTAAACGCTCACACCTAGGGTCCTGTCGGGGCCAGACCTTGGGTGGTTTATACTCGTCCACGGAAATGCTAAAGGAGAAACCTTTGGTCACGGTTGTCCTTTCCTGGGTGGACTCCTCCATAGTCACCCAGGCTCTTGTTGACTCCGGTGCTGCAGGATTTTTCATTGACAGTGCTTTTGTATCACAGCACTCCATTCCTGTACTGCCTCAGTCTGTTCCACTTGCTATTGAGGCCATTGATAGCAGGCCTCTTCAGTCTGCACTCGTTACTCACGAAACCACTCCGTTATCCATGGCTGCTGGGGCTCTCTATTTTGAAACCCTCCAGTTCCAGGTGATTAACTCTCCATATTTTCTGTTTGATCTGGGTTATCCCTGGCTCCAAAAGCAGAATCCCAGTCTTGACTGGCATAGGTCCGAAATGTCGTTGTCTCTGCAATGTATTTCCACTTGTCTTCGGAAACCAGTCAAAGTCCTGTGCACTTCTTCGGTGTCTCAATTGCCAGAGGAGTACAGAGAGTTCCAAGACGTTTTTGACAAGGTACGTGCCAGTACGTTGCCTCCTCACCGGTTTTAGGATTGTGCCTTAGACCTGTAACCCGAAGCCATTCCTCCTCAGGGCCGGGTTTACCCTCTCTCGGTTGCAGAGAATTGTGCTATGGAGGAGTATGTTGCTGATGCTCTGTCATGGGGGATCATCCGCAAATCCTGCTCTCCTGCAAGGGCTGGCTTCTTCTTCGTGAAGAAAAAGGGTGGCGAGTTAAGACCATGCATCGATTATAGGGGTGTTAATCGTCTTACCATTAAGTATGCTTACCCTATTCCGCTCATTACAGAACTCTTTGACCGCCTCAAGGGAGCTACGGTCTTTCTTAAATTTGATTTGACAGGAGCATACAATCTCGTTAGGATTAAGGGGGCCACGAATGGAAAACAGCATTTAACACCAGGAGCGGGCATTATGAGTATCTTGTAATGTCCTTTGGCCTATGTAATGCTCCAGCTGCTTTCTAGGAATTTATTAATGATGTTCTACAAGATATGTTGCAACAGTGTGTTGTGGTGTACTTAGATGATATCCTCATACACTCACCCACTCTTGAGGCTCATCGTTCTGATGTTACACAGGTACTTCAGAGACTACATGTGAATGGCCTGTTTTGTAAACTTGAGAAATGTGAGTTCCATCAGACTCAAGTAACCTTTCTAGGTTATGTATTCGCCGTTGTAGGGTTCTCCATGGATCCTGACAAGTTGTCTGCAGTCATGCAGTGGCCTTGCCTAGTTGGTCTTTGCTCTATTCAACGTTTTTTGGGCTTTGCCAATTACTATAGGAAGTTTATTAAAAACTTTTCTTCCTTGGTCAAACCTATCACTGACATGACCCATAAGACTCCATTGGTCACCTACTGCCAATAAGGCTTTTGAGAGTCTTAAGACTGCCTTTGCTGCCGCTCCAGTTCATCCTAACCCTGTCCTGCCTTTTGTTATTGAGGTCGATGCATCTGAGACTTGAGTATGTGCCCTCTTGTCTCATCGGCCTAAGCATGATGGTTCCTTGCATCCATTTGTTTTCTTCTTAAAGAAATTTTCTCCAGTGGAGTGCAATTATGAAATTGGCGACAGGGAATTACTGGCCATAATTTTGGCACTCAAGGAATGGAGGCACCTTCTCGAGGGTACTAGCGTACCAGAGCTCATTCTTACTGACCACAAGAATTTGACTTTTCTATCCGGAGCAAAACGTTTGTCGCCCCAACAGGCCAGATGGGCACTATTTTTGTCTTGGTTTAATTATGTGGTCTCCTACCTGTCTGGTAGTGAGAATATTAGGACTGATGCCCTCTTTCATCAATTTTTGCCTCTGTCCAAGGAGGAGTCTGTACCTTTTCCAATTATACCTCCTGACCATACTTTGGCCACCATACATACTAATTTGACTTCTCCCTTCTGGTGGCCAGGTCTTCGTTCTGATGTTGCTGCATATGTTACCTCCTGCTCAGTCTGTGCACAGAATAAGACTCCTCGACGTCTACCGGTGGGTCTTCTTCAACATATTGCTAATGGTGAGCATCCTTGGACACATCTTTTCATGGACTTCATTGTCGAGCTTCCTGTTTCCAGTGGCAATACTGTTATCTTAATGGTGGTTGACCGTTTTTTCTAAAATGTCACATTGCATTCCCTTGAAGAAGTTGCCTACTGCTCAAGAGCTTGCTTCAATTTTTGTCCGAGAGGTCTTCCGTTTACATGGGTTACCCAAGGAGATAGTCTCGGACTGGGGTAGCCAGTTTGTCTCCAGATTTTGGTGTTCCTTTTGTGCTCAAACGGGAATCCGGCTTTCCTTCTCCACGGCATATCACCCTCAATCCAATGGGGCTGTGGAATGGTCTAATCAAGCTCTGGAACAGTTCCTCCATTGCTATGTCTCAGATCACCACAATAATTGGTCTGAACTGTTACCTTGGGCAGAGTTCACTCGTAATGGTACTATTAATGCTTCCTCCCAGTTATCCCCATTCATGGCAAATTATGGATTTCAACTATCCTTGTTGCCCAATTCATTCATGTCTCAGGGAATTCTGGCTTTGGTGGAGCATCTCCGCAACTACGTTCAACGTGGGTGCAGATTCAGGATTGCCTTCATCATTCTATGTAGCGCCAAAAGTTCCAGGCTGATCGTAGGCATCTGCCCGCACCTTCCTACCAGGTTGGTGAGAGGGTTTGGCTGTCCTCCCCACAACTTGAACCTTTGTGTGCCTTCCAATAAACTGGCTCCTTGTTATGTTGGTCCTTTTTGGATACTCCGACGGGTCAATCCTGTGGCCTACACTCTTGACCTTCCTCCTGCAATGCTCATCTTCAATGTTTTTCATGTCTCACTCTTGAAACCATTGGTTTGTAATCGGATTACCACTGTGTTGCCTCATCCCCATCCTATCTTTGTTGACAACCATGAATAATAAGGTCAGCAGCATTATTGACTCTCGTATGTCCAGGGGTCGTGTACAGTATTTGGTTCACTGGAGGGGTTACGGTCCAGAGGAGTGTTCATGGGTTCCCTCCTCTGATGTTGATGCTCCCGCCCTCCTCTGTGCCTTCCATGCCCATTTCCCAATAAGCCTTTTGTCCTCCAGCGGGGGAGGGGTCATTGAGGGGAGGGTACTGTCAGGGTTTTTTTCCTTGCTTTGTTTGCCATGTGCTGCTTGCAGCCATTTTACTCACCTTTCTTGCTGAATCTGATTTAGAGTGTGTGATGCTGCTCATTTCCTGCATGCCCTCTTATGGCCAGACTGTTGTACATCATCCGTGTGAGACAGGTTGTAGTCTCAGAATTGTGATGTCATCACTTATTATTTAAAGGGCCTCTATTCAGTATGCTTTGCCCTTGCGTTGTCTCAGACCTGTTTGTGAGTTCCTGTGTATTACCTGGCTAGTCTGACTACCAGCTCTGGTTTTTGACTCCTGGCTTGTTATTTCACTTGTGGACTTTTCAGTCTGATTCCTGGCACCCTGACTTAGATTGAAAACCAGGTACGCTGAGTCAGAAAGGACGCAAGCGTAACTGTAGAAATTTGGATAACTACGTGAGAGCTTCAAATGGTGTCGAATAGGAGGGTGAAGGAAAATGATTCCGCTTGAATTCCACGGGTTTTCAACTCTCATAAATGTGTGTCAGATTGAAATAGCGGGATCGTATGTTACATCACAAATTTCAACATTTGCCAAGCTTCACGCTTTGATAACTACGGCGGATCAATCTTGCGACAATTACTATGCAGAATTCCAGCGTATTTTCAGTTGACACTGTGATAAATATCCCACCATTTGTTTCCCACTACAAGAGGTTTACACTGTTTCTTTATTATTTAATATATGCCTCTTATATTTGGTTATCAGATGTTTTTCTCTCTAACGGTCATTAGTTTTGATGCTGGTGTACTAGCAAGGGCTGTTCATTTTCTAATTGTTCTACCTTCTTCATATTTATTTCACTACCCTCTAATTCAACTCTTTAATAATACCCTCTAATTTTGTGTTTGCAGGGGTGACCATTGAAGAAGGTTTTTTTTTGTTTGTTTGTTTGTTATTGTTTTTTTTATTGAGGAGTCACAGGTTACAATTATACATTTTTCACAAGTATATACATTTGACAAGGTGCAAATAGAATACAGAAAGCAGATATGTACATCTTAGCTAATTGTTCTGATTTTAGTCCCTATTACTAGGATTATGGATCACTCAGATCCTTGCTTGAAAATAGAATGATATAGTGAATATTTAGGGATAGAGGCCCAGGCTAAACCATCTGATATTAGTTATGAAAAAGCATATAATGTGTGTTTTGGGTTATATAGAGGGGATGATATATCATAATGAAGTCTTGAAGGGATAACTTAATAGGGATTACCAAACCATGAGTAATGTAAGCAACTGTGCTTAAACAATCTAAACATATATTCCTATTCCACATTAATATTATATATATGCGTGCAGTTTCCAACATAATACACTTATTTTCCATTATATTTGATTTTTCCAAGGCATAACTCCCCCTGCAATTTATAAGGTGTCTCTGGCTTTTAACTCTAACGTGATGGAGCGTTCCAAGGATGAAGATGGAGCGCTGCCATCTGGATTCATCTTTAGTAAGTACTATCTTTGGGGTTTAGTGTTAGGTTGTTGTTTTTTTTACCTGGGGAAGTTAATTGTAGAAGTTTTTTTCTCACAAAAATACTTTAGGACAATGCCCTGTATAAAGTTGCTGTTTATAAGAGAGGCTCTCAGACTCCAGTAGCAGTTTTAACAAATTTATTAAAAGAACATCTTATAACAGAATGCATAAACTTCAGCTCTTGTTACAGTTAATGTCTGTGTAACTGCCTTACTCATCAACTAACTATTTCCTGCTGAACTGCAGTGTAACATATATTAAACTTCCCCCCTGGAACCAAACACTATCTTTTTTGGTTCCATACATATTGATACATCTTTTCCCTTTTTGGGGAAATGGCAAAAGCTATCTCTTTTTTTTTTTTTTTTAATTTCCATCATTTATTGATCATAAACAACGGTGCACTCACCGTAAAGGTTTACATATTACATTCTGTGCGCTCATGTAAGGAATTAAATCTCAATATGGGATGGAGGCATATATATCTGTAAATAACACATAACATAACAAGTAAAATAACCAAAACAAAACAAAACAGTACTGACCATTTTCATCTTTTTTGCGTTGGGGAAAGTTAGTGTTTCTTTATACTAAATTTATTAAAGTCCGGGTTGTATAGTTCAATATGAAATAATCTCTAAAGTGCCACCCAGATCCAGGGGCATATTACTAATAACTCCATCTCTAAAAGTCAGTCAAGGGGAAGTTGCATGAGGGCCGATGTGAGTTAATGTTCAGCTAGGGGTAACGAGTCTTCCCAGAGGAATCTCACATTCTGAAAAAATTCAAGTCTCATTCTCTTTAAGTATCCAAATTCCTCTAGGCCTAACAGTTCGTTTACTTTTGTTAGCCACATCTGTCCTGTCGGGGATATGGGCATTTTCCAGTGTAAAGCTATTAGAGCTTTAGCTCCATTAATACTGATTTGTAGAAATTGTCTTCTGAGTCTACATGGTATTTGGGGAAGTCTATTCAGAAGGGCAACATGGGGTGTCAGGCGTAGGTCTTTGATTAACCCCTTCCTAAAATGAGCTTCTATAAATTGCCAAAATTGTGTTAATATTTCACAGTCCCACCACATGTGTAGATAACTGCCTCTCTTTTTGCAGCCTCTCCAACATTGATCGCTGGAGGATGGGTAAATAGAGCGTAATCTCGCTGGAGTCAAATATCAGCGTGTGAGCACTTTAAAATTTAATTCAAGGAGTTTTGGAGAGGTTGAGTACTTTTTCGTGTTTTGGAATATTAACCCCCATTCCTCCCCCCTTAAAGTATCACCAAGTTCCTTATGCCAGTTGTTAGTATAAGCAGGTAGTTCTGTCTTCATATGTGTCTGTAATATACTATGTATTTTGGAAAGTGAGTGTGGTATTGGTGTATTGGCCGAGCAAATGTTCTCAAATGGGGTCAATTGCCTTAGATAGTCCGTTTGAAATGGTGTTGTATTGACGAAGTGTGTGAGTTGACTATACTTTAGCCATGGATAATATGCCCCCTGCGCTACCTCCCGTATTTCTTCTCTACTTACAAGTTTCCCCTCTCGGACAAACTCTTTTAAAGGAGTGGTATATCCCCATTCCGTTTGTCTCTGAAAGTTTCTGTCTAGCCCTCCCATCAGTTCTGCATTTAATGGGATAGGAAAAAGGGGCGATCTAGGTCCAGAGATGTCCCTTCTTTTGTGTTTGATTGTTTCCCATGTGTCAAAGAAGTGTTGGTGTATCGGGAGTGTTGAGCATTGCAGGGGTCTCAAGGGTTTAGGGACCCAGCAAAGGGCTCCTACAAATGGAACTTTCAATATTTTAGAGTCTATGGATATCCAAGCTTTGTGTCCTGATGTGTTATGCCAATCGTAGACTCTCTGGAGTACTATCGCATCTAGGTATAGCCGTATGTCCGGCAGGCCTAATCCTCCCGCTGAAGTAGGTCTGTATAGTGTAGCTTTATTTATTCATGGTTTGCCAGTACCCCATATTAATCTATTTATATGGTTCTGAAGTCTCAGAGGGAACCAGCCTCGTAAGGCTATAGGTAAGGCTTGTAGCGTATATAGGATTCTTGGGAGGGTTGTCATTTTTATGCACTGTATCTTGCCCCACCAGGACAAAGGTTTTGTCACCCAGGTGTTTAGGTCTTTCTGGGTTGATAACAAGAGGGCTTCAAAGTTCTTTTTAAAGAGAGTGGTAGAGTTTGGGGACAGAAAAATACCCAGGTATTTTATAGCGTCTGTCTTGAGTGTGAGTGGGCAGATCTCTGCTAATTTAAAGAATTATTCTCGTCTAAGGGATATGTTTAATAGTTCTGATTTGGTTGTGTTTACAGCAAAGTTAGAGAACCTCCCAAATTTGTTGAGCTCGAGCATTATTTCTTTCAAAGATTGTGTCGGGTCTGTAACTGTAAAAAGGACATCGTCCGCGTAAAGTGCTACTTTAAAACTATGTGGGCCAATTTCTATACCTTTTATGATGTGGTTGTTTCGTATGTGAGCGGCCATTACCTCCATGGTAAGTATGAACAGCAGGGGGGATAGGGGGCATCCCTGCCTCGTGCCGTTTTTAATCGTAAAAGGGTGGGACAGTATACCATTTGCTTTGACTTTTGCTGTGGGGTGGGCATAGAGACTGAATATTCTGTTACACATTCGGGGTCCAATCCCTATCTCAATAAGTGTGTCTTTGAGGAATTGCCAATCTAGCCTGTCGAAGGCTATCTCTTTTAATTATTGTAGGAATATGGATCCTGAGATTGTACTAAATATTAGTCCACATAGTCACTTAGATATTCTGGTTTTCGGATACATCTCCCACTTCTAGTCTGGGTGTTTCTGGATCCCTGTGGTTGTTCTGACAGGACTCTGTTGTCATCCTGCAATCTTTCCGTGTCTGATATTTCACTGTTTATTTCTTCTTGTCCTTCTTCTTCAGAGTTA
Source organism: Bombina bombina (assembly GCF_027579735.1). Lineage (NCBI taxonomy): Eukaryota > Metazoa > Chordata > Amphibia > Anura > Bombinatoridae > Bombina > Bombina bombina. Next base: position 694,743,208 of record NC_069499.1, on the reverse strand, counting down.
TTTGTCATTAATGGCTGGTTTGTATTCTCAATGTGAGATTCCTCTTGGGTGTTAGTTCGGGTCCTTGCTGGAGGCCTGTAGCATCCAGTGCCTCTCAGATGCCTCCTATTTCTCCTCAGGACCTGTCCTGACTCTGTCACCACTTCATATGACCTAATTCCTACAGGAGCTCTTAGGCAAGCCTTCCGCCACTCTTTTCCTTGGTTTGTTTGTGGTTGTACCCACACCTGTTCACCAACTTTTAGAGGCCGCAGGTCTTTGGCTCCCTTGTTATATTGAGCAGCTTGCAATGATTGCTGCTTTCTGCACAGGATTTGGTGCCTGTCATTCATCACCTGATCCTGTATTAACAGACTCCCTCTCATTGGAAGTAACGATTTGGTCCTTTGACCCATCAGTCTTTGAGCAGGACTGCACTCCATGCCTTGTATTGGTGTGTTGCGATGATCCAAAAATGCTAGATAAGGATCATTTTGAGAAGTCACAGCTTTTTGCAGTAGTCTTTTAGCTGTCTTTACTGCCAACTCTACTTTTCCATTGCTTTGAGGGTATCCTGGTGACGAGGTAATGTGGTCAAAGTCCCAACCCATACTGAAGTCTTTAAACTCCATTGAAATAAACTGTGGTCCATTATCAGAACATACCGTGTCTGGAATTCCATATCTGGCAAAATGGGCCTTTAATTTTCTTATTACTGTAGTAAATCTTGTATCCTGAAGATGGTCTATCTCCCAGAAATTAGAGTCATAGTCCACTGTTATTAAATACTCCTTTCCTTGGAATGTGAACAAATCAATGCCAAGCTCATGAGGAACGAATGTCTCTTTCTGTTTCTAGTATCAAATGAACGGCATATGTCACATTGGTCGATATATTCTTTTAACTGTGCATTCATTCCTGGCCAGTAAATACTCTCCCTGGCTCTGCGTAGACATCCTTCCACACCAAAATGTGAAGAATGTATTTGAGACATAATATCTGTTCAAAGATCAGATGGAATAACTACTCACTCACCTTTGAATAGAACACCATCCTGTACACTCAATTCATCATGTATGTGGTAGAATGGTGAAGCCTCTAGGGGTACCTGTTCCTTATCACAATTCGTTTTACTGCTTGTAAAGTCTTGTCTTTTTCTGTGCTCTGTTGTAAAGCAACAAGTCTCCTGTTTGAGATGGGTAGATATTGGAGCATGTTTATAGTTTCAATCTGGTGCTCCACAGAACCCTCCATGGAACCTTCTTCTAAATAAGCCCTACTTAATGTGTCTGCCACAGCCAGAGACTTCCCCGGGCAGTATCTGATACATGCATCATACATCTGAAGCCGTAACATCATATGCTGAAGACGTCTTGGTGCTTTAAGTAAGGGTTTTTTCATGATGCTTTCAAGGGGCTTATGGTCTGATTGTACAGATACTGTCTGCCCAAATGTGAATTGGTGAAATTTTTCCATTCCAAATAGGACTGCTAATAGCTCCTTCTCTATTTGTGCATAACCTTGCTCTGTCTCTGTCATTGCTCTGCTTGCAAAAGTGATTGGTTATTTACCTTGCATCAGTGCTGCTCCCAGACCTTTCTCTGATGCATCACATTGAAGTTCTAAAGGTTCGTCTGGGTTATAATATTTAAGCACTGGTGCACTGCTGATTTTTTATTTGATCTGCTGAAATGCCTCTTCCTGCACTTCTGTCCATTCCCACACTGTACCTTTCTAAGTTAGTTGTCGCAGTGGTTCACCTGCATCTGAGAGGTTTTCACAAAACCTAGAAAGATAGTTCACCATCCCCAAAAATCTCTGTACTCCTTTAACATCTGAGGGTCTGGACATTTCAGTGATGGCTTTTACTTTATTTATATCTGCTTGAAGTCCCTGGGCTGATAATAAGTAACCAATATATGGCACTTCTGTTTTCCTTAGCTGAAATTTTTCTGGATTTAATTTGATGTGTCTTTCTCTACAACGATTTAGTAATTTCTTCAACTTTTGATCGTGGTCTTGAATAGCTTCCACATCGGTATCGCCTTTTCCTACAATCAGAATATCATCTGCAATGATCCTGATACCTGGTAGCCCTTCCAGTGCATGATTTAGTTTTCGCTGGAACACTTCTGGGGCTGGGCTAATACCCATAGGCATTCAAACCCAGCGGTATCGGCCAAAAGGAGTAGAGAAAGTGGTCAAATAGCTGGATTCTTCCTCTAATTCAATATGCCAAAATCCACTCTTGACATCGCATACTGAAAAAATCCTTGCTTTTGCTAGGTCAGGGAGAATATCATCAATTGTTGGCAAAGGATAGTGGCTCCTTTTCAAAGCCCTATTCAGAGGCTTAGGGTCAATGCAAATTCTTAACTTCCCTGATGGTTTTTTCACTACCACCATACTACTAATCCAGTCTGTACTTCTCTCTACAGGAGTTATAATGCACTTTTTTTCTAAACTGGTAAGCTCCTCTCTAAGGGGTTTGAGTAATGACACAGGAACCTTTCTTTTTTGAAGTCTAACAGGCTGTACAAGAGCATCCACTTCCAATTTTAGTTTTCCTTCTAGACAGCCTACTCCTTGAAAAATATCTGCATACTCTTTATTGATGGCTGACCAACCCCACACAGTGGCATCTGGGTGGTTGCCGTCTTGTTCAACATTTAGGATATTTTGGTGTTGCACTGAGATCAGATCCATAGCTTGTATAGCTCTACTTCCTAGTATAGGATTACACACCTCTGTGTCAATTACAACAAACTCAGCCTGATATAACTTTTGGTTGCATGGGTTTCTTATTTTGAGCTTACATATCCCTATTGGTTTCAGTGTGCTCTTATTATACATCCTTAGCATTTTATCACAATGTAAAATTTTAGATTTGTCTTTCACCAACCTTGCTGGAATGACATTACAGTCTGCTCCACAATCCATTTGGAATCTAACAGCTTGTTGGTCAATTAGCATAGTAGCAAACAAAGCTGATGGAAATCTGCTTACTGTTTTCTTAAATGTACAAATCTGAAAAGCTGGTTCCAAGGTCAGACCCAGAATGTCTTCATATTCCTCTAAGTCTTCAGTCTCTCTATAGACAGCTTGTACTGTTGGCTTTCTTTGTTGTGTATTGGCACGGCACTGGCTAATAAAATGATTTGCTTTACCACACCCTTTACATTGCTTTCCAAATGCTGGGCATTTTTCTTTCAGTTTCTCGTGACGCTTTCCACAATAGATACACTGTATTGTCTTGTCTGGAGTCATTGTCATTCTGTTATGACCCTTCCTAAGGTTGTAACTTGTGTCCATCCTATGGACTGACACTGCACTGGTGCTGGAACTCTCAATGATCTTTGCCCTCTCTTTAGACAGCTCAGCAGCTCTACCTATTTGAATACATTTTTCCAGTGTTAAATCCACTTCTCTCAGTAGGCATTCCCTAAGTTTAGAGTCTCTTGTGCCACATACAATCCTGTCCCTGAGTCTCTTATATTACCAAAGTTGCAAGTGGCTGCCAGTGTACGCAGATCTGTGACATAAGCATCTATTCCTTCATCTTCCCTCTGACATCTTGAAAAAAATATATATCTTTCCACAGTCTCATTTTGATTTGGCTCACAATAATCATCAAATGCTTTAATTAGCAGAGCTAGTGTGGGAGCTGCTGCTTCTGGGAGAAGGGTGTCTTTTACCTCTCTGCCTTTTTCTCCAATTAAGTACAGAAACAACTTTACCTTCATCTCCTCTGGTTTGTCAGCCATGATTAGGTCTGTGTATAAAAGAATGTCTTCTTTCCATCTCTTCCATGCCTGAGACAGATTCCTTGCCTGAAAATCCAGCAGACCTGGTGGTTTTAAACCTTCCATATCCTCTTTTGGTGTATTTCTCAAATAACATCCGCTGCCACCATGTATAAAGTTGCTGTTTATAAGAGAGGCTCTCAGACTCCAGTTGCAGTTTTAACAAATTTATTAAAAGAACATCTTATAACAGAATGCATAAACTTCAGCTCTTGTTACAGTTAATGTCTGTGTAACTGCCTTACTCATCAACTATTTCCTGCTGAACTGCAGTGTAACGTATATTAAACTTCCCCCCTGGAACCGAACACTATCTTTTTTGGTTCCATACATATTGATACATGCCCCACAAAAAAGCCCTATATCTGTAGTTTAGTGTTAGTATAGGGTTTTTTTTTTTTAGGGTGTTTCTTTTTTTTTTTTTTTTTAAAGTGGAGTTTTAGAATAGGCATATCTGATTATTTTTTTTGTAATTTTATGTAATGGTAGTTTTTTATCATGATAGTTTTTTTTTTTATTTATAATTAATGTAATGTTATTTTTATTTTAACTAATGTAGTTATTTTTTTTAATTATTTTTTAAAGGTACAGTTAGTTTTTTTCTACTTTTTCAGGTATTTTTTTTCCTTTTTTTCCCCCTTTTTTTTAAAGGTAGTTAGTTTTTCTTTTTAACGGTACGGTTAGTCTGTTCTGGGATTGCCTAGAGGGTGTTAGGTTAGGGTGTTTACATGTTGGTGGGTTAATTTGTAATGCGGGTTGTTGTGGTTTAGGAATTAATAGTGTAGTGGGTTTCTTTACGATAGGGGGTGTGGCAGATTAGGGATTAATATACTAGTTTAGTGCATCTGTTTCCTCCAGGCAAACTTTTTACACAACCTTTAAGGTTGCATAAAAAGTTTAAGCGATAAATGGGATTGCGTTTGAACGATCGCATTTACTTTCAATTTGGAATATGAGCAGACATTAACACTCAATGCTGCCCATAGAAAATATGGGGAGCGTAAATTACAGTGATTTAGCAAGAATGAAAATGCGTTAATTTAATCAGTGCGTTATTGTAATTTGGATTCAAGCATAAAGAACACCATAATCTCTTGATCGTATTTTCTCTCCAAGCGCTAACTATAACGATCCACTCATAATCTGGCCCATATGTGGCTAGCATATAAAATGGGACCTTTAATAGATAACACTTTGAGAGGAATATGAATTGTATTAACTGTACACTATATTAGCAAATCTGATGATATCACGTCATGTCAAGTACCTCAGATTCAATTTAGATGAGAAAAACTATTGTTTTTCTGAATCCTTGTTTGTGTGCTATTAATTTGTAAGATACACATTTGCTACTAAATTAATGGTCAAGGATCCACACTTATCTTACTTGCTATTTATTTGATAGAAAAAAACCCCCATTAAGACATGGTAGTTTTATTGTTATGCAACTTTTTGGATGCAAGTGTTTTCCATACCTCCATTGTTAATATTTTAATGCTAGAGTTTGTGTGATAGAAATAGGTTGCTGGCCTTTTATTCTGTTTTGAAAACAAACATTCAGTGACATTAAAAAAGGTAAATATCAATTAAAAATATGGCATCTTCAAAATGGTGTGTAGAAAAAAATATATATATTAAAAAATAACAAGTTACTTTGCAAACCATTGGAGCATTATACTCCAACCCTTCAGCTAAAGTTAGAGGAGTGGGATTTACCTCCCCTTCTGTTCTGATCACTAATGGCACAAGGCAGGGGTGTCCACTATCCCCTATCCTGTATGCGCTATCTATTGAGCCTCTAGCTGCGGCCATTAGACAACAAAAGGAGATCCAAGGCCTCATAATTCATGACCTGGAGCAGAAACTTGCATTATTTGCAGATGACCTCACTATCTTTTTGTCTGACCCATTGACCACCTTTCCCCCTCTTTTCGCCCTTCTGGAACTATTTGGCACTCTGTCGTATTACAAAGTTGATGTATCTAAAACTGAAGCTTACTCCTTGGGACTCCCTCTGGAGGAACTTAAGACTTTACAAAGATTCTTCACCTTTAAATGGTCAACTGAAGGAATTAAGCATCTGGGTGTTTTTCTTTCTCATGACAAGAAAGTCATAATGGCACACAACTATTCTCCCCTATTGACACAAATTGAATCCCTCCTAAGCTCTAAAAGATACGAGGAGATCTCCTGACTTGGCCGCGTTGCTGCGAAAAAGATGATGATACTCCCTAAGATCACTTATCTCTTCTGATGTCTTCCTCTCCTGGTCCCTCAGAATATCTTTGCCCAATTCCAAGGACTCATCTCTAACTATATCTGGGGAGGAAAGAAGCCTAGAGTAGTGGCAAATATCTTGCACAGACCTATAGAGAGGGGAGGGATAGGGCTTCCACACATCAGAACCTACCATGATGCCACAATGGTCACCCATGCTTCTGCATGGAGCTCTGATCTCCTGCAAACCAGATGGTGAGAACTGGAACAGGCTTCCCTTCCGGCTTATGTCAAACCTGAGGACCTAATTTGGATGGCAAGTCATGGCCTCCAGTCACTTACTCTTTCTAATTTGATTGTCAGGAGTGCAGGGGTGCATGGTTACGCCTACGCAACTTCAATTTGATCACTACCCACCCATCCCCAGTTCAGCCTGTAGTAAGTCTTCTCCTAACCCTTCCCAACTTTTCCATCGGGGTTTGAAGAACCTCTCAGTTACGATCAATAAGTGATTTTTACCATAACGATAGGCTCTTTACTCAGTTGGACTTAATAGTGAAGAGGGATCTTCCCTCCAAGCTTCTTTTTGACTTGACCAGGTTAAAATCCTTGTTACGAGCGTGGGGTTTCCTCCCTGAGACACTTCAGGACACAACACTCTGGGAAACCAGGTGGACAATCAAACTTTAGCTACATAAGCCCTTATCCGTCCACTGTCAATGTCTTCTTGATGACAACCCTTCCTTTGAAACCCCTCATACTTTGGCGTGGGAACGGGAGTGGGGAAGAGACCACTCAACACATCAATGGCAATGCGCCTTATCTAACACCAGGATGGCCATACACTGTGTAATGGTGCATGAACTTTTCTATAAACTTCTCACCCGATGGCACTTGGTGCCAACTAAACTACAGAAATTCTACCCTACAATATCGGGACTGTGCTGGAGGGGATGCGGAGGGAGAGGCAACCCAACGCATGTGTGGTGGTATTGCCCCAACTCGAGAACTACTGGGCTAAGACGAGGCACCTGCGTACCAAACTGGGTCTCCCTAGAGTCACACTCCCTTCCATGGGTATACTCCATATAGATATCCCTCCAATTCCCTCTCATAGCAAATGTTTGCTGATCTGCATCCTTCTATCAGCCAGGCTACTGATAGCTAGAAATTGGAAAAAAAACATCCCCCAAGATGGAGAGGTATACTGGAGATGGTCGAATACTTTAAGTCCATGGAGAGTGGTGTATATCTGGCCAATAGACAAATGGGCACTTATGCCCAGATTTGGGAACCTTGGGAGACTCTTATGACCCCCTAGAACCCGTACCACCCTAAATGACTATCTCCCTCCCTGACCTGTGAGGCTCAAGATGGACAAAGATTCCCACAATTAGTCAGTGAGCCATAACTTCTTCTCTACTATCTCCCCTACCCTTTGGATATCACTCTCAGTGTTAGCATTGTGTAATAACCCCTCCCCCCCCCGCCCCCTCCAAACCTAAAATATACTAGCATTCACACATGGACTCACCTGAATCTGACCCCCTCAGATTTTCGGCTTCAGTAATAGCCTTTGCAGGTTGTTCACTGATCACATTTTCCCTCACTTATGATAGCTATGTGAAGTCTAGGGATGACCCATTTGGGGCATTTGTTTCTATTCCCCTACCCTCCTTCCCCCCAACTCATTCTGTTAGGAAACTTTCCTTGTTGCTATGATTGAATAATATGTTTATATAGCCTTTATCATTTGTTGTAAAATGATTTCACTCTCATCCACTCCCGGTCGTACTGTGTAACCCTTAGGCCGGATCTGGTGTTATGTACTGTATTTTGTATAATTCTCATAAAATAAAAAAAAATTAAAAAATAAATAAATAAATATAAAGTTCTTTGTATTGGTAATATGCTTGAGCTATGGTGTATTAGCAATCATCAGCTGCTATAATGCAGAGTTTAAGGGATACTAAACACAAACGTTTTCTTTCATGATTTAGGTAGATCATGCGATTTTAAGCAAGATTCTAATTTACTACTAACATTTTTTCTTCGTTGTTTTGCAATCTTTATTTGAAAAAGCAGCAATGTAAGGTTTAGGAGCCGGCCCATTTTTGGTTCAGCACCTGGATAGAGCTTGCTGATTAGTTTGCTACATTTAGCCGCCAATCAGCAAGCACTACCCAGGTGCTGAACCAAAAAATGGACCGGCTCTTAAGCGTACATTCCTGCTTTTTCAAATAAAGATAGCATGAGAACGAAGAAAAGTTGATAATAGGAATAAATTAGAAAGTTGCTAAAAATCGCATGATCTACCTGAATCATAAAAGCAAAAGTTTGGGTTTAGTGTCCCTTTAAACAATTCTGCTATATCTTTATTTTAGAAGAAGTACAAATGATCATGGTGTCAATCTCAACATTAAAAAAGGTTAACACATCTTTAACACAGGCACAAATTTGTGTTTGCCTTGTGAGCTCTGCACAGAGAAAATAAGTATTGAGCAAACCTCAAAATCATGGTCTGTAAGCATTCACCGACTGCATGCATATACACTCAAAATAAAGTGTTAAAAGGACTAAAGCAATCTTTGCTAAGTGTCTTGCAGTAGTTTACTGGGGCTATAATATTGTCTTCTATGTCCATGTAAGGACTGATTTATTAGATGCATGTCATTGCCAATTGCTGAGATTAATTGCAACTTCTAATATTTTTTTTTTCAGTCACACCTCCTGATTTATATGCATAGGGCCTCATTTATCAAGCTGAGAAAGCAGCTTTGAAGCCCCTGAGTTTCAGCTCACCTGAAACATTAGTTAAGTAGCAGGGGTCTTAAGATTAAGGTTGAGATCAAGGTTGCGGGTTAAATTCATCCAATCAGGATGATTAACAGCCCCTGCTAGGGGACGATTGGAGGCCAGCGAGCAGGGGAAGCTTTGTGCATATGCTGTCCACTTTGCAGCGAGGTCCAGCTGACATGATTTGCAGTAGCATATCATGTTTGCCCAACCTATGATAAATAGTGCTGATAGCCTCCGATAGAGGATATAGGTTTCTTTACATTTATAAATATAAACCTTTGCAAAATAAATGTCTTGAAAGCATTTTCACTTTTTTTTTTCTGTTAGCAGCTTGCATTGTTTTGCAGTTCAGAAACATACCCTTAAAAAGCATTAGTATTGGTTATTTTATTTCCTTTTTAGTTGTCGATTATGGACAGACGTGAATAAGTTCCTGAGATGTCAGAAACTGACTTAAGAAGCATGAGTTACAGTACAGGACACTGGAGAAATTGTAAAAAGACAGCTGGTGAAAAACAGAGGTTTCAGTGTGGAAACTTGGCTAACGCTGCCAGGTTTAAAGGAACAGTAAGATCAAAATAAATCGTTCATGATTAAGACAGATGCATTTTTTAAACTTTCCATATTACTTTTATTAGCAAATTTACTTTGCTCATCCAGTATCCTTTGTTGAAGAGTAAAGTTAGAAACACCAATGGGAGATAGCTGAACACATCTGAATCTTGACAGTATGATAAGCTGACTGTATGCACTTCTGGGGCATGATTAGAATTTTACGCTATACCTCAGCCAGACATGTGAAATTTACTAAAGACTCTTTGCCCTTGTAAAGTAGCTTGTCAGGCAGACATGTCTTGCTATTTCAAAGCTGACAAGGTCTCATATTTCTTTCAGATTTCTTTTACTTTTTCAAGGTTTTCTTTTGTTCATATGTGGAGTGAATTATTTTATAGAGGATGTATTTTTCCAATTTTAGAGGTTGATCAAAATCCAAACTTGTCTAATGATTTTCAACATGAAAAACATCATTAAAGTCTAGGGGATTTTTTATAGATAAATAATTTGATAAGTTTTCTGAAGGATTGTAATGGTCCCCTTAATTTGTTTGTTTGATAATGTTTGGAAAATGTTTTTGTAATGTTGGTATCCTTTATAGTGGAACTAGTTCTATAGAAGTGATTAGAATGGAGCTGAACTCGCAAGTCAAAGCTATGATGAGGGGGGGGGCGGAGCAAGCTTGGAAACTGAACAGTCGCATGTTACTTCAGCTCCGTCGCAATGGTTTACAATTTTATTTTTCAGACTGTTCAGTCCAGCTTAAAATAACATCACAAGTTCATTTAAACCTGAAGATCAAAACTATGTAACTTGGGAAGCTAAATGGTACTTGAGCATAGGAAATAACATCTGCTTTATGGGCCGAATAACATACAGTCCCTGGAGCGGCCATCTTTGTGGCCTCATGGATGCTCTCTGACGCTTCATCTGACTCAAAGTGCAAGATCGTGATTGCACTACAACCCACCCCGGTTTGATACCTAGCCGGGTACAACAGACCCATGATGGAGGAGTTTTTTGCCCAGGTAACCAACTTACTGGAGGAAATGAGCCGCAAAGCAGAAAGACGGCTTAATGACCCCCTAACTTCCATCGAAATCTCGCATTCCCAAGATGGCGTCAGCCAGCCCACATCCCACGAAACGGAAGCCAAGGAACCGATTGTGGATCAGCTCACTGCACAGCAGCCCTTTTTATCGCAAGCAGAGATCTTCAGAAAGACGGTGGTTCATTACACAGCTAATAAGACAAACTCCGGAACATCACCGCCCCACGCAAACAGCTTACCGCACTTTCCTGAGGACTTGCTGATACAAGGATCTAAGCAGAATTTTAGAAGGAAGCCACCCCAATATCCTAGCCCTCCCAGTCAAGGTCCCCGAGAGGATGTGCAGCTCGCTCACCTAGTGCTGGGTATGTTCCGGGGAGATGCGGCCGGCTCCTACAGGCAAGTTCAGAGAATTTTCTGCATACCACACAAGAGTCATATGGACTTGGATGGTAGAGTTTGGAAGATGAGACTGCTACTTCTCGGTGACCTATGTGACCAACAAGAAATATGGTCCTTGAGCTCAGTTTCACCCACATGTGTTAATCCAGATCCACATCGTCGTATACAAACTGTTGCCAAGTCTGGAGTAGGTTAAATACGATCCTTAAGTGATCCGCTGGACTTCTCCCATGCTGAATAGGGCACCAAGTTGCTGTGGACTCATAAATGACGGTCAAAGAACCTGAAGTAAAGAGACTTCCTACTTACAAAAACATTGTTTTATTAGCTCTTTCTCCCTGAAGATGTGTTATATCAAGCATGAATCTAAATAATTCAGGTTGGCTACTAAAAGTTAGGTGGGAATATTTTTGCTCTATAGCCTTGTATGATTTCTGCCCTTACAGTGTTTCAACAGTTTCACTTATGCTCTTAGTTTGCAGAGGAGGTAATTTATTTATTCATTTTTTATGGGTGATCTTCCCCCTACATCTCTAGTTCCTGTTATGTATCCCCTCCCATAGTACTCTTCATACAAGTTGCCTATTAGCTAGAATATAAGTTGAAATGTACCATCTTACACAACCTTTACTGGGTGGGCAATAAGCAGGTATAGAGCAAGTTGGTATTATTTTTATTTTAGCTTAAATATAACATTTAGTCTATATCATATTCCCAGCTTGTTTGAGACCTTTGAAAGTCCATGGAGGGTAGAGCTCTCAGTTTCATTATGGTTTAAATACTGGGTTTTGAAATGTTTGTTTTACAGCTGTCTGATTTTACTATTTACTTCTTCCTTCAGTGTTTTATAATGTTATATATCTTCTCATGCTACCACTTAAGTTGAGGAGGAATGGGTTGCTATTTTGTTCTTATGTAAGAATATGTTACTCTCATGATAGCTTACACATATGACATGTTCAATTGACTAGGTTTAAATTAAGAAATAGTTATTACGCCCTACCCAAACTAGTGCCTAGAGACATTCCCCTGACTAAACATTTTTGGTGAACATGTCATATTCATTTTAATGTAGCGCGCTTGGTTTCAGTACTCATCTACTCATTCATTTTTATTTTTTTTACTCCCCAGAGCAGCTCCTTCTCCATACAAAGTACCCTATATGTTTACTATTAGCTGTAAGTGTAATGTTATATTATATTGTATCTGCGTCATCAAAGTTTCAGAGTTGCCCATAATCTTATGACAATCACCACTTCATTCAACGTAAACATAGTTCTTCTCCCCTACCTGTAACGTAACTAAAAAACCTCAGAGGCCTAAACATGTCCATTAGTGTAACACTCTATCTAGCTCCACCCCTCCTCCTCATCCTCTCCCCATCTCCCCCCTTATCTTATTTGAGCGGCTCTTGCCCGCTGCACCCCCCACCCACTTTCTTGCTCACTAGCTAAGCTCACCATACCTACGCATTAAACTTTTTATGAGGAAGCCATATATTAACTATTGTTCCTTAAAAATCACAAGATGGGTTCCTACTAATCTGCTAATATGTTAGCCTTTGCCATTACACCTGACAATTTTTATTACACCTGTGCTTTAGCTACCAAAACCTATTATATATCAAAAACGAGGTCACTATTAATACAACTCAACATTGTGTAACACATTGTTCATAGTCTTCCTATATAACTTTGTTTATGGTGTACAATCTATTAGCTCAAGTTTATCCTGCAGCATAGATTGAAAATTGATTCCTCATGTTAATGCGTACCATTGGGTTGCCTATGATACATATGTTGCTGATCCATATTGTTTGTTCTAAGAGGTTTATCTCTCCTTCTTGTTTCCTAACCTAATTGTCTAATACAGTGTTGAGCTGTTACTTATCTGCTTTATGTATATTGTTGAAACCTCAATAAAAAAATATATTTAAAAAAAAAAAAAAAGCTATGATGAGGGATTGGTACAAATCTCTTTGGATCTGAAGTTTTTTGATGTACAATATTGCTGTGAGTTATTATTATTTCATTTTTTTTGGTAAAATATTAGTTTTACAAATGGGTTTTATTGAATATAAAACATAATTTAATTTGTCAATTAATCTATAAATGAACATTTCAAATACATTCTGTCTAGTAAGAAAAGACACTACAGTTCCTACATCAATAAAGCAATCACAAGTTTAGGGTCCATTTTATGGATTATGTATTATGCACTCCAGCTTCTCTGTAATTTTCAGAGGTAAAGTACATAAAAAATTACATTAAAGAAAAAAAAAAAAATAGTTATTCCGACTTCCGGGAGGCAGAGCTAGCGGGTGGAAGCAGGGACACAGAGCTCCATGTTCAATGCACATATCTGGACACACCTGCTCTCCCATGTGCAAACCTTGCTGGAATGCCCTAATGCACCAGCTGGTCGAAGTAGCGTGAAGGGCAGCTTCATTGCCCTGCCCCAGGGAGCTTTCAAGAGATCGTGGCACGACCGCCTAGGCGCCATCTTGGCAAGCCGGAGACCTGCCTGCTCCCACAGAGATAGTATAATAAATAGGCGGAGGGACCACAGACGACAGGCGTTGTGAGGTAGGAGGAAAGCCTGTTATCAAGGCCGATATCTACTGCGACTGTGAAGTCACTCTTGCTGGGAACGGACACTTTGGCTGCAACCTCCTGAAGTGCCTGGTAGCCACGTGGACTGGAGGAGAGGCAACATACTGCGATACAGATAAGTAGCCCAAATGAACCTGAATAAACTATCACATCTAGTCATAGATAATTTACAACACGGCTCTCACACCTACAATTGTACAGCATCTATTCAAAAATAGCAGACGACAACTTTCTTCCACACGTGGCAGACGCCCTGGGATAAAGTCCTGATAGGAGGGAATAACACAAGCAGCAAGTGCCTACTTGGAGACACTGCTGTTGCCTGACTAAACAGCAAGTGCCTACTTGGAGACACTGCTGTTGCCTGACTAAAAACATTCATGGTGGGCAGCCTTAAAACTAAAAATATACAACTGGCAGATTGTTTAAAATATTTTGGGACTGTGAGCTGTGAAGTTTTGGAAGACCGGTGCTGTGGGCCTAAAGTAAAGCATATGGAAGTAGTGACTATTGTATTGTGTGTCTTTGACTCTCAGCCTTTATCAATCCTTACCATTTTTGTAAATGCTAATGGGCAGGTTCTTGACCTCACAAAGGATGTTGCATAGGAATTAGCCACAAGAGAGCTAAGGGAACCCCTGAAGCTACAGTGCACTCCCCAACTGGGGTGACTGATAATGCCCAAACAGAGGCCCCTCTACAACCAGCAGAGCAGCAAGTGACTACCTTGCTCCTAGCTAAATTATATAACCTACAAAAAGGCATTGATTCCCTCACAAACAGTTTAATTCCAGACTGACAGTGGCGGAACAACGCATATCCGATCTGGAGGATGGTCACAATTCTGCTTCCACCTAACTGAAGGAACTGATTCAGCAAAATACTTTCCTGCACCAGAAGATTGATGATTTTGAAAATTGCTCTCGCAGGAATGTCAGGCTCGTGGGCCTGCCATTAGTGATGTCGTGAATAGTTTGACGGTGAATAGTTCCCGGCGAACATAGCTTGTTTGCGTTCACCGCGGCTGGCGAACATATGCGATGTTCGGTCCGCCCCCTATACGTCATCATTGAGTAAACTTTGACCCTGTACCTCACAGTCAGCAGACACATTCCAGCCAATCAGCGACAGACCCTCCCTCCCAGACCCTCCCACCTCCTGGACAGCATCCATTTTAGATTCATTCGGAAGCTGTATTCTTAGTGAGAGGAGGGACAGTGTAGCTGCTGCTGATTTAATAGGGAAATCGATAGCTAGGCTAGTGTATTCAGTGTCCACTACAGTCCTGAAAGACTCATCTGATCTCTGCTGTAAGGACAGCACCCCAAAAAGCCCTTTTTAGGGCTAGACCATCAGTCTGCTTTTTTTTTTTCCTGTGTAATCTAATTGCAGTTACCTGCCTGCCAGCGTGTGTGTCAGGCTTACAGCGAATACTGTGCCCACTTGCCCAGTGCCACCACTCATATCTGGTGTAACAGTAGTGTACATTTAAAAAAATAAACACTTTTTTGACTGTGAAATAATAGCAGACAGCTGCCAGTACCCAATATGGCAGCCAATAAGGCAGATGGGGAGGGTTAGAGTGCTGTTTTGGGGGGGATCAGGGAGGTTGGGGGCTAAGGGGGGATGCTACACCACAGCATATGTAAATATGCTATAAAAAAAAATTAAAAAAAAATTAAAAACCTTTTATATTAGTAATGGCAGACTTTCTGCCAGTACTAAATTTAAGTTTTTTTTAAATTTGTTCTCATTTGGCGGTGAAATGGTGGCATTAAATATACCAAAATGGGCCTAGATCCATACTTTGGGTTGTCTACTACACTACACTTAAGCTAAAATTAACTCTACAAGCTCCCTACATGCTCCCTAATTAACCCCTTCACTGCTGGGCATAAAACACTTGTGGTGCGCAGTGGCATTTAGCAGCCTTCTAATTACCAAAAAGCAACGCCAAAGCCATATAAGTCTGCTATTTCTGAACAAAGGGGATCCCAGAGAAGCATTTACAACCATTTATGCCAAAATTGCATAAGTTGTTTGTAAATAATTTCTGTGAGAAACCTAAAGTTTGTGAAAAAGTGAACAATTTTTTTTTATTTGATCGCATTTGGCGGTGAAATGGTGGCATTAAATATACCAAAATGGGCCTAGATCAATACTTTGGGTTGTCTACTACACTACACTTAAGCTAAAATTAACGCTACAAGCTCCCTACATGCTCCCTAATTAACCCCTTCACTGCTGGGCATAAAACACTTGTGGTGCGCAGTGGCATTTAGCAGCCTTCTAATTACCAAAAAGCAAAAACAAAGCCATATAAGTCTGCTATTTCTGAACAAAGGGGATCCCAGAGAAGCATTTACAACCATTTATGCCATAATTGCATAAGTTGTTTGTAAATAATTTCTGTGAGAGACATAAAGTTTGTGAAAAAGTGAACAATTTTTTTTATTTGATCGCATTTGGCGATGAAATGGTGGCATGAAATATACCAAAATGGGCATAGATCAATACTTTGGGATGTCTTCTAAAAAAAAAATATATACATGTCAAGGGATATTCAGGTATTCCTGACACATATCAGGGTTCCAATGTAACTAGCGCTCATTTTGAAAAAAAAAAGAGGTTTTGAAATAGCAAAGTGCTTCTTGTATTTATTTCCCTATAACTTGCAAAAAAAGCAAAGAAAATGTTAACATTGGGTATTTCTAAATTTAGGACAAAATTTAGAAACTATTTAGCATGGTTGTTTTTTGGTGGTTGTGGATGTGTAACAGATTTTGGGGGTCAAAGTTAGAAAAAGTGTGTTTTTTTCCATTTTTTTCTCATATTTTATAATATTTTTAATAATAAATTATAAGATATGATGAAAATAATGGTATCTTTAGAAAGTCCATTTAGTGGCGAGAAAAACGGTATATAATATGTGTGTGTACAGTAAATGAGTAAGAGGAAAATTACAGCTAAACACAAACACTGCATAAATGTAATAATAGCCCTGGTCCTTAAAGGGACACTGTACCCAAAAAAATGATTTTGTAATTCAGAAAGAGCATGCAATTTTAAGCAAATTTCTAATTTACTCCTATTATCAATTTTTCTTTGTTCTCTTGCTATCATTATTTGAAAAAGAAGGCATCTAAGATTTTTTTTGGTTTCAGTACTCTGGACAGCACTTTTTTATTGGTGGATGAATTTATCCACCAATCAGCAAGGACAACCCAGGTTGTTCACCAAAAATGGGCCGGCATCTAAACTTACATTCTTGCATTTCAAATAAAGATACCAAGAGAAAGAAGAAAATTTGATAATAGGAGTAAATTAGAAAATTGCTTAAAATTTCATGCTCAATCTGAATCACGAAAGAAAATTTTTGGGTACAGTGTCCCTTTAAGGGAAAGAAATTGAAAAATGGCCTTGGTCCTTAAGGGGTTAAAAAAAAAAACTAGAAATTTGACTGTGAAATAATAGCAGTCAGTTTCCTTCACGCGTGTGCGTTTCAGGGCCTGCCAGGGCACAGTGTCACACCAGTGCAACTCATATCTGGTGTAACAGTAGTGTTCATTTAAAATAAAATACAATTTTGACTGTAATAGATTGAATAGCAGTTAGTTGTCTGCAAGCTTGTGTGTCAGGCCTACAGTGTCTACTCTGCCAACTTCTGCCAGTGCACAGTGCCACTCATATCTGTTGTCACAGTAGCTTGCACGCATAGTACCACTAATCGAAAAAAAAATGACAGGCAGAGGCAGGCCACCCCGCAGGGGCCGTCATGGTGCTGTGATTCAATTTGGTCCTAGAATAATGCCCAGTGTTCCGAGGCCACGTACCCTGAACTCGAAAAGTTCTGAGGACATAGTTGACTGGATAACACAGGACACCCAATCTTCTACAGCTTCCGCTTGGAACCTTGACGCACCATCCTCCTCCAGCTTAGCTTCGGGCACCTCTCAAGTTACCACTCTCCCGCCTGCCGCCACCACCAACACTAGCACCACAGCCACTTCACTTGATCTGTCAGAGGAGTTATTTACACATCAGTTGGAAGAAATGTGTGATGCGCAACCATTATTGCCAGAGGATGTAGATAACAGGGATATGTCTCAGTCAGGCAGCATTACACACATGGACGTATGGTGTGATGATGATGATTTTGTACCCGCTGCGGGAGTTTGGTCTGTCACTGTGAAGCGGGCTTAACCCTTACACTACCTGATCGATACAACATCATACCTGATGTTTTAAAGCACGTTATTCCAAACAATTTAGGAATGTTAGGTGATTTATGCCCTTTATGGATTAAAACCAGACTCTGCATCAACTATGTAATTTTCCATGGGAGTTTTGCCATGGATCCCCCTCCGGCATGCCACAGTCCAGGTGTTAGTCCACTTGAAACAACTTTTCCATCACTATTGTGGCCAGAAAGAGTCCCTGTGGGTTTTAAAATTCGCCTGCCTATTTAAGCCTATGGCATTTTGCCCGGTACGCCCGTTCGCGAACATTTGCGGAAGTTCGCGTTCGCCGTTTGTGAACCCAAATTTTTATGTTCGCGACATCACTACGCTGCCATAAAAAGTTTGTCTTCGGAGCTATTATATTTTGCAGAGAACTCCCTTCCTAACCTCCTAAAGGACCCAGCTGAATTTATCCCTATGAAGGCAGAGAGTGCGCACAGAATTGGAGGAGACAGGACCAATTCTTCTTTAAAAAATGCCCCGCCATGGGGGTAATGATCATGTATTTGAACTTCCAATGTAAAATACAGATGTTAAGGGCATATCGCAAGCTTCAAATGCTCATCTATGATGACAAGCACCTGTACCTGTTTGAAGACTATTCGGCCGAGGTGCTGAAGAAAAGAAAAGAATTTGCACCGCTGTGTACCTCGCTTCATAAGGAAAACAGGCAGGCCACGTTGCTATACCCAGCTCGTCTCTGCATCCACACATTTTCAGGTCTACGGCTCTTCGACACCCCCAGGAAGGTGCAGGAGTTCCTAGACAAACATAGAAAGGCCCTCTCACCAACCGCAGACCAACAGCAGGAATCTCCTGGCTGATGTTTTATCTTTCCAGGTATACTATTGCATGCTGTAGTACCCTGTTGTTGGGGTACGTTGACTTACCAAATTTGAGAAGTACCAATGGATGAAGATTCTCTCAGGTCATATGGAAACTTATGTATTACATGTTTAATATGCTGTGAAATGTTATGGTTAGTAAATGGTTTAACTGTGAGAGATTGCCGGTTATTGAAGAACTTTCCCTCTGTTACCCACCCTTACTGGAGATGTAAAGATGCCCTTATGTTTATGCTTATATAAATTTCTATATATGACCAATTGTTTATTATGCCCTGATGACGGCAAAAAATAATATCCTGGAATGTTGGAGGAATAAATTCCCCCACAAAAGAAAAACAATCCTTACATATCTTAAAAAATCCTGCACAGACATCATGCTGCTACAGGAGACCCACTGAACACTAGTGAGCATGAAAAGCTTAAAACAAACTGGATATCTGAAATCCAATGTGCCCCTTATAATAACTCCAGTAGGGGTATGGCTTTGTTGTTGCACAAATATTTTAAATGTGAGATTGGACACACGATTATAGATCCAAATGGCAGATTTGTGATACTCAAACTGAAATTGCATGACCACTGGTATACTTTATGCAATGTTTATGGCCCTAATCAGCATAGCCCAGTTTTTTTGCAGACACTAACCCAATCTTTAGTCCCTTTCTTGGATACTAGAATTATTCTTGCTGGAGATTATAATTTGACTCTTAATCCAATACTTGATAGGTTCAGAAACCCAGAGAGGCCCCATGTAACTTCGCAACCCCACACTTCTAACATGTATGCACAGAAAATATTTGACACTTTATATTCTATGCTGGGCATTCGGGATATTTGGAGAAGGCAACACCCTATAGAACAAGATTATACATGATCCTGTAGAAACACACAACAGACATTCTCGTATAGATCTTATTCTGACATCTACTTCACTAGAATTTCTTATTACTGAAACTAAGATACACAACATAACTATATCAGACCATGCTCCTGTTTCTATGAGACTATTTCCTATTCCTAGCCCTTCTAATAAAAGATGTTCAGATTTCCCTCCTATCTTCTAACCTCCTTGTGAGACAATGGGATGATTTTGCAAATAACAACATAGCACACAAACATACCACAGAGCTCTGCTGGGAAACAGCTAAGTCAGTTTTAAGAGGGGACATCATAGCTTACCTTACCAAAAAGAAAAAACTACAAGACAGCCGGGAAAAGCAATACAATGATGAGTTGAAAAGGGTCTATGTAAAATATTGGCAATCCCCAAATACACCAAAATAGACTTAACTATTTTAAAAAACAGAAGGAGAGAGACACGTTTCTCCTTCAAAACACTATACACCAGGAAAATAGGAGACAGGGCAGATTTTTGAGACACAGGAATCGAACTGGCAAATATCTTGCCTCATTAATTAAGATCAAACAGGCCAACAGGGGTATTCCAGTTATTAAGAGAGGGGGATCCTTAATGCATAATACTGCTGACATAGTGGTGGAATTTACAGAATTCTATGCAAATCTATACACAGCACAACCTCCCAACCTGGATGCGAGAGATAGCTTCTGGAAGAGAGTTGTTTTGACCAAAGTGCGAAACTTAACGCTCCAATAACACCGGAAGAGTTGCAGTGTACGATAAAATCCTTAGCCTTGGGGAAGGCAACAGGCCCAGAATTTTATTGTATGCTCAATAACCAGATCACCCCCACATTGACTCTTTTATTTAACAATTACTTCACCCACTCACAGCGACCCTCAGTTAATTTCTCAGCAGCCAATATCTTGGTAATTCATAAATCAGGAAGGGACCCCACACTAACTGACTCCTATAGGCCTATTTCCCTCCTTAATGCCGATTATAAGGTTTTGATGAAACTCCTAGCCAATTGTCTTAAATTTGTATTACTCACTCTGCTGCACCCAGACCAGACTCGTTTTACAGCGAGGCGCACCTCTGTAACTAATATTAGATGGGTCCTTCATGCCGTCGCCCATTATTGGATGGCGGGTAGAGAGGGAGGTAAACAGAAGTTATCGGAGGCCTTCCTGTTGTCATTGGACTAAGAGAAGGCCTTAGACAGAGTGGAGTGAAACCACCTGTTTCACACCATGGGAAACTTTGGAATTGTTGGCTGTTTCCTTGACTTTGTTAAAAATATATATAACAGTCCTGTTGCATACCTATTTATTAACAACCACTACTCCCCCCCGTGACACTACATAGGGGCATGTCCCTTATCGCCACTCTTATTTAATCTGGCTCTTGAGCCCTTAGCATTATACTTGAGAAATATCTTCCCGGGTGTCGAAATACATTCTCACAAAATGCAGGTCGCCCTTTATGCCGATGATATGTTGTTGTTTATCTCGGACCCTGAAACCTATATACCTAAAATATTAGAGGCTATTCAGCTGTTTGGGGAGTTTCTGGGTTATAGGGTGAACGTAGGCAAGTCAGAGATTTTATGGCTTTGGCGTGGGGAGGGAGATCATTCGCTGTTCCATTCAGTATGGGTGATAACTAATTTAACCTCTTAAGGACATATGATGGAATTTTTCCGTCATAAAACAATTGAGCAAACTGAAAGCTGTGTCCTTAAAGGGTTAATAAATAATCTAATTTATATAGGGATTCAGATTGCAGCTGGTCCTACCAAATGGTATGAACACAATCTTACTCCGATAATACGTAATATCAAAAGTGACTTAAATATTTGGAAACATCTACCCCTTTCCTTGATGGGGAGAGTGAAATAATTAAAATTAAAGGGACAGTCTACACCAGAATTTTTATTGTTTTAAAAGATAGATAATCCCTTTATTACCCATTCCCCAGTTTTGCTTAACCAACACAGTTATAATAATATACTTTTAATCTCTGTGATTATCTTGTATCTAAGCCTCTGCAAACTGTCCCTTTATTTCAATTCTTTTGACAGACTTGCAGTTTAGCCAATCACTGCCTGCTCCCAGATAACTTCATGTGCACGAGCACAGTGTTATCTATATGAAATACGTGAACTAACACCTTCTAGTGGTGAAAAACTGTTCAAATGCATCCTGAAAAGAGGTGGCCTTCAAGGTCTAAGAAATTAGCATATGAACCTCCTAGATTAAGCTTTCAACTAAGAATACCAAGAGAACAAAGCAAAATTGGTGATAAAAGTAAATTGGAAGATTGTTTAAAATGATATGCTCTATCTGAATCATGAAAGTTTATTTTGGCCTAGACTGTCCCTTTAATATACTGCTTTACCCCCTGCAAATGCTCCTCGTCCTCTTGAGGTATGGAGACACAACAGCTCTTCAGCGCACGTTCCGTAATTATCTGTGGAAGGGGGGAAAGCCGAGGATTAGTTTAGCTAAACTATGTCTACCCTATATGAAAGGAGTTTTGGGCCTCCCTAATATTACATACTATAACTGGGCTGCTTTGGCCAAATTCATGTTAGACTGGCTGCTAAACATGCAGAAAGAACTTTTTCCCAGCACAATTGGCAAACCCTTCTCTCCACAGATCTTGCTGGCTTTTATTCCTCATGGCCTCTGGCGCGGAGCTGACCCCTCAGATCAAATCACACCCAATATTTAGGGACATAGGGCGCGATCCGATAAAGATAGTAGTTTGCGGCGCAAGCGAGGGAACCCTTGCCGCCCGTAGTTTCAGCTCGCAACTCGAGCTATCCTATATACGGCCCCATCAGATGCTAAAGTGCCGTAAGTCAGATAAACCAGCGATGTCCAGAAATCTGCGTAAGTACAAATTTCTGGAGTCGCCAGTGACTTACGGCACTTTAGAAACTGCCGGCGCCTACAAAACCTGACTAAATTATTAAATCTCCCGTACTGTCTAACACGCCTCCCAAACATAGCCCGACACGTCTAACCCTCTATCCGCTATCCCCCCTCACTATCCTAACAATAAAAAAAGTATTAACCCCTAAACCGCCGCTCCCGGACCATGCCGCCACTTAATAAAGTTATTAACCCCTAAACCGCCGCTCCCGGACCCCTCCGCCACCTACATTATCTATATTACCCCCTAATGTGAGCTCCTACCCCACCGCCACCTACATTAACTACCCCCTAATGTGAGCTCCTACCCCGCCGCAACCTACATTAACTACCCCCTAATGTGAGCACCTTACACCGCCGCTAGCTATATTAAAATTATTAACCCCTAATCTAATCCCCCTACCCCGCCGCCAGCTATATTAAAATTATTAACCCCTAATTTAATCCCCCTACCCCGCCACCAGCTATATTAAATACATTAACCCCTAATCTAATCCCCCTATACCGCCGCCAGCTATATTAAATACATTAACCCCTAATCTAATCCCCCTACACCGCCGCCAGCTATATTAAATACATTAACCCCTAATCTAATCCCCCTATACCACCGCCAGCTATATTAAATACATTAACCCCTAATCTAATCCCCCTACACCGCCGCCAGTTATATTAACTATATTAACCCTAATTATATTAGGGTTAATATAGTTAATATAGTTATTATATTATAAATACTAACTATATTAACCCTAATTATATTAGGGTTAATATAGTTAATATCGTTATTATATTATATATGTTAAGTATAATAACCCTATCTAACTCTAACATCCCTAACTAAATTCTTATTAAAATAAATCTAATTAATATTAATATTATTAATTAAAATATTCCTATTTAAATCTAAATACTTACCTATAAAATAAACCCTAAGATAGCTACAATGTAATTAATAATTACATTGTAGCTATTTTAAGGTTTATATTTATTTTACAGGTAACTTGGTATTTATTTTAACTAGGTACAATAATTATTAAATAGTTAATAACTATTTAATAGCTACCTAGTTAAAATAATTACCAATTTACCTGTAAAATAAATCCTAACCTAAGTTACAAATACACCTACACTATCAATAAATTAAATAAACTACATTCAAGTTCAATCCGATTGGTGTACACAAATAGGTGTAATTAGCTTAAAAATCTTGTAATCTTTTTTTATTTTTTGTAATTTAGTGTTTTTTTTGTAATTTAGTTTAGTTTATTTAATTGTATTTTAGTTTAGATATTTGTAGTTTATTTAATTTATTGATTTGTATTTGTAACTTAGGTTAGGATTTATTTTACAGATACATTGGTAATTATTTTAACTAGGTAGCTATTAAATAGTTATTAACTATTTAATAGCTATTGTACCTAGTTAAAATAAATACCAAGTTACCTGTAAAATAAATATAAACCCTAAAATAGCTACAATGTAATTATTAATTACATTGTAGCTATCTTAGGCCTAGATTTAGAGTTTTGTCGGTAAGGACCCGCGTAGCTAACGCCGGCTTTTTTCTGGCCGCACCATAAAAATAACTCTGGTATTGAGAGTCCACATAAAGGCTGCGTTAGGCTCCAAAAAAGGAGCGTAGAACATTTTTAACGCAGCTTCAACTCTCGATACCAGAGTTGCTTACGCAAGTGGCCAGCCTCAAAAACGTGCTCATGCACGATTCCCCCATAGAAAACAATGGGGCTGTTTGAGCTGAAAAAAAAACCTAACACCTGCAAAAAAGCCGCGTTCAGCTCCTAACGCAGCCCCATTGTTTGCTATGCGGAAACACTTCCTACGTCTGCACCTAACACTTTAACTTGTACCCCGAGTCTAAACACCCCTAACCTTACACTTATTAACCCCTAATCTGCCGCCCCCCGCTATCGCTGACCCCTGCATATTATTATTAACCCCTAATCTGCCGCTCCGTAAACCGCCGCTACTTACATTATCCTTATGTACCCCTAATCTGCTGCCCTAACATCGCCGACCCCTATATTATATTTATTAACCCCTAATCTGCCCCCCACAACGTCGCCTCCACCTGCCTACACTTATTAACCCCTAATCTGCCGAGCGGACCTGAGCGCTACTATAATAAAGTTATTAACCCCTAATCCGCCTCACTAACCCTATAATAAATAGTATTAACCCCTAATCTGCCCTCCCTAACATCGCCGACACCTAACTTCAATTATTAACCCCTAATCTGCCGACCAGAGCTCACCGCTATTCTAATAAATGTATTAACCCCTAAAGCTAAGTCTAACCCTAACACTAACACCCCCCTAAATTAAATATAATTTTAATCTAACGAAATTAATTCACTCTTATTAAATAAATTATTCCTATTTAAAGCTAAATACTTACCTGTAAAATAAACCCTAATATAGCTACAATATAAATTATAATTACATTGTAGCTATTTTAGGATTAATATTTATTTTACAGGCAACTTTGTAATTATTTTAACCAGGTACAATAGCTATTAAATAGTTAAGAACTATTTAATAGTTACCTAGTTAAAATAATTACAAAATTACCTGTCAAATAAATCCTAACCTAAGTTACAATTAAACCTAACACTATACTATCATTAAATTAATTAAATAAAATACCTACAATTACCTACAATTAAACCTAACACTACACTATCAATACATTAATTAAATACAATATCTACAAATAACTACAATGAAATAAACTAACTAAAGTACAAAAAATAAAAAAGAACTAAGTTACAAAAAATAAAAAAATATCTACAAACATAAGAAAAATATTACAACAATTTTAAACTAATTACACCTACTCTAAGCCCCCTAATAAAACAACAAAGCCCCCCAAAATAAAAAATGCCCTACCCTATTCTAAATTACTAAAGTTAAAATCTCTTTTACCTTACCAGCCCTGAACAGAGCCCTTTGCGGGGCATGCCCCAAGAAGTTCAGCTCTTTTGCCTGTAAAAAAAACATACAATACCCCCCCCAACATTACAACCCACCACCCACATACCCCTAATCTAACCCAAACCCCCCTTAAATAAACCTAACACTAAGCCCCTGAAGATCTTCCTACCTTATCTTCACCATACCAGGTTCACCGATCCGTCCTGAAGAGTTCCTCCGATGTCCTGATCCAAGCCCAAGCGGGGGGCTGAAGATGTCCATGATCCGGTAGAAGTCTTCATCCAAGCGGGGCAGAAGAGGTCTTCCATCCAATTGAAGTCTTCATCCAAGCGGGGCAGAAGAGATCTTCCATCCGATTGAAGTCTTCATCCATGCGGCATCTTCTATCGACATCCATCTGGAGCGGAGCGGCAGCATCCTGAAGACCTCCGACGCGGAACATCCATCCTGGCCGATGACTGAACGACGAATGACGGTTCCTTTAAATGACGTCATCCAAGATGGCGTCCCTCAAATTCCGATTGGCTGTTTGGCGAATTAAGAGTGCTATCCTCTGGGCGGAGGAGAGTGCAGATCCCTAATTTAGATTGGGCCTGGTTGGCGCTGGGGCCTTCCGAGAGCTGCAGGTTACAAAAAATAGACACTGAGCTGCACAGTATAATAAACCCTTTGCCATGGGGGAGTTCTATGCTGTGCTGAAGACCTGCATGGATGATCTTGAAAGGAAATTCTGCGAGAGAATAGATGGCATTATCACGGCCATGAGCGCAGTGAGAGAAGACCTGAGGTCTAGAAAGACTATAGCAGCCGCAGCATTGAGCTCGAGGATGACTACTATAGGACCCACCTCTTATGCATCCGCCGGTTTGCCGATACCGGATAATGTGGTGAGGCGGGAGGACAAGCGCCTTCGAGAGCAGCCGCGGAAACCGCAAACCCCCATGGATTTGGTCCCTAAGGGATGCAGCCCAGCTACAGCAGTAAGTTCCTCTAGAACACGAGAGGATATCGTGTCTGGTGGCGAAATTAAAGCGACCCTGCAGGTATGCTCAGAAGAGGGATGTGCCTGGAGTGGTATCTGGATGTGTGCCTGGGACAGTGCGGTGGGCTCTCTGGAGTGTTACCCGGGCCTAACTAGCATACCTGTGGAAGCGGCAGGAGGAGACTTACAGTGCTCCTCTTTAACCCCTTAATGACCGAGGACGTGCAGGGTACGTCCTCTAAAAAAAGGCAGTTAACGCCTGAGAACGTACCCTGCACGTCCTCAGTCTGGAAAGCAGCTGGAAGCGATCCTGCTCGCTTCCAGCTGCTTTCCGGTTATTGCAGTGATGCCTCGACATCGAGGCATCCTGCAATAACACTTTCTGGCCATCCGATGCAGAGAGAGCCACTCTGTGGCCCTCTCTGCACCGGACATTGATGGCCGGTATCGTTGGTGGGTGGGAGCCGACTTGGGAGGCGGGTGGGCGGCCATCGGTGTGATCTGGAAGGTGGAGGGGGGCGGGATCGGGGGCGGAGCCTTCGGGGGCGCGCACGGGCGCGCGCGTGCACGGGGCGGGAGCGGGTGGGAACCGCTACACTACAGAAAAAAAGTAAAGAGTAAAGGGTATTAAAAAATTAAATAAACATTTAAAAAAAAAAGCATTTAAGCGATCTGGAAGGGGTGGGGGGTTGGTATTGTGGGGGGGGGAAGCTACACTACAGAAAAAGGAATTTTTTTTAATAAAAACACATATTTTCACTAAAATGGGTACTGGCAGACAGCTGCCAGTACCCAAGATGGCGCACATTAAGTCAGAGGGGGAGGGTTAGAGAGCTGTTGGGTGGGGGATCAGTGAGGTTGGGGGCTAAGGGGGATCCTACACAGAAGCATATGTAAATATGCTAAAACAAAATGCACAAAAATGCACAAATTTTCCTTTTATTTTAGTACTGGCAGAGTTTCTGCCAGTACTTAAGATGGCGGGGACATTTGTGGGGTAGGGGAGGGAAGAGAGATGTTTGGGAGGGATCAGGGGGTCTGATGTTTCAGGTGGGAGGCTGATCTCTACACTAAAGCTAAAATTAACCCTGCAAGCTCCCTACAAGCTACCTAATTAACCCCTTCACTGCTAGCCATAATACACGTGTGATGCGCAGCGCCATTTAGCAGCATTCTAATTACCAAAAAGCAACGCCAAAGTCATATATGTCTGCTATTTCTGAACAAAGGGGATCCCAGAGAAGCATTTACAACCATTTGTGCCATAATTGCACAAGCTGTTTGTAAATGATTTCAGTGACAAACCTAAAATTGTGAAAAATGTAATGTTTTTTTTAATTTGATCGCATTTGGCGGTGAAATGGTGGCATGAAATATACCAAAATGGGCCTAGATCAATACTTGGGGTTGTCTACTACACTACACTAAAGCTAAAAATACCCCAAAAAGCTCCTTACATGCTCCCTAATTAACCCCTTCACTGCTGGGCATAATACACGTGTGGTGCGCAGTGGCATTTAGCGGCCTTCTAATTACAAAAAAGCAATGCCAAAGCCATATATGTCTGCTATTTCTGAACAAAGGGGATCCCAGAGAAGAATTTACAACCATTTATGCCATAATTGCACAAGCAGTTTGTAAATAATTTCAGTGAGAAACTGAAAGTTTGTGAAAAAATTTGTGAGAAAGTGAACAATTTTTTGTATTTGATCGCATTTGGCGGTGAAATGGTGGCATGAAATATACCAAAATGGGCCTAGATCAATACTTTGGGATATCTTCTAAAAAAAAATATATATATGTCAATGGATATTCAGGGATTCCTGAAAGATATCAGTGTCCCAATGTAACTAGCGCTAATTTTGAAAAAAATATGTTTTGAAAATAGCAAAGTGCTACTTGTATTTATGGCCCTATAAGTTACAAAAAAAGCAAAGAAGATGTAAACATTGGGTATTTCTAAACTCAGGACAAAATTTAGAAACTATTTAGCATGGGTGTTTTTTGGTGGTTGTAGATATGTAACAGATTTTGGGGTTCAAAGTTAGAAAAAGTGTGTTTTTTTCCATTTTTCCTCATATTTTATAATTTTTTTTTATAGTAAATGATAAGATATGATGAAAATAATGGTATTTTTAGAAAGTCCATTTAATGGCGAGAAAAACGGTATATAATATGTGTGGGTACAGTAAATGAGTAAGAGGAAAATTTCAGCTAAACACAAACACTGCAGAAATGTAAAAATAGCCTTGGTCCCAAACGGACAGAAAATGGAAAAGTGCTCTGGTCACTAAGGGGTTAACCATTAGCACTCCGCATGCAGTAGTCTTTTTCATGCTCACTCGAGGTGATCAGATCTGTACTGGTTTCCCCATGATCTTTTACCTAACGTACCTCCTCACATTGGGCACAGACTGGAGACTGATATATATTTCGTACTGCCTATGTTCCTGTAAATCAAAAGTTGGAATTGGGTGACAATCTTATAGCGGTAGTAGATGCTATATGTTTTGATCTACGGCACCATTTCGCATATATTATAAGTTCTCCATTAAGTTCAGTGCATGGACTCTTTAAATGACTTTATTATGGTTGAATCCAAGGAATCTGCATTTATGACGAACAATATCTGAAACTGAGCAGATTGTGTAATTGACTCCTCCTGTTGTATATAATTTGTGAAGTGCTAATGGAGATTTAAGGGTAATAGCTGTAATCGTTTAGTTGCCTAAAACTATTTAATACCTTTTATATGCACTATGATATTCTGTATTTTATCACTAATTGTACCTACCCTTTATTACATATTTACTCCAGAAAGTTATTTATCTTTCATATATGGACTGCTTCCTTCACATTTTTGCTAGAGTCTGCATTTATTCTCACCATACTGTTCAGAGTTAAATAATAGAGACTATAATATCCCAGGGGGCCTTCAGAAGCTCTATTTTGTGGCAGGACTGTATAAATTCATGCAACCTGTATTACTTAACACTTGGTCTATGACATGCTAGTATACTATCTGTTAGGTATATCTACTTTGCAGAGATAAATGAGGGAGACTTTAAGGCAAAATTCCTCCATACTAGAGTATATATATTGTAAATCCTATGCCTATGGCAACCCAATAAGCCTTAAGGAGTTCTACGTCATTGTTTGTACTCTAGATGAAGGGGACTCTATTACCAAATCTGAAGCCGCCCCCCCCCCCACTGTTAGGTAAGGGATAAATAGTTTATCCTCCACACACCCTATTTGACAGAGTTATGTAGCCTCTGTCCTGTTCATGGAGCCCCTAGTATGATTTTCATTTGCATGTGTGTAAGAATGGCTCCTTGGATCTTATTACTAAATTATGTATTATATGTATTACTCTGTATTTCAAAGTCTGCAAACTGGCTAATTCTAAAATTTTGGTATAAATACTAGCTCAAATATATATTCAATGTATAAGATTGATATTTTGGTAGGCTACTTAAATACTAGAAGGTCTAAGGTAACTAACATAAGTGTTTCCCACGCTTCCACAGAATAGGATTTTGATAGGATGAATGAAAATGAATAGAGACATTGGTTAATTTGCATTATAAATTAGATATGTGTGGTCACTTAGGGATTTCATGCACGCTCCTCTAACAACACAATACAACTAGACCTGACTGTGATTAGTTATACTCATTTACCTATTAGTATTCAGGCTCTCTGGCGAAGCAGTTTTTGCAGCTCTAATACTATGATATAATGTTTAGCATGTGTATATTTGATGCTATGTTTAAGTTAATTACTTCCTTCAATCTTAATACTAGTTTTCCGGACCTACCCAGGGTCCTAGTAGACATATGAAGGAATCTGTATAGTGTAGGCCTAGACCGGGCTTGCATCTTCCAAAAGCCCTCTGTTTAGCAAATTGATTCCATTGGGGTCCAAAAGTGGCCTCAGGTGTCTTTGAGGTAAAGGAGGGTGCTTTTAGGTTTGCTCCCAAATACTTAATCATTTCAAATTGGGAACACTATGTAACTGTTATGATAAGGGAACTACCCCTAAATATTTGCTTATGTATTTCCTATATACGTGATATTTGTTCTGTATCTCCTGTTTGTCATAAGTTTGACTGAGCAAACCGTCTACTATTTTGTAATTGTTATTCCCTCAATAAAAAAACTTCTTAAAAAAATAAATAAATAATAAAATGCCCTACCCTATACTAAATTACAAATAGCCCTTAAAAGGGCCTTTTGCGGGGCATTGCCAAAAAAAATTAGTCTCTATTACCTGTAAAAAAAAGTACAATACCCCCCCAACATTAAAACTTACCACCCACACACCCAACCCTACTCTAAAACCCACCCAATCCCCCCTTAATAAAACCTAACACTAACCCCTTGAAGATCACCCTACCTTAAGAAGTCTTCATCCAGCCTGGCCGAAGTCCTCAACTAAGCCGGGCGAAGTGGTCCTCCAGACGGGAAGAAGTCTTCATTGAAGCTGGCCAGGAGAGGTCCTCCAGACGGGCAGAAGTCAAGTCAAGTTCATCCAGACGGCATCTTCTATCTTCATCCATCCGGCGCGGAGCTGCTCCATCTTCAAGACATCCGACGTGGAGCATCCTCTTCCAACGAAGTCCAACTGACGAATGAAGGTTCCTTTAAATGACGTCATCCAAGATGGCAACCCTTGAATTCCGATTGGCTGATAGAATTTTATCAGGCATTCAGAATTAAGGTAGAAAAATCCTATTGGCTGATAGGATTGAGCTTGCATTCTATTGGCTGTTCCAATCAGCCAATATAATGCGACCTCAATCCTATTGGCTGATTGCATCAGCCAATAGTATTTTTCCTACCTTAATTCCAATTGGCTGATAGAATCCTATCAGCCAATCGGAATTCAAGGGATTGCATCTTGGATGACGTCATTTAAAGGAAACTTCATTCTTCTCCTGGACTTCGTTTGAAGAGGATGCTCCGCGTCGGCTGGATTGAAGATGGACCCGCTCCGCTCCGGATGGATGAAGATAGAAGATGCTGCCTTGATGAAGACTTCTGCCGCTTGGAGGACCTCGTCTGCCCGGATCGGATGAAGACTTATGCCCCTCTGGAGGTCCACTTGTGTTGGGTGAAGACGTCTCAAGGTAGGATGATCTTCAAGGGGGTAGTGTTAGGTTTTTTTAAGGGGGATTGGGTGGGTTTTATAGTAGGGTTGGGTGTGTGGGTGGTGGGTTTTAATGTTGGGGGGGTATTGTTTTTTTTTACAGGTAAAAGAGCTGAGTACTTTGGGGCAATGTCCCGCAAAAAGCCCTTTTAAGGGCTATTTGTAATTGAGTGTAGAGTAGGGATATTTTTTATTTTGGGGGGGCTTTTTTATTTTATTAGGGGGATTAGAGTAAATGTAATTAGTTTTAAAAAATTGTAATTATTTTTTTATTTTCTGTAATTTAGTGTTTGTTTTTTTCATAATTTAGTTTATTTAATTTAATTGTAGTTAATTGTAGTTAGTTTATGTAATTAATTTAATGATAGTGTAGTGTTAGGTGTAATTGTAATTTAGGTTAGGATTTATTTTACAGGTACATTTGTACTTATTTTAACTAGGTAGTTATTAAATAGTTAATAACTATTTAATAACTATTCTACCTAGTTAAAATAAATACAAACTTGCCTGTAAAATAGATATAAACCCTAAGATAGATACAAATGTAACTATTAGTTATATTATAGCTATCTTATGGTTTATTTTATAGGTAAGTATTTAGTTTTAAATAGGATTAATTTATTTTATTGTAGTTATTTTATTTTGTTTTATTTAAATTATATTTAAGTTGGGGGGGATTGGTTAGACTTAGGCTTAGACTTAGGTTTAGGGGTTAATAAATTTAATATAGTAGCGGTGACGTTGGGGCGGCAGATTAGGGGTTAATAAATGTAGATAGGTGTCGGCGATGTTAGGGATGGCAGATTAGGGGTTATGGGGTTAATAAAATGTAACTAGTTTTTGCGAGGCTGGAGTGCGGCGGTTTAGGGGTTAATATATTTATTAAAGTGGCGGCGATGTCCGGTCTGCAGATTAGGGGTTAAAATTTTTATTAAAGTGTTTCCAATGTGGGGGGGGGGCTCGGTTTAGGGGTTAATAGGTAGTTTATGGGTGTTAGTGTACTTTTTAGCACTTTAGTTAAGAGTTTTATGTTACGGCGTTAGCCCATAAAACTCTTAACTACTGAGTTTTAAATGCTATAGGAGTCTGGACAGGAGAGGGTCTACCGCTCACTTCTTCCAAGACTTGTAATACCAGCATTAGGCAAATCCCATTAAAAAGATAGGATACGCAATTGACGTAAGTGGATTTGGGGTATTTCCGAGTCTGGCAAAAAAAGTGAGCGGTACACCTGTACCTGCCATACTTGTAATACCAGCGGGCATTAAAAAGCAGCGTTGGGACCTCTCAATGCTGCTTTTTAAGGCTAACACAAGACTCGTAATCTAGCAGTTAATTTGGGGGATTTAAGTTATTCAATAAAATATACACCAAGCACTCTCCCACATACATCACAAAGGTTTTTTTAACAAGTTGGATTGTAGCCTCAGAATTCAACCAGAAGTTTAAGAGTTTTTAGCATTAGTGTGTGCGGTCTGCCAACAGATACCTACCTGCATACAGCTGTCTTTTTATAAGTTAATATTAAAAGTTAAATTTTAATTTCAACTAGTCTTGTTCTCATATATTTTTTTGTGTTCAGAGGCATATCCTTTTTTGGCATCCCACTCTAGGGATGTTTCTTAGACATTTTATACATTACATCCCTATACACAACCATTTGGGTTAACCTAATAATAAACAAATTTCTTCTTCCTTAACAAGGCTCCCTGGGTGAAAAATACCTCCTAGCTATACTCTATTGTATAGAAACTCAACAAGACCAGCTAGAAGATCCCATTACATTAAATGGATTAAAACTGGCCTTGAAAGACCTACCCACGGGAAAAGCACCAGGCCCTGTTGGCTTCAGCCATAAATATTATACAGTATTTCAAGATATTTTGAACCCATTTATGTTAAACTATTTCCTATCCATCGATGAATACAAGGCCTTCTCTCCTAGGGCACTAGAAGCACACATAGTCCTACTTCCAAAACCCAACAAAACACAAGACCTCCCCTATAACTACAGTCCCATATCATTATTAAACACTGATATTAAAATATACGTGAGAATATTGGCACACAGACTGAATCAAATCCTCACAGACATCGTCCATTTCGACCAAGTCGGTTTTTGTCCCCCGGGAGGGAGGCGAAAGACAACACGGTCAGGTCCTTAAATATAATTCACTTTGTAAAACATAAAAACATCCCCTCTATTCTCTTATCAACAGATGCGGAGAAGGCCTTTGACCATGTTGCTTGGGATTTTATGCAGGCCACTCTAACCCATATGGGACTAGGACTACAGATAATCACTAGAATCTTCTCTCTATATTCCCAACCCACTGCGAGAAACCTAGTTAATGGCACCCTTTCATCTCCTTTCCCCATTACCAACAGGACATGACAGGGGTGCCCACTTTCTCCCCTTCTTTTTGCGTGTGTTATCGAGACCCTAGCGGTAAAGATTGGACAGAACCCCCGGATAGCTGGTATCAACATAGACACGCAGAAATATGTGATATCTTTGTTCGCAGATGACATGCTTTTCACTCTCACTGATCCGGAAAACTCAATCCCGCACCTCCTTGTTGAGTTCAATACCTTCCAATCTCTGTCAAATTTTATTGTTAATATGTCTAAATCTGAGATACTGAACATAAACTTGTCCGACCCATCTCTAACGGCCACCCAAAAAGTGACTCCATTCACATGGTGCTCTCACACCCTGAACTACCTAGGTGTCCATCATTAGATGACATATTCCACTCAAACTCCATACCTATAAAACATGCTATAGTAAGAGACCTCTCATCTTGGTGCTCAAAAAAGCTGTCATGGTTGGGGCGCATAGATATTATTAAAATGACCGTGTTTCCAAGAATCCTCTACCTCCTTCAAACCTTACCAATTCCCCTGCCCAAAGCATATCTTCCATCGATACAAAATGCATTTAGCGACTTCATATGGCACAAAAAGCAACCTAGAATTAACCGATCAATAATGCAAACCCCCAAAATACAAGGGGGCTTAGGAGTGCCGAATCTCGCCAGGCCATCTTTCTGTAGAGAATGGTGGACTGGAACATTCACTTCGAACACATTCACGTTGAACACAATGAAGGGTTCCATTGGAACATTTAACAACGGGAAAGCCATACTTGGCAATGTTGTGTTGGAGTGACCCTAAAATATCTTAAAAAAAAAAACAGTTTGACAATCTTTTGACCGGGAGACTTTCCAGGTGTGGGAACGCACCATTAACACAACACACTATATATCTTCAGTTCCCTCACTCCCGACTTCCTTAATAGAAAACTAAGAATTTACGGTGAGACCCTACTCCAACCTCTCCATAGTACCCACCACAAATAGGGACTTCATAATTCACTCACTAACCAAAAACAAAACCATACTTTCTCAATCTGAACTGATCTCAAGGGGCCACAACCATTTTACTAACTGGTTTACCTACCGACAAACTACTCTATAAACTACTACTTTATAACTAAGCATAGAGGGTACAGAAATATGGTCAGGCCTCTGACTAAGTTTGAGTCCCTCTGTATCCAAAAGCCGCCTCTTAGACACACACTATCTACCATCTATAAAATCTTGACACACACGCCCCCGGGCTACATCCCCCCATACCTGGAAAGTTGGGAAAAAGACTTAGGAGTTATAATACTACCTCAGACAAGTACATTAATGTTTCAAGCCACATTGAAATCCTCAATCTCATCCTCTATCCTACAAATGAATTACAAATTGTTACATAGATGGTACCTCACCCCAAGAAAGATACAACTCTTATATCACACCCAAAGCAACAAATGTTGGCGTTGTGGCCATATAAACAGCAGTGCCTCTCATATGTGGTGGTGGTGTAACTCCATTCAAAACCTCTGAAGAGAGGTGGTCTCAGAGGTAGAGAACATACTGGGGACTCAACTTCCACTTGACCACTTGGTGTGGCTACTACACAAACCCCCCCAAAAAATCTGATATAGGCCATACATTAACCTATTTAACATTCTGACAATGGAATTAAAATCCTGATAGCCAAAAACTGGAGGAATAGGGAAACGCCGTCTATAGATATGTGGGTTCAGAAGGTGTCCGAAATTATAGAATTAGAAGAATACTACTACCTTAAGCACAATAAAATGGACTCTTATGCAGAATTTTCACAACTCTGGGTTAGCTATGTTCAGAAACAGAATAAATTAAACACATAATGACCATGGAATATATGGCATTAGTTTTGAGAGCTAGAACTCAAATTGGGTAATATAGTACTTATTAATTGGGGTGCAGACGGAGCGGGACTTGTTGTTTATTTGTTGTTTAAATGTTAAAAATGTATTGTATTAGTTGGAAACTTACTACCTAACTATCAGTGCATCTCCTCCTAAGACAAAACAACCTTCACACGGTTCCTTATATGGACAATCCTATAATCCACCAGACAAGAAGAAGCCCATGAGGGTAACTCCTGCATATCAGACTTACATATTTACGGGAGGAGGTTCACACTGAACTGCATTAAAGAGCCTTAGGCTCTGTTATTGTTTTCCCCCTAAAAATCCACAGCTATTGTTGTATATTGTACACCGGAGCTGTGCCTCCGAACTTTTGTAAAACTGATTCAAATACAATAAAGCTGTTTAAAAACTATATATATATATATTATATATATATATATATATATATTATATATATATATACTGTATATTTCCGTGAGTTAAGATGCTTTGGTTACAATTTTCAACCATCAATTTGTACTACCAGATTAAGATTTATTTTTACCACAAGACTGAGCATAAGGTAATGCACCCTTTGCTATTGATTGTGCTCCTCTTGTAATCTAGCATTCTGTTGTTAGTAAGCTCCCTTAAAAAACATTAAAGGGACACTGTAACCAAAATTTTTCTTTTGTGATTCAGATAGGAGCATGACATTTTAAGCAACTTTCTTATTTACTCCTATTATCAAATTTTCTTCATTCTCTTGGTATCTTTATTTAAAATGCAAGAATGTAAGTTTGGATGCGGCCCATTTTTGGTGAAACAACCTGGGTTGTCCTTGCATGATTGGTGGATAAATTCAATTACCAATAAAAAAATGCTGTCCAGAGTACTGAAACCAAAAAAAAGCTTAGAATGCCTTCTTTTTCAAATAATGATAGCAAGAGAACGAAGAAAAATTGAAAATAGGAGTAAATTAGAAAAATGCTTAAAATTTCCATCAGCTCAAATCTGAATCACGAAAGAAACATTTTTGGTTACAGTGTCCCTTTAAAGGGACATGATACCCAAATGTTCAGCATGGAAAGGGATGCAAAATAATTTTTAAAAACTGACTAGCTAGGATTGCTTAACCATCCTGTATTCACTGTTTTGTTTAGGTTTTGGTTCATATTAAACCTGTTTTTAAATTTATTTCTTCTCCTTGGAGTCTTAATTAAGATTTTTCAGGCTCCTCCATATGAGTCTATGGGACATATTTATCAAAGGTCTGACGGACCAGATCTGACAGTGCGGGATCAGGGTCCGCCAGACCTCGCTGAATGCGGAGAGCAATACACTCTCCGTATTCCAGTTTGCACCAGCAGCCTCTTGTGAGCTGCTGGTGCTACGCCGCCCCCTGCAAATTTGCGGCCAGCCAGCAGGGACGTGTCAATCAACCTGATCGTACTCGATTGGGTTGATTTTCGGCGATGTGTCCCCCCACTGCTCAGAGCTGCTTCATAACTGCTGTTCTGCAGGCTCGCCAGAAACCACTGGCCCTCAAGCCTTAATCCGGAGCTTGATAAATGGGCCCCTATGTATTCTCTCGACATTCAATTACTTTCTTGGAACAGTGCTTTTTTCTTTTGGCTCTCTCTTCTGTTTTGAAGAGTTTCTGTATTGTCTGCTCTCTTTTTGTGAGTCTCTTTATCTGTTTTTCTATCAAGATAAGTTGTTTTGCGGACTTCATTTAAATTTTTACCTAAAGTTGTGAATTCTAACAACATCAATAAGGAAATTGTTGTTCCTTCTTTGTGTCTTAATTTTAAGAATACTCTTGTATGGTCTTTACATTCTTTGAATGTGGTAAGAGCTTTGAAATATTATGTTGAGGCTACTTAAGATTTTAGAAATACTTCTAGTCTTTTATGTTATTTTTTTTCTGTCTCAGGAAAGGTCAGAGAGTCTCTATTATGTCTTCTGATTTTTTGGTTAAGACTTTGATTCACAAAGCTTAAATAATTACAGCTCATTCTGCTAGATCAGTTGCCACGTCTTGGGTTCTCAAGAATGAAGCTTCGGTTGATCAAATTTGCAAAGCAGCAACTTGGTCTTCTTTGCATACTTTTACAAAATTTTACCATTTTGATGTGTTTGCTTTTTCGGAAGCAGCCTTTAGTAGAAAGGTTCTTCAGGCAGTTTTCTCAGCTTGATTCTAATGCCTTTGATTTGAGGTTTTTTTTTAAATTTTAAGAAAAACAATTTTTGGGGGGGGATTTAATTTATCAGCGGAATAGCTGTTTTTATTTTATTCCTCCCTCTCTAGTGACTCGTGGACTTCCACATCTTGGGTATTATATCCCATATGTCACTTGCTTATGGACTCTTGCCACTTACATGAAATAAAACATAGTTTATGTAAGAACTTACCTGATAAATTCATTTTTTTCATAGTGGCAAGAGTCCATGAGACCCACCCTATTTTTGTGGTTACGATTTTTTGTATTAAGCACTATCACCTAGATTTAGAGTTTTGTCGGTAAAGACCCGCGTAGCTAACGCAGCTTTTTTTCCCAACGCACCCTTAGGACAACTCTGGTATTTAGAGTTGTCTGAAGGGCTGCGTTAGGCTCCAAAAAAGGGTGCGTTGAGCCGAATGTACCACAACTTCAAACCTCATACCAGCGTTTGCTTACGGTAGTGGTAAGCTGGAAAAACGTGTTCATTCACGATTTCCCCATAGGAAACAATGGGGCAGTTTGGGATGAAAACAAACCTAACACCTGCAAAAAAGCAGCGTTAAGCTCCCAACGCAGCCCCATTGTTTCCTATGGGGAAACACCTTCTAAGTCTGCACCTAAAACACCCTAACATGAACCCCGAGATTAAACACCCCTAACCTTACACTCATTAACCCCTAATCTGCCACCCCGCTATCGCTGACACCTGCATTATACTATTAACCCCTAATCTGCCGCTCCGGACAACGCCGTAACCTACATTATACCTATGTACCCCTAATCTGCTGCCTTTAACATTGTTGACCCCTACATTATATTATTAACCCCTAATCTGCCCCCCCAATGTTGCCGCTACCCTTATCTACACTTATTAACCCCTAATCTGCCAACCGGACCTCGCCGCTAACTCTAATAAAGTTATTAACCCCTAAACCGCCGCACTCCCACTTCGCAAACCTATAATAAATAGTATTAACCCCTAATCTGCCCCCCCACCGTCGCCGCCACCTAACTTCAAGTATTAACCCCTAATCTGCTGACCGGACCCTCACCGCTACTCTAATAAATTTATTAACCCCCTAAAGCTAAGTCTAACCCTAACACCCCCCTAAATTAAATATAATTTTAATCTAACAAAATAAAATTAAATCTTATTAACTAAAGTATTCTATTTAAAACTAAATTCTTACCTGTAAAATAAACCCTAATATAGCTACAATATACAAATAATTATATTGTAGCTATTTTAGGATTTTATATTTTATTTTACAGGCAACTTTGTATTTATTTCAACCAGGTACTATAGCTATTAATAGTTATTAACTATTTAATAGCTACCCTAGTTCAAATAGTTACAAAATTACCTGTAAAATAAATCCTAACCTAAGTTACAATTAAACCTAATACTACACTATCAATAAATTAATTAAATAAATTACAGACAATTACATACAATTAAATAAACTAAACTAAATTACAAAAACAAACAAACACTAAATTACAAAAAATAAAAAAAAGATTACAAGAATATTAGGCTAATTACACCTACTCTAAGCCCTCTAATAAAATATAAAAGCCCACCAAAATAAAAAAGGTCCCTACCCTATTCTAAATTAAAAAGTAACCAGCTCTTTTACCAGCCATTAAAAGGGCTTTTTGCGAGGCATGCCCCTAAGTAATCAGCTATTTTGCCTGTAAAAAAAAATACAATACCCCCAACATTAAAACCCACCACCCACATACCCCTACTCTAACCCAAACCCCCCTTAAATAAACCTAACACTACCCCCCTGAAGATCTCCCTACCTTGAGTCGTGCTCACCCAGCCAAGCACCGATGGACCAAAAGAGGAAATCCGGAGCAGCAGAAGTCTTCATCCTGTCTGGGCAGAAGAGGACATCCGGACCGGCAGATATCTTCATCCAAGCGGCATCTTCTATCTTCATCCATCCGGAGTGGAGCGGAGCCATCTTCTCCCAGCCTACGCGGATCCATCCTCTTCAACCGACGCCTACTCGCCGAATGAAGGTTCCTTTAAATGACATCATCCAAGATGGCGTCCCTCGAATTCCGATTGGCTGATAGGATTCTATCAGCCAATCGGAATAAAGGTAGGAAAAATCTGATTGGCTGATTAAATCAGCCAATCAGATTCAAGTTCAATCCGATTGGCTGATCCAATCAGCCAATCAGATTGAGCTCGCATTCTATTGGCTGTTCCGATCAGCCAATAGTATGTGAGCTCAATCTGATAGGCTGATTGGATCAGCCAAACAGATTTTTCCTACCTTAATTCCGATTGGCTGATAGAATCCTATCAGCCAATCGGAAATTTGAGGGACGCCATCTTGGATGACGTCATTTAAAGGAACCTTCATTCATTGAGTAGGCGTCGGTTGAGGATGGATCCGCGTTGGCTGGAAGAAGATGACTCCGCTCTGCTCTGGATGGATGAAGATAGAAGATGCCGCTTGGATGAAGATGTCTGCTGGTCCGGATGTCCTCTTCTGCCCGGATAGGATGAAGACTTCTGCCGCTTCAGATGTCCTCTTTTGGTCCATCGGTGCCCGACTGGGTGAACACGACTCAAGGTAGGGAGATCTTCAGGGGGTAGTGTTAGGTTTATTTAAGGGGGGTTTGGGTTAGAGTAGGGGTATGTGGGTGGTGGGTTTTAATGTTGGGGGGGTTGTATTTTTTTTTACAGGCAAAATAGCTGATTACTTAGGGGCATGCCTCGCAAAAAGCCCTTTTAATGGCTGGTAAAAGAGCTGGTTAATTTTTAATTTAGAATAGGGTAGGGACCTTTATTATTTTGGGGGGCTTTTAATTTTATTAGGGGGCTTAGAGTAGGTGTAATTAGCCTAATATTCTTGTAATCTTTTTTTATTTTTTTGTAATTTAGTATTTGTTTTTTTTGTAATTTAGTTTAGTTTATTTAATTGTATGTAATTGTAGGTAATTTATTTAATTAATTTATTGATAATGTAGTGTTAGGTTTAATTGTAGCTTAGGTTAGGATTTATTTTACAGGTAATTTTGTAATTATTGTAACTAGGTAGCTATTAAATAGTTAATAACTATTTAATAGCTATTGTACCTAGTTGAAATAAATACAAAGTTGCCTGTAAAATAAATATAAATCCTAAAATAGCTACAATATAATTATTCGTTATATTGTAGCTATATTAGGGTTTATTTTACAGGTAAGTGTTTAGTTTTAAATTGGAATACTTTAGTTAATAAGATTTAATTTATTTTGTTAGATTAACATTATATTTAACTTAGGGGTGTGTTAAGGTTAGGGTTAGACTTAGCTTTAGGGGTTAATACATTTATTAGAGTAGTGGCGAGGTCTGGTCGGCAGATTAGGGGTTAATACTTGAAGTTAGGTGGCGGCGACGTTAGGGGGCAGATTAGGGGTTAATACTATTTATTATAGGGTTTGCGAGACAGGAGTGCAGCGGTTTAGGGGTTTATAACTTTATTAGAGTGGCGGCGAGGTCCTGTCAGCAGATTAGTGGTTAATTAGTGTAGTTAGGTAGCGGCAATGATGGGGGGGCAGATTAGGGGTTAATAAATATTATGTAGGAGTCGGCGATGTTAGGGGCAGCAGATTAGATGTTCATAGGGATAATGTAGGTAGTGGCGGTGTGCGGTCGGCAGATTAGGGGTTAAAAAAATGTATTATAGTGGCAGCGATGTGAGGGGACCTCGGTTTAGGGGTACATAGGTAGTTTATGGGTGTTAGTGTACTTTAGAGCACTGTAGTTAAGAGCTTTATAAACCAGTGTTAGCCCATAAAGCTCTTAACTACTGACTTTTTTTTGCGGCTGGAGTCTTGTCGGTAGAGGATCTACCGCTTCAGCCAAGACTCTAAATACCAGCGTTAGGAAGATCCCATTGAAAAGATAGGATACGCAATTGTCGTAAAGGGATCTGCGGTATGGAAAAGTTGTGGCTTGAAAGTGAGCGTTAGACCCTTTCCTGTCTGACTCTATACCAGCGGGCGGCCAAAAGCAGCGTTAGGACCCCTTAACGCTGCTTTTGACGGCTAACACAGAACCATAAATCTAGGTGATTATTTTTTCCAGTTCAACTTTTTTCTATGCTTTTTACTCCTTGTTTACACCTCACTTCTTGGATATACATTAAACTGAAGTATGAGTGAGGTGGGATGTGTATTTATAGGCATTTTGAGGTTTGGGAAACTTTGCCCCCTCCAGGTAGTAATGTTTACCCCATACATCACTAGCTCATGGACTCTTGCCAGTATGAAAGAAATACATTTATCAGGTAAGTTCTTACATAAATTATGTGCTTTTTTAAACTTGCAGCTGGACAGCAGCTAAAGTATAACTGTTCACAGAGCACTTACTTGGGTGAGCTGAAGATAAATTTATGCAAAACATCTTCCCTTTTTACAAAGGAATGTTCAGGAGATTTTTTCATGTCAGATTTTTACAGTTATGCTGCATCACTTTCAAGGGATTTAGCATATGAGTATTGTGTCCCCTTAAGCAGAATAAAGTAAGTCCCTGTAATTTGATTTGCACTATCAGAATCTATAGCTGCAGTGGAAATGTTGTATGTTGGAAACATATCCTGACTTTAATTGGATATATTAAAGTGTACCAATTTTTAATGACTGCATTTAATGATTATGATTCTTTATTTATTGCTTTTACTTGTTATATTTTATTTTCCATCTGCACATGCCACAGACATAAAAAAGACTAATTTCATTAATGACAAAACTATTTTCCATGGTTTTTCTTAGATTGAATCTGTAACATATTATTTATCTAAATATAAATTAAACCAAGCTGCATATATATGGGGGCCCTAAAGTAAATTAAGCAGGTTGTTGATTATATGCTTCTACCTTTGTACTTTTATTACTTTTTTTTGTCTGTGTGCACCTGTCTCTTTTTTTCTAACCATACACTGTATCTGTTTTTTCCATCTCTATAAACAGGCAGATAGATAGATGATAGATAGATAGATGATAGATAGAAAAAGATAGATGGATAGATATAGATAGCTAGATTAAATTTTATGAGCAGCAAGTGGCAGGTTATTTAGGGAACAAATTAATTAAAATTTGACTGATGTTAATCCATAGTCTTTAATCAATTTACTTTGGATCAATATAGATTTTATTCATAGTTGAGTTTGTTGATGTTTGTTGCACTTATATCATTTCATTCCCACAAGGGATTGAATAGTGGGTAAATGCCTATTATACCTATTACTAGTCCTAAAGCCCGTTCACACGGGCCATTTTTTGCAGTACAGTGGTCCCACCCCTTGCGTTCTCTCCCTCCCACTCTCTTTTGCTTTCTCTCTCTCTCCCTCTCTTTTGCTTTCTCTCTCTCCCCATCTCTTCTGCGCTCTCTCTCCCTCCCTCTTTTGCACTCTCTCTCTCCCTCTCTCTTTTGCACTCTCTCTCTCCCTCTCTATCTCCCCTCTCTCTATCTCCCCTCTCTCTTTCTCTCTCCCCCCTCTCCCTCTCTCTCCATCTCCCCTCTCTCTCTCTCTCTTTCTCTCTCTCCCCCTCTCTCTCTCTCCACCCCTCTCTCTCTCTCCACCCCTCTCTCTCTCTCTCTCTCTCTCTCTATCTCCCCTCTCTCTCCCCTCTCTCTCTCTCCACTCTCTCACTCTCCCCT